>NC_062566.1:59687000-60006500 GCF_022837055.1 Prionailurus viverrinus
CTCTCTCTCTCTCTCAAAGATAAATAAACATTAAAAAAAATTTTTTTAAAGAATGTAGCAGAGATGAAAGAATTTTTGCAGATCTAATTATGGTTCCAAATCACTTGGCTTGAGTTAATCAACAGGGAGAGCACCTGGGTGGGCCTGACTTAATCAAGTAAAGGCCCCTAGAAGAGACACCAGGTCCCTCCCTCAGACAAGAAACTCATTACAAGATTCTGGCCTTGAAGGCTATGAGTTCTCCAGCTGCAAGGAGATAAATTCTGCCACTCCTCATTCCAGGCTAAGGAAGTATAGAAGTGGATCTTGCTCTGTTTGAGCTTCTGATGAGAACATAGCACAGCTGATTACTGGCTTGTGCAACTTTGAACCAAGGACCCAGCGTAGCCATGCCCCAACTCCTGATCCATGGAAACTGTGAGATACTAAGCATGTGTTGTTTGAAGCCTCTCTGCTTGAAGTAATTTGGTATGTACCAATAAAAACTAACACGCCTCCAATTAAGAAATGACTCTTTGCTCCTCCAACAGTGGCCTGCATCCTTCTTATTGTTACGGAGGCCTAGGGACCATACTCAGGCAAGAGCACAGCTATTGGAGAAAATACTGAGAGAAAGTTGTATTGTCAAGCAAGACAAAAACTATTAAGTTAAAAAGCCACACAGGAAGTCAGCATGCTGAGGATTGTACTGTAATAAGAAACTACTGTGGTAATCAGTTGATTAGTACGTAATTAATACATAATATATAATTAAAAGTGAGTTTTGAGAATACATATAGAAGACTCTTGCCACTCAGTGATAAAAGTATTTTTAAATAGACATCTCTCCAAAGAAAATATACAAAGGATCAATAAATATGAAGAAATGCTTAACATATTAGGAGAATGCAAATCAGAACCACAGGGAAATACCACTCCACGCACACCCTAGAATGGCTGTAATAAAAAAGACAGACAATAAAAAGTGTGGGTGAGAATGTAGAGAAATAGAAACCCTTATATACTCGTGAGAATGTGAAATGGTGCAGTCACTGTGGAAAACATTCTGACAGCTCCTCAGAAAGTGAACGTAATGTTACCTCATGGCTCAGCAACTCCCCTCCCAGGTATACAGCCAAGAGAATTTAAAACACATGTCCACAAAAACATTCGTACAGTGTTCATAGAAGCATTATTCACAATCGCTTTCCAGAAAGTAGAAACAGTCCACATGTCCATCAACTGATGAATGGATTAAAAATGGGGTATATTCATCAATGGAATATATTCAGTTATGAAAAGAAGTGAGGTACTGATTCATGCTACAATATAGATAAACCTTGAGATGTAAAAGGCTACAGATTATTTGATTCTATTTAAATAAACTGTCCATGGGTTCCTGCATGGCTCAGTCAGTTAGTTAAGTGTCTGACTTTTGATTTCAGCTCAGGTCATGATCTCGTGGTTCCTGGGTTCAAGCATCAGGCTCTGCTCTGACAGTGCAAAGCCTGCTTGAGATTCCCTATCTCGCTCTCTCTCTGTCCCTCACTGCTCACGCATGTGCTCACTCATGCTCTCTCTCTCAAAATAAACCTTAAATGAAGAATGAATGAATGAACTGTCCAGAAGGGGCAAGTTGATAGGGACAGAAAGTACATCAGTAGTTTCCAGGAGTGGAGAGAAGGGAAGGATAAGCATGATAGGCACAATCGCTAATAGATACTAAGTTTCGTTTGCGGGTGATGAATATTGTCCTGTAATTAGCAGTAGCGGCTGCACTACTTTGTGAATATACTAAAAAAAACACTGAACTGTACATATGAGAAGGATGAATTTCATAGCATGTTAATTCTATCTTAATACAATAAGTATTGAGTGACTCAATAAATTCTGAGTCACTACAGCTTAAGAGCCTCCAAACAAGGAAGTGATCAAGTCCAATGTGGATGGCATGGAATATGAACAGCAAGCGTCACCCAAAGGGGAATTAGCAGAGGCTGCAAGAAGTTTAGATTGAAACGGATTGGTAACTCCTCAGCTTCTTCCCAAAACTCAGCAGGCTAGAACTGGACAGACCACTGATCAGTGTCCTGGCTGGTCACTCCCATAGTAGCCTTGATGGCCTCTATCTCTCACCCCCACCTGGCAATACGCTTCCTTCTTCTCTTGCCTTGTTTGCATTCATCACCATCTCAGTCAATGGCAGGATCTGTTTAGGCTTCAGATGTTCTGTGCATGAGTTCTCAATTACAAATTTGTCTTGAGTTCATTCTATATTGATTTGGAGAACCAGTGGGCATCTAAAAATTAAACACAAAAGAATTTGGATAGTAGGGCATAAAAAATGAATCATACATGGTCCATCCTCTCTATAAGCTTTTGGGTTAGTTGGGGAAATAGATCGCAGTAACAATTACACGGGGCAGCATATCACACACAGTGCTAAAGTTATTAAGATCACCCATTGAAGCTATGGCAACTAACAGGAGCTTCTCAACTAGACTGTGGTGATGAGGGACGTTCCTGTGAGGGGGAGATATTCGAGATGAATCTGGAACCCGGGTTTGATTTAGATAAGCAGAGAGAATAGAAAAGGAACTCCAGATTGGGGAATGTCAGGCATAACTGTGGAGGCCAGAATATTCATGGGAGGCCCTAGGGATCATGATCTGAGCAGCTTGCAAAGGAAGATTTGCTTTGGGAAGTAATGACACAGAGGTTTGGAAAGAGATGGAAAGGGAAGAGAGAGGGGGACATAGTGACAGGCAGGTTCTGTGACTTCTTTTGCAGGTTGGAGCTAGATTGGAAATGCCCTAGGACATTTACCCCTTTAGTTTGCTCTTCTCTTTCCCTGCATGGAGGCAAATGAATCAAGGCCTTCCACAAGCTTGGGGTTAACTACATTTCACCAGAGAAGACTTCTTTGCATGTATGGGGAAGAGTAAACCTCAGGCAGCACAAATACAGCACTGTCTAATGTTCATGATGACGTATGTTGAAAGCTTTCTCTGGAAAAGTCTTGCACTGTGGTGGTATTTGAGCCCAGTATTTATTCTATGATGCAATTGTCCTCACACAGGATGTTCTTGGTTTCCAGATTCATCCACAATGATGCCGTGCACACGTGTTGGTGTGGATTTATAGAACAGGTTTTAGCAATGCTGGCTTACAATTGGCTGCCAGTCACATTCACAATCTAGTCTACACACAAGCAGCTTCAAAAGTCTCAGACAGAACAGCTTTGTACCTACTGCCTCACCTTGAAAGAGAAATGTACCTTTTACGGTCTTTCTTGGCCTAAGTTCTTGGCAGTTTAGGGCCTTTTTCCTTGGAGATATGTAACATGTGGCTGTGGCAATTAGGGGAACTCTGCTTTTCCATTCTGATCTAGGAAGGGTGCCATGGAACACTGGGGAGATTGAGTATGACTTCTCTAAGCACATGAGTTTGTGAATATTTCCTTCAAATTAGAGATCTGTTGTTTACCAAAGAAACTCACCAATCCCTTAGCACAGGAAAGTTCTTAATTTATAAAATTGCCCATGGAAAATTGATGCTTTAAGCAAAGGATGAGGAAATGAGCTATTTTCTCCTAATTTCTACCCTTGATTGCTTTATGCTGGTGGCAAGGATGGGCAAAGGGCCACACGAGTTACTTTCTCCACCAAGCAAGTTTTCTGAGCCATAGAGATCACTAGGTGATGTCTCTGGACAGAGTTGCTGGGTTTCCATCCAAGCAAAAGCCAGAGCTCCAGGTGGATCTCCTTACCACCTCTCATGCCACAAATACTTCCTTCTCTACACTTATACACGTACTTTTCCTCTAATGAAAATACCCTCCCTCAGCCACATTTCATCTCTTTCATGCTCCAAATCCCATGCCCTCCCTTTTATGAAGAATCGCTGGTTATCTCAGCCCACAAGAATGCCTGCTATCTGACTTCTGCTGCCTCGCATGGCCCTCCCCACAGACGCTTTCATGTTTGTTGCTTCATCGATCAGACAGTAAACATCCCTGGCACAGGATCTTTGATGAATTGGATTAAAAGGAAAGTAAAAAAAAATGGAACTTGTAAGAGCACAGAGATAGCATTTATACATTTATTTTGCTTCTCGGAAGAAAGGTAAGTCATGCAGACTTTGCAGAAACTACTACGGTAATTAGTAGTGGCTATCAAACGAGTGTTGTCTATAGCAACCTATGCTAGTTTCAGAAGCAGGTTCTTTGCCCTTGCCAAACATCTTAGAAAAGCCAAAAATGGAGGGGCTAAAGCCAAGGTTTGTACTGATTCACCAATATTAAGTCACAGTGTTTAAAGGGAGTGATGCATAAGAACAGCAATACCATCCAGGCTCTGGAAACTGTGCCCATAGGTGTGGCATCAGAGGGACTCCCTGCTTTACACTGACTTCATACTTGTAAGGGACAGGAACCTGGGACTACCTTTCTCACCATTATTTCCCCACTAGCTAATAAAGGATCTGGTACATATTTAGTGAATGAGTATTTCTTACGTGAATCAAAAATGACAGAAAGATGTGATCTATGAGAAAGGAATATGTTAATATACTGAAAGTTAAGGAAAGGTAGAAGCCCCCACCATGTCTCCATGTTTGCAAGTGTACCCTTGAATTGTGGCTTAAATAAGAGTGACCTTTCTGATCCGTCCCAAAAGTAGAGCACAGGTGACCATTTCAAGCTTTCCTTTGGTGAAATTTAGGTCTAGCCCCTACTAGATCAGTTAAGTCTCTATTCAGAACATCAACTATTCAACCATTGTTTTTGTCTTAGCCCATGAGACCCTGGGAATTCCAATGAGCCCCATAAGGCTTTTGCCTTTCAACCTCAAAGAGAACTAAGAAAGTGGTAGTTGATCTTGTAAGTCATGTGGACCTGTACCAATGAATATTAAAAAGCTGGCTTTTAGAGTGAGCCAAAGACAAATGATAGCTACCCACATATCTCTGTCTTAATTAAGATGTAGACTTTCTCTGCCATACCCTAGAACTTTTATAGTTGGTATTTTTTGCATTATAGGGAATTTGGGGCTCAAGAATTTCCAAGGATTTCCGGTGACCCATTTTTACACAAATGTCTTTGTCACTCACAGAAGGCATGGATCCCTGAAGCTGGCTAGTGATCTCAGCAGCCAGGTCTCTCAGGAAATTCCAGGTTACCCACAGGCATTTCAAGAGTCCTAGAAATTCTCTAATGGACTAACCCAAACACACACAGGGGCAGGATTTTAACACGGACAGATTGACCCAGAAAGCATGGGGAGGTATTTACTCTGTTGGGTCCCTTTGTGTGCTGAGGTTGCAGGAGTGGGGGGGGGGGTGCCTCATGCAGTTTGGGGGGACTTTCTTTGGTATCCAGCAGCTCTCTCTGAGAATTTGTTGGTGCTCTCCCATCTTCCAGGATCACCACAAAGTGTTTTTAGTTGCTGTTTCTGAGCACAAAGCAGGCAGCAAGAGCCAGCAAGAATGTCTTGGCTCTTCTGGCCACAACTCCTGTGCTCCCTGACCCCAGCCTGAATGCATACCTGGGAAGGAAGGTGTCTAGAGGGGAGGAGAGTGAGAGACAAGCTCCCTCGCTGTTGGCTTCATCTCTAACCACAAGGAAATTTTCCACCACTTCCATTATTTCTGGCACAGAGCCACACCTTAGGAAGACAGACTTTCTGTTCAGAGAAGAGGAAAGATGGGGTCTGGGGTCTGGTGAGGCAGTTAAAGAGAAAAGGAGAGTGGGAAATCAAGAAGAGAGAAACAAAGGCAGAAAGGAAAGCAATTCATACTGGCCATTGGTGGGCAAGGCCGAACATCTGGGCAGGTCTCTGAATAGCAAAGTGTGTATAATGAAATTAGAGTTGTCTAGTTAATTATGAATCATGTTCAATGTGCTTTGACTTAACAACACTATGATAGTAATCCCTTTAAATTATGTGTCACTCAAAATAACTTCAATTTTCATGGGGGGGAAGAGCTGTGGAGCTCAAGGTTGCTTGATTCATTATTGAACAAAATCTGGATTTTTCCCCAAATAGCTCCATGATGCATTTCTTACCTCCTACCTCTAAAAATAATAAATAAACACACATGTGAACACACTGCCTTGTGGATACCCAGACTGACGGTGGGTCTGATTGCTTCTACAACTTCGTGGCTTTTTCTTCTATTCCAGAAAACACAGGAACACAAAGGGTGAGGTTATTGATTATAGGAATAACTTGCAATCCTCTTTGATTTTTATTTTTCAAGAATCACCATTCACACATGGGGTGCTAAGATTATTAATGGTTGAAAATTATTTGCAGTGCACCTCAGAAAAGATTGAGACATGCAGTTATGACTTAAGATCCATAGTTCCTGGAGCTGATGGTTCCAGACGTTCCAAGCATGAAGATTATTGTTGCCTAGACACAGGGGATACAGTGAGACACTTTTCCCCAACCCCAACAGGAACTGCTACATAAAGGAAATGATGCTATTTCAAGAGTTAAACGTTAAGATAAAATCATGGACTAAAGCAGACAGAAGGAAATTTCTGAGGCTCTCTGTGCTTGGGAAAGAAAGGTAAGAAAAAGGATAGAGAAATATACAATGAAAGGAAGGGAAGAAGGGGATGCCAGTGTGCGAAACATTTCCCCAGACAGGAGGGAAAAATAGTACATACATATATAATCACACAGGAGAGAGAAAAATGGAAAGTTGGCAGAACAAATTAGGGTATGGAAAACAGCTCCCTCGTGCCCTTGAAGAATTTTAAAAATGTCTTCAGATCGTGAGTGATCACTGTCTTTCCAAGGGTGAACCTCTATGGTTCTTCTCAATACACATCCTACCTTAAGATGTTTCTGGAAAAGACTACTAAGAACTTCAGGCATTAAGACAATTTCTCTATGTTTTTCATTAAAGATTCACTTTTAATGATTGACCTTTTACCTCTAAGATATACATTGTGGTTGCTTCCGTGAGTTTTTTCAAAGTTTTAAATTGAACCAAATTAAGTGTTATAACATAATGAAGTAATAAATCAGGCTTTGAAATGTAAATCAATGCTAATTTTAGCATTTATTAACATTAAATAAGATTTTCTTTTACCTGTAACAACTCTGTTTGCTATTTAATCTGGAGATTGTGGGATGCTCCCAGGCCTGCCATTCCTTAACAGCTTAAGTCCTTTAGGAATCTGTTGGCTAGAATTTCCTAATCTACCCAAAGGCCAGTCCAAGCTTGGGTTAAAAGACTAGGAAGAAAAAAACGGGGCCGGGGGGGGGGTGGGGGGGGGGGGGTGGGGAGGGGGGGGGTTGTTATTTAGCACTTAACACCACCTAGTGGAGCAAGGACCGAGCTTGAAGAATCCTGGCAAATTAAACCAACAAAAGGTGCTGGCGCCAGCTCAGTGGGCCAGGGGAATTTTTAAAATATAATTAGAGTCTGTCACCTTTTATCTTGGGTCAGTGGACACATTCGCCCCATTGAAAGCCCGTTTAATCATTCTCTCTATTCACTTGAATGTTAGAGAATTATTTGGTGGAGACAAGCTCAAATAATCAATTTAAATAAAAAGAAATGAGAGAGAAAATGGTTTTTAAACTCTTAGGACAATTTGTTAAAAATTCATAATCTAGTGATAATGATGGCTTCTTTCCTACTACAATCAGGGGTCCTCAGGCTCTGTCCTCAGCCCTCTGTAGTTCGCTCTGTTCTCACCGCCTGTGAGAGGTCACCTGCCAAGCACCACAGTGTTGATGGCTCCAAGAGCGTGCCTTTCATCTATGGCCATGTTTCTCTACCAGGAAACACCAGAACAAAGCTCTATGAGGTCACCATCTAAGCACATCTTGCCTGTTTACCAATGTATCCCCAGTATCTACCATAGTAGCTCATACAAGGTATTCAATAAATATTCATTGGATGAATAAATGAATGACTATTCCTAGCTGTCTCTCACCAAGTTTGTTTGCCAAACGTTTCCAGACTGAAACTCATAATCTTCACATTTTGCCCCCTGGTGTCATTCTAAAAGAACCCAAAATTTGCAGCTTGCAATCAGCTTACGTTCCCCTTCTCTGGGCCCTATACAGTGTCCTACCAACTTCTCCTTTAATGTGTCTGATTATCTCCTTTGTCTCCCTCCCAACAACCAAGGCCACAGTATATACCTCAAGCCTTTAATATAATAATAGTTCCCAGGGCACCTAGGGGGCTCAGTTAGTTAAGTGTTCAACTCTTGATTTCAGCTCGGGTCGTGATCCCAAGGTCGTGGGATAGAGTCCCTTGACATTCTTTCTCTCTCTCTCTCTCTCTCCCTCTGAGCCTCTCTCCACTCTTTCTCTCTCTCAGAAAAAAAATACATAAATCAATAATAATAATAATAATAATAATAATAGTTCCCCTTCTGATTTCCTATTTTCTCCAACAAAGTGATACTTTATCATGGTAGAGCTTCTTTACTTCCTAGCCTACAATAGCTTCATGTTTATGATCAGACCAAGCCCTGAAGCAGAACTATATCAAGGTGCAGGCATTGAATGACTCTTTTGACACTGATACCCTGTGAGACCCTGGGAAAGTTTCCTTGCCACCTTGAATTTTCATTGCCTCATCTGTAAGTTGTGAAGTTCACAACAGATGGTTTCTAAAGATAAGTTCACACTAAAATACTGCCATTGGTAACCTGCCAACACCATAACATCCTCCATTAATTTCACATTTCTCATCCATTTGAGCTATGTTCCAACCCCCACTCCATATAGACAAGTTACCTTGCACTCCTACCAGGCTTCCTGGTCTATACCAGTAGACTCAATTCCAGCACTTAATCTTGACTCACCTGACTTTTTCTCCATATAATACACTCCACGCCACCCCACCTCCAAACCAGTCCAAACCCGCATTTCCTTCAACGTCCAACTCAAGTCCAACCTCCATGAAACCTTCCCTAAGTCACCTGTCTACCTTAACATCCCCTTCATCCAAGCCCCTCTAGCAAAGTGTCACATTATCTCCCCAAGGCAGATACTCCAGGATGAGAAGTTCTCAGCAGGGAAATTACAGTGAATCTCCAAATGAAAGGGAGTGACAGTAGGTGCTAAATTTCTAAAAGCCTGTTCCCGAGATAAACATCTAAAACCAATTCTTGTTTATTTATATTTTGCTTTGAAGATACATGCATAAATGATATGGGGAAAAAATTTACCCTCTTGGTCATTAATGTGGAAGAATTTTCCTTTGCAAGAATAGTGTCTGTGTTTCAAAAGATAAGGGGGAGATTCTGAATGGAGGAAACTCCAGAGAATATGTTCAAGTAAAAATAGCTGGAGGGGTGCCTGGGTGGCTCAGTCAGTTGAGCAACAGACTTTGGCTCAGATCATGATCTCACGGTCCATGAGTTCGAGCCCCACATCAGGCTCTGTGCTGACAGCTGAGAGCCTGGAGCCTGCTTCAGATTCTGTGTCTCCCTCTCTCTCTGCCCCTCCCCCACTCCTGCTTTGTCTCTCTCTGTCTCAGAAATAAATAAACATTTTTAAAAAATTAAAGAAAAAGATCTGGATTCCCAAACGCCCATTCAGGGGGTATTTTCTATGAACTATGGGATTTTCATTTTACTGAGCGCTAGGAAGAGTGTAGTATTCCACTGTGACCGGACATCGAGTGGGTCTTTTCCTGTTGTCTAGAATTTTTGACATAGTCCCAAGCTGCGAACAGTAGAGAGGAGGTGGCCTCACATGCCAAAGAGAGATGTTCAATACCCACACAGGACTTACTAAAAAATAGGACCACTGACCCTGTGATTCCTGACCTCAATACATAACTGCTGCCTGTTGAAGAAAAGCACATAGGCATATCTGAACACAGATATTAGGGCCTACTTCCGATTATAGATTTACAAGTATATAGTCCTGTTCGAGGAAAAAAAGAAATCAGGTTGTTTCTCCTAAGCTACAGGCAGAATAGGATAGGATGTTTCTTAAAAATGTGGCCTTGGAATTATAGAGCCTGGTTTCACATCATGGCTCTGCCTTTTACTGCCCAGAAAATCCCAGGGAACTTACTTAATCTTTCTGAGCCCATTTTTTCATCCTCAAAAATGCAGCTAATAACAGCACCTACTTCACAAGATTAACAGAATTGAAAGGATTAATTTTTAAAATTAGGATTAAAAGAAGGGATGTCTATGCCGTGTTAGCACAGAGCCCATCCCTTGGTCAATGAATGTGAGGTATTATTATGTACCAGACATTCAACTAGCCAGCGGCAGAAATTTAGCTCAGGAAGGCATTTTCTTCTTCATCTAGAACACAAATATTTATTCTTTAAATGAAAAATCCCTTTCCTGTTTCATAGGAGATTTTGCTTCCCAAGTAAACAACTATAAATCTCAAGTACACATCTGGATCGCAGTGGCTAATAGAGGGACCCAATAGAAAGCGTGCAAAAATTATGAAAAACCTGGTTTGCACAGATTCCCTAAAATTTTGCGGCTGATGGGGGCCCTCCAGTGGGAGAATCATCTGTTCAGTATTAAACTGTTTCCATTCTGTCAACAAGCATAGTTATCTTTTCATTTCTTCCAAACTATTGTGTGCAATGGTAAACAACAACAACAACCACCACCTTAGGAGACACAGAGAGAAAACTCTGAGTCAGGAACCTTAGGTTCCTACAGGTTTATTCTTAGGAAGGTGGTTGCTCTAAAAAGACAAAATTGGCTGTGCCGTTGATGATAACATCACTGAGTGCCTGCCTGTTCTGTTCAGCATCAAGGAACATTGAGTTACGCCCATTATATTTTTCCATGTTACCAATAACTCTCATTTTGCCTGGGTTAAAGCACATTCCTTTTGGTGCCTGGAATACACAGGCTGTCTCTTTTCTAACTTGACTGATCTTGCCACAGATGGTTACTGTGACCTTGGATGTCTCAGAGCCATGCTCAAACCATCTGAGCTAATTGGCTTAGACACTCTTAGGGATGATGCAGGGACCCCCACCTCTGGGATAACAACACCCTATTTCTAAAACGGTCTGTGGGAAATCTACAGGGTCATGGTCATGTCATTTATATGCAAATAGGAAAAGAAAATCCATTCCAGCAGGCCGCATTCTAACTACAAATACCAGAAGAAGTTATAAATACACAAGAGGAAAACCAAGCAGGCTGTTAGCATTATCTCAGAATTCCTAGGAAAGTGAGCCAGCTGCACCAGTGGTTACAAAGGGTTTGACAAAATCCTATGGCCCTTGGCATCAGATTTTTTTTATGCTAATTTTGTAAATAGCAACTTTTGCCTTACATTTTCATGGTTAAACTAAGGACAGCATAACATATATATTTTCCTTAGAACTCCATTTATATTGTAGTCACTTCTCTGTGCTGCTCTTAGAGCAGCAGGAAGCCGCAGATTGGTCTCCAGGCTTCCTCAAAAGGTTTTTCTGACGGCTTTCCTAACAACCGGAAGTTACTAGTAAACACTCCACTCACTACCTCCTCCAAGTTCAGGTTCAGTGTGAAGTTCAGATCTGGTGACTTTAAAGCAGAGTCCATTGTCAGTCCATCATCATTTTTCATCCCTAGCTAATAGTTATTTTTTATTTTTATTTTTAAAGATTTCGTCTAGCTTGCAGATTTGAGCAATTGATTAGCCCCAGTAGGACAAGAATGAAGGCTTTAGCTCTTGACATTTCACCTGGGTTCTTGGAAAACCACCAGCAGCACAGAATGTGGGGTAAAAAATGGACCCACAGCACCATCTCCTGGTTCCATCTGGTGTGCTGCACTGAAAGAGAAAAGCGTCCGGGAACACTGAAGGCTTCTGAGTGATTTTCAGGCCCTTAAAGTGCGCCAAGCCAGCACTGGTATCAATGAACCATACCTCACATATGGAAGTATGAGTGTGGCCTTCCCAGAAATCCACAAAACATTGATTAGTGCCAATCCTAAAATCCATTAGCGTAGTGTAAACCCAGGTACACTAAAAACTGGCAAGGACATGCAGGTGTTAAAAGGGAAAATGGAAAAAAAGCCTGTGACAACATGAGAAAACTTCCAGGAGAATAGTGAGGAGAACAGAGCGTCAAATATGATCCTAAGCATTAAAAAAAAAAAAGGAATAAAGACAAGTGAAAAGTGGGATGTATGAAGGTGGCAACCAACATATTGATTTCTTTTTCTTTTTTAACATTTTTTGAGAGAGGGAGAGAGAGAGAGGCAGAGCATGAATGGGGCAAGGTCAGAGAGAGGGAGACACAGAATCCAAAGCTGGCTCCAGGCTCTGTCAGCACAAACCCAGATGCGGGGCTCAAACTCATAGACCTCAAGATCATGACCTGAGCCAAAGTCAGTCGCTCAACCCACTGAGCCACCCAGGTGCTCCAGTGATTTCTTTTTCTAATACACTTAATAATACCTATTATATGTGCAATAAAATGAGGACACATAGGTAATCAATAGGTTGTTTGCATGAAATTGTACTAAACGTGCAAAAAGGATTAATCCAGATCTTACTTCGTGATGGTATATCTTACTCAAAGGAAATACGCTCCCAAATGGAAACAAACCAACCACACCTGACACACGGTGGCCACTCTCACCCCTGCATAACAAACCATTCCTTTTCTCCCCTAAATCAGAGCAGATTATGTAGGTAAGGGCATTCCTGAAACTGAAATGATGTGAGAGCATTAATACCTATCACTAATCTCCAGGAAATGTTACCTGCCAATCATATCGTCCCTGAAACAGTCATTTCTAAAACTGGCTTACATAGAACCTCTTGGAGAACTTATTATAGACAGATTTCCAGGTCCTACTCCCAGATCTGCTATAACAGCATCTCTAGGGCTGGAACTCAAGAAACTGCTGGTTCAAAATGCTTCCCAGGTGATTCTAAGTGCAATCAGTCCATGAACTCACAACTGGGGCCCACATGGGGATCACAGCTGTATCTTATTGAAAAGGGAAAACGGACCCAAAATCCTCAGTACTGCGTGGCTTACAAGAAACATGGCTTCAGCTCCAGATCATCCAAGGTAAACATGTTTTACTACAAAATTTTGCTTATAGTCAGCAAGTTTTCTTTCAGGTAGACCATTTTTTAATGAAGAAATGATGCAATTTGTATATAATCAGTGGCTGCTTTCTTCCCGTAACCTTTCCGTATGAACTATGAATCAGGATCATTGTAATGTTGATGGAGGTTTGAATCCAGGAAAAAAAAATATCTTGGATGATGGGGAGTGGAGTGCACAGTTACCCAAAGGAGAGACCCCTTCTGGCCCAAGAACTGTATAGATGATTCTGGAGCATTAATTGTGGTGCTGGGCTAGAAAGCTCTTTTGCAGCAAGGCTGGGGCTGGCAGATTAACTAAATGCGCTTGTCGCAAATTTCTTGCAGCAAATTTGGAAGGAATGGATAAATGCCAGAGCTAAGGGGAAAAGTGAAAGGAGGCACGTTTCCTTCAAAATCCATGAATCCCCTTTCCAAGAAAGTCCACCTTTATCCCCTTGTTGAAATTACTCTATCCTACCCTTTGAGTTTTGCCCATTCTCCTGTGCCTACCAGAGCCCACGTGTCACAGTATTAGAGCTGATTGGGTGATGTGCATCCCAACTCCCAGTCCAACAGAGTCTATGCCTCAGAGGACAGATCCACTCTCTCCCTTTGTGTGCCCTGATGTACCCAGAATAGGACTTGGGAAAGGTTGGCAATGTTAGCTGAATTTTGCAAAGAAGTTGATGACTGATTTGCTTAGGGAGCAAGAATGTGTTGCCACTGATGGTGTTGATCAGAATAGCACTTGGTTTTAAACAACAGGAACCGAAGTTCCTAATGATACAAATTCCAGGGGAGATAACAGATGACCTTAGCAAGGTTGTCACCGGTACACTCAAGAATCTTTTCGGCTATGAGTTGTTAGCCATGACTTAGGCCTGTGAGCCTAGGACAGTCTCCTCTGGGCACGAGACAGAGCAGGGGTTATGAGACATGCAAAAACCTGTAGATTTCCCACCATCTGTCTGAAATCTCACAACTTAACCTTCTGACAGTGAAAAAAGGAAGAGTGTACATAAAAGATGGGGGCTCTGTGAAGGTCCCAAGAAGGGCAGTGGAATAGACATTAAAATAGAAAATAGAAATCATCGGCTTTGGAAGTTAACTTGTGGTGATAGTCACAGAAGCTCCGTAGGTTCTGTTGAATGATCTACTAAGACTGTCTATGGTTCTGCGTTTACTTGTGCTGGTGTGGAGGAGAGGAGTGTGAGGTCTCCTACAACTGGGAAACAGAGAAAGGATAAAACAGATGACAAGTTTTTATGACCAGAAATCCTGTAGTTGTCTTCCTGTCGGTGAAAACATCTGAGTAACCTACATGTGTACCACTAGTCAATTTCACAGACTACCATTTTCATTTATCTTACTGTTCCTCTATGAAATCTCTGCTAAGCTATAAGACATTTGCTTTTGTAATGTAATGTAATCAACCCATGAGCACATACCCTGAGCACCTACCGGTTTACCATGTGCGCTGTGGGTACAGAAGCTTTACAGAGGATGAGTTAATTCTTATCCTAGAGGGCCTTCATCCTTAACTAATGAGACACAGATTTATGAACCTATCAGTGAGTAAAAAACACACAGACTTACTGTGTGATGTAGTCAAAACAGGGCAATATACATAAGATAGACATCTAAAGAGCTTGTTAAAGGTAATTTTGAGTCACTATTTCAGAACGATATCATTTATTATATATCCGTACTATAGGTTTGCCCTTCCCACATTAAGCAAAGTTGATGTGTATACAAATTTAGATTTATACCAGATATAAAACAGGGAGAGTCAGTTCTGTTTATAAAATAAACATTCATTTTAAAAGGAGATTTCTTTTAGCTCCTTTAGAAATTGTGAGCTCACGGTACAATGTGAAAGCAAGCTTTGGTGATTAAGAGCACAGTCTCCAGAACCAGACAGCTGGGTTCAGTGTGAACTCCGTTAGTTTCTTGCTGTGTGACTTTAAGCAAGGGATGCAACATCTCTGTGCTTCAGTGCCTTCATTTGTAAAAAGGAAATAATACTAGTACATACCCCTAGGGAAGTTTCAAAGATTAAATGAGTTCATGTAGTTCTTGGCACTGTGCCTTATCCTCATCTGCTGTGAAAAGCGGAACACAGCTTTTCAGGGCCAGGTCAGTGAGCATCATCTGGACTAAATAGAAAATTTGGTACTAGACAGATACATATTTTCTCCAGAAAGATGACAACATATATGTTTATATCTCTTTTTTAAAAGCAAATAGAAGATATTTCTTTGGGAAATGCAAGAAGAGATCACAAGTGCTGATTATTAGATACATATGTTTCCCCTTTTGTCTCAATCTTACAGCAGATGTACTTCCTCTTTGACATCAAATTGATGACAAAATCTTGCCACCCACTTCAGAGTCAATCCTAACCAGCTAGAAAGGGAAGGAAATTTCCAGAGAAACCATGGAAATTGCATTTCTAATTAGATACGGAACTTCCTCCAGTCAGGAATGACAGAGTCTTGGAATTAGAAAGATAGACAGGTGGTTGGTACATAACAAATTGCCCCTTAAGTAATTGATTCCAGATGATAAGTTTCTATCATTTCTCTACATAGAGAAACCATGCTTTCTGATCTTTCACAAGTTACCAGGAAACATTTGGTTGGAAAACAAATGACGATAATAATTAATTCTTTTCATTGACATGAGGCCAATGTAAAACTAAATGTAAAGGGGCACCTAGGTGGCTCAGTTGGTTAAGCATCTGACTCTTGGTTTGGGCTCAGGTCATGGGATCAAGCCCCAAGTCTGGATGCACGCTAACAGTGCTGAGCCTGCTTGCAATTCTCCCTCTGCGCCTCCCCCGTGCTTTTGGTGTACTCTCTCTCAAAATAAATAAAATAAACTTTAAAAAAAAACATATAAAACAAAACTAAAAGTAAAGACCAATTTAACAGAAATTCACAGGAAATGAAATACTGGTTCAGAGAATATTCTTATGTTCTGATATTGTCTGGGTTTAGTGTTCAAAAATAATGGCCCAAATAAGGCTAAATGTTTTCTTGGAACAGTGGGTGGAGTTCAAAATATAATACTTTCATAGATTTTTTTGAATATTGGTTCAAATCCAGTTTATTCCGTATTTTTATTTCAGTCCTTTGTACCTTGCTTGTAACTTTCAGTCTTTTGCTTGTAACTTTGTGTGTGTGTCTTATCCCAGCTAAGTTGTTCTCGAAGAACTGGTGGGGACCGAGTGTTCTGTCTTTATAAAATTTTGTATTTAGGGGCACCTGGGTGGCTCAGTCAGTTAAGCATCTGACTCTTGATTTCAGCTCAGGTCATGACCTCGGTTTGTGAGATAAAGCCCCTCATCAGGCTCTGCACTGACAGTATAGAGCCTGCTTGGGATTCTTTCTGTCCCTCTCTCTCTGCCCCTCCCATGCTTGTGGTCTCTCTCTGTCTCTCTCTGTCTCTCAAACATTCTTTAAAATGTTTGTATTTACTTATAATAAAAATATAGAAAAATGTGCAGACCATAAACCTACAACTCAATGAATTTTCACAAATGGAACACAACTGTGTAATCAGCACCCAGATCAAGAAACAACTTGCCTACAACTCAGAAGCACATTTCACGCCTCCTTCAAGTCATTATCCACTTCCCCAGAGTAACCTCTGTTCTGACTTTTAGCTACATACTTTTGTGTACAATTGACCATTGCTGTATATCAAACAACCACAAAACTTAAGTGGCACACAAAGTCAAGACTTCATGGTTCGCTCACCGGAAATGGTTGTAGAGGCAATTCTGCTCATCTTGGCTGGGCTCTCCCCCGTGTCTAGGGGTGGGGGACAGCTCTCCTCCAGAAGGCTAGCCTGGGCACAGCTGTTGTGATGGCAGAGGATAAAAGAACAAACAGAAACCTGCAAACTTCCTATTTAGGCAAGATAGGATCTGGCAGAGCCAGGATTAGCATGGGGCTAATAAAGTTGTGCAAGTGCAGGGTCGGCTCCCATCTTCACTGAAAACTGACCATTTGTTCACTATGATAGTTTTGCATTAATTGTGATTTTTTTAAAAAACCTTTTTTAAAAAAACATTGTTTTCCTTGACAGCTGAGGTTTTTGGCAATCCCTTAAATTTTGTGGCCAGGATAAATGCCTTGCTTGTCCCACCTAGGGTGCCAGTAATGCAGTGAATTACCACAATTCAGTTTGACCACTTTTGTATTTTATTAATGGGGATTGTACAGTATGTATTCCTTTGAGTCTGGTCTTTTTCTGTAACCTTATGTTTGTGACACGCGTCCATACTGTCACGTGTAGTTGTAAATCACCCATTCTCGTTGCTATATAGACTTCCATTGCACAAAGACACCACAATGCTGATGGGCATTCGAATAGTCCCGGTTTAGGGCTATTATGAATAGTGCTGCTTTGAACAATGTGGTATAAATTTCTGTTAAATATGTATGCATTTTGGTTGGGTACATACAAGTGGAATCGCTGGGTCAGAGGGTATATATATGTTCGCTTTGAGGAGACAGTTTTCTGGCGATTAATCCCTTGAGCTTTGTTAAAAGCCCTGATATCTGCTAGTGTTAAGTCCTCTAAGTTTCATTCTTCTTTTTCAAGACTGTCTTGGCTATTCTTGGCCCTTTGCTTTTCTAAATAAATCTTAGAAGTATCTTGTCAATTTCTCCAAAAGAAAAAAAAAAAAACCCTGATAGAATTTTTACTGGGTGAGCTTGGAATCTCTAGAGTAATCTGGGATAAACTGTCATCTTTGCAATGTGCCTCCATGTCCTCTTTTTTTTTTTACATGTTTGTTTATTTATTTTGAGAGAGAGAGTGAGTGCGTACAAGTGAGTACGAGTGAGTGTGTGTGGGAGAGAGGGAGAGAGAGAATGCCAAGCCCTGGCACAGGGCTCAATTCCATGACCCTGAGATCATGACCTGAGCCAAAATCAAGAGCCAGACACCTAACCATCTGAGCCACCCAGGTGTCCCCTCCCCCCCCCCATGTCTTCTTAAATGTCTCTCAATGTCTCCTTAAATGTCTCTCAATGTCTCATACCTTTGTGTGTCTACTTTGATTGAAATAGGTAGCCTAGTGCATAAAATAGTTGGTCAATATATGCATTGTTCGTACAAGGTTTTAGACCGAATTATATTTGTCAGACACTGTGCTAGCTTGTGAACTTGTCCTTCTACTCCTCTGGGTCTTCCATGTGTGCTCTTTGTCAAGTGGGATTCCCTTGCTACCCTCTATCCCTACTGCCTGACAAAATCTAATCTTCCGTGATGACTCAATTCAAATTTCACTGCTGTACAGGGTTAGCAGATCTTCCTGTGGTGTTCACTAGATTCTCCTTCAACTTTTAAATCACCACAGTGCATTGTGATGAGCTGCTCCATTAAACTCTTAGATGCTGACCACAGCTCACCCAGTACTTGGTAGATATGTGTTGGATAATGAAAGCAGTCATCCATTTTTTGTTCATTTGTTTGGTTAAAGTCGTTTTTTGGTTGATTTGCTTGTTTTGTCTATGTGGGACTTCATTTAAGTGTAGTCAAAGAAAAAACGTAGTGTCCTCATTTGGCACCCTGGTGCATGTCAATCTCATTTTTGTTTCACTATTCATTTTGATTTGAAAATATTCATATATACTCAGTCTCTTTCCAATAAGGCTTTGAAGTGCATACATTGTTTCAGCTAATTTATGTCACAGCTTCTAAGTTAGATTTAAAGAAAACCATCAACTCTGATTTTTTTTTTTCAGATACCCTTAGCAAGGAGAGCTCATGAAAAGGCAGTCACACCTCCAATGACCACTAGGTGGTAGTTTCACTCTCTATCAGATCAGCTTAACGATGTCGTGTGCTGTTGTTTGAGTCTGGGGTAGTCAAGATGAACTGTGGGGTAAACCTTAACTAGACCTCTTAGAGGAAAAATAAAGCCAAAAATTGGCCCTGAAGGAAATAGAATTATGGAGAAAACAGAAAAATGGAAAGAAATGCTATTAGGTATTATTTCACTGAAAGGTTAAGCAAAAGGCTAAATTAACCACATCCAACAAGCAGTAAGAAAAGCTACACAGAACCAGAGACAACTCATATAATGTTGGAGGGCAACGGAGTCTGCTGTTGACCCTCCACAACCGAAGCCTGGCCCCTTGGGGCAGGGGAAGGGGACAAGGGTGAGGGGGTATCGCTGGTAGAACTGAGCCCCTGGTAACATTCTTGAATTCTCCTGGGAGGAAGGAGGATTACAGTCTTCAGACAACATTGGATGGGACTCTGCCAAATGTTTTTGGTTGACATTGCTGTCGGCCACAGGATTATACGAGTGCCACACCAAAGTTTAGGTCTGCTTTCGAAAGGTAGGGACACAGGACATGTATTAATCACCTGTTCCATTCAAGAAACTTTATGGATCTTATTTCACTTAACCCTCACACTTTATGATTAGGTAGCCTTATCTCCATTTACAGATTAAATACCTGAGGTTCAAGAGGGGTATATATCTTCTCCAAAACCACCAAGTAAGAGGTTGGGGATTGAAACCCAATACTCTGGCTTTTGCCATGACACCAGGCTGATTCCCAAGGAATCCCTCTTCCCTCTCCTGGGAATAATGAGAGCACCTCCCTCTTTGGGCTGCTGTGGGGGGAAGGGGATAATGCTCACAGAGAGCCTGGCACAGCGTCCGGGGTGCCCTCGGCACTCAGTATATGGCACTTCCAGAGGCAGAGGGTCCTTCCTTACCTTTTCAGGACCCTCAGAAAAGGCCTGGGGATGGGCCTCCCTATTTTGCCCATGTTGATCTCACTTAAAAGTGACATCTCCACCACCCAAAGGAGAAACTCTCAAAGGTCTTTGTGGCAGGAACTGAGCCAGGTAACAGTGGCTGACCCTGAACAACTGACCTCAGTCATCCCTAACCCAACACTGGGTGGGTCCCCTCTCCTAGCCAATCATAGAAGAAACCCCTGAGGGGCTCTGTTCAGTCTTTCCAGTTCTGACTAAGTTTGATAAGGGACTTCCCGGACTCACAGTGTGAATCAGGGCCAGGACTTATCTCTACAGAAAGCTGAGGTGGATCCTATAACAGCAGATCCAGACATTCCATGGGCCCATCCCCAGTAGGCCACCCATGGACCCTAAGGACACGAACTGGAAAATGAATCCTGAGGGGACTGTAGGCAGTTTTCTCTCAGGACTGGATTTTTTTTTTTTTTTTTAATGCCACAAATTCCTTCTGGCCTAGATTAGAGACACTGAGGCCCAGAGGAAGCAAGCAAGGCAGTAAATGGAAATTGTGTGCCTCAGAAGGGCATTGACACCTTGGATGGACCTGACCAGACTGAAGCCCTGAGCAAAGCTGTCCTGCTGACATCTTGTTTGTTAAAACTTGACATCCACTCATAAGCCTGTGATAGAGTTATAATTTTTTGCACACACACACAGAATCTGAGGGATCAAATTAACTACTATTTTTTTTTCTTTCTTTGCTACCAACCCCACAAAGACTGTTCAGAACAAAGACATGCAAATCTACACCAAACTGCCAGATTGAGAGAACACTGCACCAGCTTTGAGTTAATAACCACTGGGGATTACAAGTGAACAGGAACGGCTTCTTTGTCTGTTCCTCTGCTGTGGTATGAGCTGTAAAAGAAACTAAGGAGGAGAGCGGGAGAGAAGTTTAAAATAAGAGCTATTAAGAAGATGCAGGTAGCTTCTCCCCTGCCATCCTCATCACCACCACTGACATCAGCCCTTAGGCCTTGTCCCAAGTTGGGTGGAATAATATAGGGAGGATTCCCCACAAAAGATCCAGGGAGAGGAGAGACTCTATGCTGTCACCTAGATAGAGCTCCCCAAGTAGCAGCCCCCATAGAACCTCTACCACTGGGTCCTGGGGAGAAAGGGAGAAGGGAGGGGCAAAGCACACTCAGGTGGGAGGGGCTGGAAACTTCCAGGCTTCTCTGGAGTCATGTGTTGTGATGGAGGAGGCCCATGAGTTTCCTCAGACCCAATGTGGTCTAAGGCACTAGCTAGAACCTGACACAATTTATGAGTCCCAGGAGGACACTTGGAGAAGAGAGGAGTGTGGGGGATGGGTATGGACCACCTTCCTGGGGAGAGGGGCCTCTCTGAGCAGCAGAGAGGACAGGAAGCAGTAGAGAGCCCTGTGTGCTTCATGTAAAGGGCAGCCTTGAGCAACATCTATCCCAGCGGCCAAGTGGGTGGGGATGCCAGTAGCAGATACCAAGAAAGAAGCAGACCTAGATGTACAAGGAAGCACAGAACATCAGAAGGAAGAATGCCCTCCGTTCCACCAGAACATGGCTGACCATTAAAAAGGACTTCACCTCTGGTAGCCACCACCGAAATTAGGTGTGTCAGAGGCAAGAAAATTACGTTCAATTGTAAAATGATATTCCACCTGGTACCCATTTGTATTAGTATTCTGATGCTGCCCTAACTACCCTAACTTTTGCAGCTTACAACACAAATACAGTATGTCGCAGTGCTGTGGGCAATGAGTTGCACTGGACTGATATCAAGGCATCAGCAGGGCTCTGTTCCTTTGTGGGGCCCTAAGGGAGAATCCATTTCTTTGCTCATTCAGGGGTTGGCAGTTCCATGAGGTTGTGGGACTGAGGTCCCCATTTCTGTGGCTGTCAACTGAGGTTGCTCTAGCTCTTAGTGGGCTCTTTCTGGTCTTTGCATGTAGCCCCTCACATCTCAGAACTAGCAATGGGGTACAGAATGCTTCTAACACTCCCATCTCTTTGACTCCTCTTCCATAGTCACATTTTTCTCTCCACACCCAGGGAAGGTTTTGTCTGCTTTTAAGGATACAGGATTAGAATGGGCCTACCCAGATAATCCAGGATAACCTCTTCATTTCAAGGTCCATAATAAGAATCATGCATGCAAGATCCCTTTTGTTATGTAAAGTAACATATTTACAGGTTCTGGAAATTAGGACATGGTGGGCGAGGGGGGTATTATTCTGTTTACCACACCATTATATATTCAATACATACAGTAAAACCTTGGATTGCAAGTTACTTGTTCTGTGAATGTTCCGCAAGATGAGGAAACGTTTCTAATAAACTTTAACTTGATAAACGAGCAGTGTCTTATAATAAGAGGAGTACTAAATGCCGAACGTCACATGATCACAACTGAGCCAATGGTTCTTGAAACTCACTTTGATAGATGAGCACTTTGCAGAACAAATTATGCTCTCAAACCAAGGTTTTACTGTATTTGTTCAGTGCCTGGTGCTGATTATCTGGAAGTTAGGCCAGCAGAGAAGCTGGGGTGGGGATGTAGCACACAGAGATATGCATCCTAGGTCTCCTTTGCAGGACTCCAGGGGGCGCCATTTACATAAAGTGCCCTATAGATTGTACTCATCCCCACACACACACCCCCCACCAACCTCTTGACTCCCCACCCCTCATCCCTGAGTTATGCAGTCTAGATGTCGGTCTAGAAGTTGCTGGAGGTCTCTGGAGAAGATCCATCCAGTTCTGCTGGATCTAGGTTCACCCATAGCAGAAAGACAACAAAAGCAGAATAGGACCCCCAGAGAGGACTGGAGATAGATGCTTCTACTGCTCTGACCTGCTTTCATGCCCCTCTTCCCCCAAGGGGCAATAGAGAGGGAAATGCTCAGTGTCCTCTGGAGCCCCTTATAACTTGACATCATAAAAGAGAGATGGTCTGAAAAGTGTTGGTGTCTCACTAACTGAAGCCCCTTCCGGCTGAGGCTCCCTGGCCTATATTTTGCAGCTCCAGGGCTCATGGGAGCCACCAGTTTGCTGGTTTTTTTCTCAACCACAATCACGGTGAGTCAGCATAGCGTCAGCTTTCAGCTGGGAGGCCGCAGCCCCAGAACAGCTCCAAGAGGAACTGCCTCCTGATGGGCCTGTCCCCATGTTCCTTCCAGTGCTGGGCCTCCCGGAACTGCCCAGCACCCTGGCCGTGTACCTGAGCAGCAATCCATCTGGCTCAGTGCGGTGCTTCCAGAGCCAGGGCATGAAGGTGATGGAGACAGATAACCCAGAAAAGAAGTCATCAGCCCGGTGTGATGAGTACACGCTTGCATTTGACCAAAAGCATCTCAGGCTCTTGGCTGGAGGCCGGACTTGAGATGGAAGGAAGTTGGTAGGGCATTTTGCTTTCCTCTGCCATGTAGGAAGCCAGGCCCGACCACTAATACCCTTCAGAGATGTCCGCATCTCATCACCTCATGCTGGCCAACCAGACTTCCAGTGGCAAGAACAGCTACCAGGAAGGGGTGCTCAATGCCCCCTCACCTAAATGGCTCTTTACTACTCACACTACAAAACCCAAAATGTCAGTGGTGATTGTCACTTCTGTTTCTACCACCTAAAATTTGCTGGCAGGGGAGCCCTTGGAGGGCGGGGCGGGGTTGGGGAGTGATGCCTTCAGGAACATAGCGTCCCTTGTTTTGGAACTAAATCACTGACTGCTGCCCTGAGTGGCACAAAACAAATTGATAGCAAGGAGGAAACTTGTTAGCAATTATAAGCTCCAGACAATAGCCATGTGGCTTGGAAGACTTACTTTAAGGAACGCCCCCCACCCCCCAAACCTCCCCAGCTCTGTGTTACTCTGTGTCTGGCTGGCAGATGTGCCCCTGGGTCTCTGCTTAAGACACTGGCCTCCAGCTAAGCCTGAGAGGGAGTTTTCCTCTCTGATCTTCCACCCAAAAGCACCATTGCAATGACCAGAATAAAAATGTCTCTAATCACATGCACTCGTCTTCAGTAATGGAGCATGGCAAAGACCAGCTGTTCTTTACTAACAGGAAGGCACAAGGCTATTTTACCCTCCACAGACTCTGGTTGCTGATTACAGGTATATGTGGCTTCTGTTAGTAAAGTTATCTCCTTTCCCTCTTGTTTCTGATCTGCTTTTAGTAAAACTTTCTGCGTAAATATGCACCTCCTTAAAATATCCATGGGTATCTTTACTTTTTCCTACCAACTTCCCACATTTCAGCCTCAGTGGGTTCATAGACAAATTAATAGTTCAACTGTCTGATGAGCTATTACATAAAAGGGATGATAGCTCCCCCACCCAGAATGGGAGAGCCCTTGACCACCCCCCAGCCATTTTTGCACTACCTCAAAACTGCCGACATCATCTCAGCCACCTGACTTTGGGGAAGTAGAGACAAGTCCTCTCTTCCTTTGCACTGTGGCTAGCCCAGGTCATAGACTCAATTTCTTTGCGGGGAACATAATCTAATCATCTTGAGCACACAGAATCAACAGCAAAAATAAGGTCACATGTTGCAGAGCCTCTTCAACTCAGGAAATTCTGGAGGGAGTTCATCAGCTGAGAGCATCTACAGTACATGAGAGTATCTGCGCAGGAATGTACAGAACATGGCGCCCCACCTGCTCTCATCGACTGAGAATGTAAGACAGCATAAGGAAAAAATTTTATGTCCCCTCGTGGAGATGGTGATTTATATATAAAGTGTTTCAGGGAAACAACAACAAGATTTATAAGGAGCAGAACTAGGATGACATCAAAAGGAATGAATGATACTGTCCATGGGTTGAAGGTGAGACCCTTTTCGGTGGGCAGGTAAAGGTGGGCGATGCTGTCACTGAGGGAGTCTCCTATGCCCTGGGAAGACAAAGCTTTTATCAGAGAACATCTGAAAAGCTTCTCAACTGTCACATTACCTCTTAGGAACCTTTAATGTAGGTGTCCATTCATGTCTTGGGATTGGCCTAAGTTCCACATGGGCCACTGGAAGGAGCTTAGAGCCTACTCCCTTTGTTCCAGCCTACCAGCCTTCGTGTTATTCCTCTAACTTCTCAGGTCTGTTCCCATGGAAGAGGCCTTTCCCATCATTTCCTCTATCTGGAATATTCCTTCCCCCAGCTCCCTGTGTGGCTGGGTCCCTCTTATCATTCAGGCATCCAATCAAACTTCTCTCCTCAGAGAGGCTTTCTGTGATGCCCTCTCTGAAGTAGCCCACCCGAAGGGCTCACTGTCCCACTGTCCTCTCTCATTTTCTTTTTGTCACTGTCTGGTCTGATCTGATTTGTTTATTGCTTACTGTCTCATCTCACCCTATACATGAGTGAGCTGCATGGAAGCAGGACCCTTGTCCGCCTCATTCACTGCTGTGTTCCCAGGGTTTCACATGGTGCCTGGCACATAGCTGGTAGCCAGTAAACATTTGTTGAAGGAATATTGAAAGGCATTTTCAGATGTATGGCCTAAGAATCCTCCTGGGGGTCGGACTTGAGGGAGAGAGCAAGATAACTGATTTCTGAGGAAGTCCCCCGAGTAGACAAAGACTCCGGTGGAGAGAGTGGGACCAGGCAGCGAGGAGGTCCAATGGCCTTGCTGTTCCAGGTTGAGTATAAGGCTGTGTTATGTGATTCCCAGCCCTGACCCCACCTCAGAGAAGAAGAGTGTGGAAGTGTATATTAACCAGGGCCCCCGAGCCTGTGATGGAAACCCTTTGGAAAGATCTTAACCCCAGAAAGCTTCTATGAAGACCTCTGAGAACAAAGACACTGGAGGCTAAATTTCTATGCCTCAAAACATCTTCAACTCAGGAAACATGAGAGCATCCCAAGTTTGAAAACTATTAGGGAGTGTAATTTAAGCCAGCCAGAAAAACTGTCTGGTTCCCTGCCTGCCACTCCCAAGACAAGGAAATATAAAGCTCACTGGAGAGGAGAGAACAGAGAAAGATTTAGAAGAACAGTGAGAAGTAAGCCTCCACCTTGCACCCTGCTACCACATAAACCCGAGGCCTTGTCCTGCATGAGGGAAGAGGGACCAGGGAAAGGAAGAAAGACAGAATGGTCTTGCAGTGAGGTCTGGAGATCTGATGAGCAGGTAATACTGGAATCCTTCCCTCTGCCCCATGCCAAAGTTTTCTGAACTGCAACCCCTACAGATCATGCCCTGAAAAATACATATTATAATTTTCATTCTCCAGGCAAAAGTTGAAGACCAAAATGTAATGGATTTGTGACAGATCATGTGCTCATTTGCCTGCCAAATCACCATCCTCACCGGTCTCCTCCTTGTGTTAGAACCCTGATTTGGGGGATAGGGAGGCCAGTGTTCAGGGGAGGCTGAACCCCTGTGCCAGCCCAGGTAAGGAAATCTTTATTAGACTAAGCCAGTGGCCTAATGCCTGCATTTTAGAACCATCTACTCTAGTTAGATCAGCCTCTCTGGGGGTGAGTTGTAGGCCTCTGTAGTTTCACAAAGCTCCCCAGTAGCTCTGATATGCATGCAGGGCTAGGATCCACCCACCTAAACCACGAATTCTAATTTCTATTCTCACCAGCACGGAGGGAAAAGTGTCTTGGGGCTTCTAAGAAAGCAGGATTCTCTTTGAAAAATGCATGTATTGTGTTGATAAACTGTACTGCCCATGGAGGTGTGCCTGGGAATGTGGACACCATCTTCAGCACAAAAGCCAGTATACTGAAGTTGGCAGAGAAAAGAAAAAAGGAGAAAGCCTGAATACTTGGGCTGTTGTTGAGCAAATGGACTACCCAACCCTGGAACTTTCCTCTCTCTGGACTTTCTGTTTAAGTGAGTTCTTAAAGTTGACTTGGCCAGATTCAGTTGGATTTTTTCATTGCTTGCAGCCAAGAGCATCCTAAACGATAAGGTCATACAGGAAGTGGCAGAGCTGAGACTCAAGGCAAGTCCAAGCCTAAGGCAGCCAATAGAAGCCGAGAGCAAGGCGAGGCCATGTGACCATGGGGAGGCAATTTGGATCAGGTCGTGGATTTCTAAACCATCTTTTTCGCTTTTTCACTACCAAAAAGGTGGTTTGTTACAGTTAGGTTTTTTTTTCTTTCTTTCTTTCTTTTTTCTTTTTTTCGTATTCATCAGAATCCCTATCTGAAAATGAAGTCAAATGTTATCTAGAGAGTTAATTGCCAGCTTCTGGTTAAAAACAAACAAATTAATTTGGAGACAAAATGCAGGTTTAGGAGTTTAGAAAGTTACTGAAATTGTAGCTAAAATAAGGAATCTGGATTGTCTTGGATTTTAGTTAAATATCTAATAAATCTACCCACCTAGCCAATCAGCTCAGTGGCTAATTGGTCTAACAAGTTTCTCAGCTGAATTGAGTTTTCAGTCCAGAAGTTTTCCATTTGGGGCCACCAAATGGCACTAGAAAGGCCCCTTTTACTATTTGGTCATAAAAAAATAATCAAATCTCCAGGGCAAAGCATCACCAGAAACACAAGTGTTTCTCGGAAGGTTCTTGTACCGTATCGCCAAGGCAGCTCAAGGAGAGGTGGTTGTACATTTCCACTCACATGCAAAGTCCAGATGGCCCCAAATTTCTGCAACCGTACTGAGAAACTACCCGAAGGTGGCGCTTGTGGGTGGTATAGACACAGCATCTGATCAAGCAATTTCTGCAACTGGAAAGAAAAAAGTCAAGGCTAGTCTTTCTTTTCTTCTTGATGAAGTTAACTGCCTTAACACACAGCATAAGACTTTGTGGCACAAAAAAGGCTAACAGAATTATGAAAGGTATAATTTGGAGGCTCTGTCACGAGCTGTGATGATCACACCCTAATAGATATAAACGCTCTGAAGCACTAATGCTCGGTGACAAGGGTGCCTGAAGGAAGAACAATGCCTGCATTAGTGTTCAGGCTCCGGAGAGGAAAAGCTTTGCGGTCTGCAATTACTAATCTGCTATTCTTTGCTTTAGAACACATCTACTTGATGCTTGCTATTTTTTCAGGCGTACTTTTCCCCCAGACAGATTCACATGTACGTTCACATGAGTAAAATATGCTTTTCACACTTTGATGGGTGTTGAAGTCACTGCCTGATGGAAAGACTCAAATCCTCACCTTGCAGGGGCTCTTCCTGGCACTGGATTTGTGAGGCTTCAACGTTCAAAACACAGTCATCTAGACAATACCATAAGGCCACTAAGTTTGCATTTTCTGCCCTATTTCCCAAGCCTGAATCCTCACGTGTATCCCACTCATGTTCTTCCTGCTGAAGCTCTATAAAAGTGTGTCCTTGCTTCCCTGGAGAGTAAGCTGCTTCTAGTATAGGAACTGCTAACCCTTTCTCTTGTATTACTTTGGCAGTAACAGACCTCCTGCCTCCCTTCTTGGTCCCGCATCACCACCACCCTACACCTGAGTACTTTTCCACCTTGGCTAAGGCTAGCAGGGAGTGGATCTTCCATGGCACATTCCCCTGATTTTAGAAGGTCCCAGACTCTGACCTGGGGCTGTTCTGGTTCTGGGCTTATTCCCTTGAAGACAAAGCCAAATCCTACCCAGGAGAGCTTTTGTGGAGAAGAAGTTAAGTGTATCTTCCCGCCTAGAAAATTCTTTCTGATTCCTTTTATCTTTAGGGACCCTGGACTGGGCTGAAGTATGAATGCAGAAAGGTGGCCAAGATGGAGACCGATAGAAAGGGACTGCAGTTGGTATTGCTCTAGCCTCACCCTTTCCATAACTCCTCAAGCCACAAGCTTCCTATGAAAAGGAAGATTTTCCCTTTGTCTTCTCTCCACCTCCACTGCCTGGTGGCCTGGCCTGACTATCTGCCACCCGCCCCCTTGGTTTCTTTCTTTCAAGGTTAGTCATCCTCCCAGGCTTGCCTCTAGAGGGAAGTACTTCAAAATGAGGGAAATAGAAAGGCAGACTTGTGGAATGGTGGTGAGCCACCAGGGGTGTGGGAAACCATGTGGCCTCGGTTGAGGAATGCATTTTCCCCCTCAGGCCTCAGTGCCTTGCATTAATCCACAGGCATGCTTTGAGTAGAGAACTGTCAACACATCCCCCAGTATCTCTTCTTTGTGACCAATACTTGTCTCCCAGACTAACTACAGGTCTTTGAAGGGGCTCAATGAATACAACCATCCATACCTTTATTCTTACTTTGTATGCGCTTTGGAAAAGGCATCTTTCCAAAGTCTCCCATCTGTGAGCAGTTTGGGGGCAGGAGGCAAGCCTGGCCCAACCTCTCACCTGCACGACAGGATATGACATTTAACATATTTCATCATCTTCACATTTGAAATCTCCCTGTTTCTCCATAAATCTAGTCAAGCCCAGGAAGTAAGCCAATGCCCTAAATCAGCACCCCATGGATGCCCAGAAATCACTGCCTACGGTTCTCTAGATCCTCGCTAGAGGAAGTCGTAACCTATTTGTTCTTCCCAAATGTACTTGCATTGACCGAATGTTCATCAGGCCCAGCCACTCCTACCATGTTGCTGGACTCCCTCACTGCAAATGGCTGCAACAGCCCTGCATTCAGGGTGCTGAGTGCTCGGAGGCCTTTTACATGGTCTTCAGGTGGTCTTCACGACAGCACACACATCAGCACTGTTATTATCCTTCCTGTCCTACAGCTGAGGGCACTGAGGTGCAGAGAAAGCAAGCAACTTCCCAAAAGTAAGTGACGCAGCAAGCTGTGCATAACGTACCATGGGAACATCGATAGCATCCATGAAAGAACAGTTAACAACAAAATAAGTCACAGCTAATGTTTATGGAGCTCCGGGTGTCAAGTCCTGTGCCAGGTGCCGCAGAAACGTTCTCTCCTTTAACCTCCCATCAGCTAGTCTGGAAATGACATCAGAAGCACGGGCAGGTTCTCCCATCAAGGAGAGCGAACACATTTTTTAAAAAGCCCTATCTTTTTGGCCATCCTCCCTGTTGTCTCTTGTTCTGACCACTAAAGTTTCAGATGCGCTTGGAACAGACCCAGCTGCCCCCCCCACGGCTTCCTCTCACGCCCCCCTGTCCGGGTCGCGATAGTAGTCGTGCCTGGGATAACAGCTGTGCTCTCACACTACCCCAGAACCTCTAGCTGTGTCCCTGGGAATTGTTGTTACTCCCAATTTAGAGATGAGAAACCCACAGCTCAGACTAGCTAAATAGCTTGTACAGATTCATTCAGCTTATAAAGAAGGGATTTGGGGGCAGGGGAAGGAAGTAGATAAGCCCTCGTCCAGCTCCAGGGCAAACAAGGAAAGTGAGGGCATCACAGGTGTTGGAAACAGCTTGGACAGGAGCGTGAGGAAGTGTGTTTGGTAATGACCTTCAGGTAGATGGATGTGGTGGGAATATAGGGCAGTGGAAAGGGTGAAGGAATATGACCTTGCAGTTAGCTGGTAAAGAAACTTGTATGCCGCGCTGAACGATGGCTCTATTCTGTGAGCTGAAGATTTTTTTTAAGTTTATTTATTTATTTTGAGAGAGAGAGAGACAGACAGAGTGGGACAGGGTCAGAGAAAGAGAGGGAAAGAGAGAATCCCAAGCTGGCTCCACACTGTCAGCTCAGAGGCCAATGAGGGCCTCAAACCCATGCACTGCGAGATCATGACCAGATCTGAAGTTGGGCGCTCAACCGACTGAGCCACCCAGGAGCCCCTGTGAGCCAAGGATTTTTAAAGAGTTTTAATGTCATCAGATCTACTAATTAAAATCTTTGACCAGAATATTTCAAAATGATTTGCTACTCTTGATTGATTCCATGAATGAACCCGTGAGACAGAATAACAGCACTATCACCCCCATTGTACAGATAGGGAAACTAAGGCAGAGAAGTCATGCTTAGGATCATGGACTGTGACGGACAAAGCAAAACTTTATGCCCTGATCTTCCAGTTCCTGGCCCTAGAAACCCTGTCCCTGACAGTGGCCTAATGTTGGACTCCAAGAAAACTGCCAGGCCCCAGGCACACTTACCCTGTGCTAAAAAAATACAAAAACCTCTGGGCCCCACCCACCACCCCCATTGCCTCATTCAGGACCTATTTATGCTGCATTGCTCCTGTGCACGCTCTCTCCCAGCTCTGCAGACAGGTTCCTGCCACCCTCAGTCTTTTTGTCTTTGGTGGTGCAATCATTTACTCACATAGCAAGAAAGAAAATTCAGAGGCCAGCTGACCTTTATCAGCTGAATTGCCTTTTGCACTTTCCCTGTTCTGGTCAGAGCAAAAAATTATTAACCCTCAGAAAACTAAGCTTCAACAAGTTTAAAGCACCTCATTGAAGAAGATAGATACACTTGAATTTGGTGTTTGAACAATACCCTGTAACCCTATAACACTGGGTTTATCCTTTGAAGAATTCTAAGAACTTTCTCACAGGAAAGGGTGGATCTGGGGCCTCTGGTGGTTCTCTCTGGGTTCCTTTGAGCTCTGAGTTTTGAAGTGTGAGTGAGGCCAAGAAAAGATGGTTGGGGGGAGGGGGCAGGGTGGGAAGACTGGCAATCAATGGACAGAAGAACCAGCCGTGCAAAACCTTGGTTGGTGAAATAGATCACTTCTGGGAACAGTGGGCCCCTCCTTCGTAGATGGCTGTGTCCCCAGCCACCAGCACTGCAGAATAGATTTTGATGATATTGACTGTGGCTCTATATCATTAACTAGAGAAGGAAGAATGGAGGGGTGCAGGAAAGGCGGCATTTAGAGACAAAACGAGTCACTAGGAACTCTAATGATGCCAAAATCTAAGAGCTAGGATTGGGGCATAGGAAAGGACAGCCTGGAAACCATATGAACCCGTTGTGAAGGCTGGGACTCTGGAGACAGCAGGCCTGGAGCAGAGTCCTGGTCCCACCCCACCTAGCTGCATGACTTTGGGCAAGTTATAGAACCCACTTCTCACCTCTGTAATGGGGGTCACAGCAAAATCTACTTCCCACGGTACCTGAGAGATTTGCAGTATAAACCATCTCTAAGCACTTAGTTTACTACCTGGCCCTACCAAGCGCCCACTAAATGTGAATTTTTATTAATTAAAAATTCAAGATTGTCCTCCCCATTTCTGAAACGTTTGCCGCTTCAGTGCGTTCCTCTCATAGTTTTTTCTGTATTGTTTTCAGAAATGGTATTTGCAAAGTATATGCATTTGTAATTCTCTGTTCGCCAGCTTATCCACATTCAGTTAATCAGTTCCTCTTAAACAAAGCGAACTTCTCAGCCTCTGAACAAAGGGCTCAGCTGCCCTCTCTTGCTTTCCTCATTGTTTAACCAAGTTTTGTTTTGTTTCTTATTTTCTGGGAAATGGTGTTTGCCTAAGGTTCCTCCTCCCCAGGGCCAGTACCAGGGCACCACGGTTTCCATCTCACTGAGCACATAACAGGGCGTCCTGGGGAGATAATGGATTCAAGAGAGCAAGGGGCCACTTACACAGAAGAGCCCAGGGTCTTGGGCTAAAAGATGACAGCGCAGAAACCTCACTAATGCACTCCTTCCATTACTGTTCTCCAATTTTTCCTGTCTCCCACTATTACCTTCAATTAAGCTTTGCTCTTTAAAACCCTTTGTCTGCCCCCAGGGTCATTAGCTTTCATCCGGCACAGCGGTCTGCCGCCACAGCTAACCCTGGCACTTCTTCGAAATCTCAAAGTTTGGAGCCAGATAATTTTTCAGAAACCTCCTTAACACGGTGCTTTACCTTGACTGTTTTCGGCTTCGACAAAAGGGGTGGTGTACTAGAGGGAAAAGGTGGCTAGCTTTATCTGTTTTCTGTCACTGGTGCTGAGTGAGGGTGAGCAGGCCAGACTTCAGGTAGACCAATAAGCGAGTTTATTTTGCAACTGACTTATCAGCTAGAGGTATATTTTTAAATTTTATTTGGCATAGCATTTAATGTTGTTTTGTCTCCCAACAATTGAAGCTCTTACACCAAACTGGGGAAAGGGAGAGACTGGTCAGCAGGCACGGCGGGGGCGGGGGGGGGAGATGGGAAGGTGCCAGAATGATAGAGCAACTACCCTATGACATGCAGACATTGTCATTCTAGAGTATTGGTCTGCTGAAATCTTGGAACATCTCATTTTCTAACACTCTGTTCCACTTCCCCACACACCCACTGGAACCCCCCTGAAAAAGAATTGAAGTCCGAGGGCTCGGTCTCTATGTCATTTAAAAGAAACTTCCCTGTAATACATGGATATCACCACCAGATGGCATCAAAGGTCACAGTTCTGTTGGTGTGCTTCTTGCTGCATACCTTGCTAGGCTTTTTTAAATTTTTTTTTTAACGTTTATTTATTTTTGAGACAGACAGAGACAGAGCATGAATGGGGGAGGGTCAGAGAGAGAGGGAGACACAGAATCCGAAGCAGGCTCCAGGCTCCGAGCTGTCAGCACAGAACCCAACGCGGGGCTTGAACTCCGACCGTGAGATCATGACCTGAGCTGAAGTCGGCCGCTTAACCGACTGAGCCACCCAGGCGCCCCGTAAGAATTAGGTGGTGAACAGAAAAGAGTCCCAACCCTTCAAAAGATCCAAGTCTAGCAAGAAGACAGACATTAACCAAAATATTATAGATAATTAGATCACAATACCAGGAGGAAGCGTCCAGACTTGGGCTGAGAGCGGGCAGAGACAGCAAAGCTCAGCACATGTTCTCTGGGCTTCTCCACCTTCCCCAGCCACCTTACAGTTGGGTGGGACCTTGTGACTGGTGCAGGGCAATGGGATGTGAATGGGGATCACACGCAATACTCAAGAGCCAAAGTAGAGAAAAGTGAGTATAATTTCTCCATGCTTCTCTCTTTCTTTACTGTATTAGCTGGTGATGTGACAGAAGGCAGGGCCTCTGTGAGCCTGTATCCCTGAGTGACTACCTAGAGCAGAGCCATCACTAATCCCCATGCTTGGTGACCCCAAACATCCACTGCTCATGTAGAGTAGGTAGCATAAATCTTTACTCAAGTAAGCCACAGAGATTTTGGTCTTAATTTGTTTCTGCAGCATAATCTAGGAGGTATGTTAGTCTGACGAAGGACTAACTTTCTAGTTGCAGAGTTAGGTCAAAGAATGAGTCTTTTAGGTCTAAATGAGTGGGCCTTTGTGCAAGAAGCACAGACTTGTGGGAATGGAGAAAATGAAAGTGAGCTACTTTGCCACCTCTAACCCTCCCAAGACCAATGAGAGGAAGGGGGAGGCTCCATAACCAAAGAGGCTAGCCAAGGCCACCATTTCTTACCATTTCAGGCAGGCTATTGAGCACCTGATAACAGACCAGAGTGGTATAGTTGTGCCAGCAGGCCCAGGTTCAGGCCAGGGATGTGCAGAGCTCTAAGCAGCTAGTCTGGGCAGGACTGGCTCATAGACGTGTCTCAGGCTGGCCACAGAGATGGCCATCAGGTCTCTACAGTAGCCACAAACGAAACAGAACAGAGTAGTCAGGTATTCAGTGGTTGGGCTGGGCAGGCACCAGTCACCCACAAGTTGGCTTTCTTTTCAGTGATGTATTTTTTTTTTGGCACTTCTCATTTTGATATAATTTCACACTAACACACACACACACACACACACACACACACACACACACACATGGAAGAATAGAAAGAACACCAATTCACCCTTTACCTGGATTCACTCGTGCACTTAAAAAGTGTTTCTAAAACCAGTTGTCTCTTTCACCGCAAACATTGTTTTACTGCCTCGCTCAAACTTCAATGGGAAATGTAAGTTTCATAAGCTAGTTTTATATTTAAGACTTGTAAAATATAGAGTATCCTTGATAAATAAAGAGTTGTTTCAAATCCATAGAGAAAGAGTTTCCCCTCCTGGAAGAATGGGCAAAGGCCACAAGTAGCCAGTTGGTCAAAAGAAGTAGAAGCGACAAATGAAGCTATGAAAAATATTCAACACTCTCATTCTTAAATAAATATAAGTCAAAACCTTATTTTCCACCTAGCAGACTGACAGACATTTACGTGAATAATACTTGTGTTAGAGGCACGGTACTTGGGTTGGAGGTTTAACAACGGCAATTTTAATCCTAGGAATTTATCTGAGGGAAACAGGTAAATAAATATCCCTGATTGTCCCGCAAGAAGGAGGGTATTCATCACATTATTTATTAGAGGAAATGTCGAAATATAGGGACTTAGGCTAAGTATATAACAGTGCTCCTTACAAAGCACTGGCACCATCTGCATAGCACTTCCTGAACACCAGGCTCTTATCTTAACACTTTACATGTGTTAGTTCATCCAACCCTCCCAAAAGATAGGTCCTACAATTACCATCAGCCTTTGACTGAAGTACAGTGAGCCTCCCTCACCCATCCTCTGTCTTCCAGCCGTACCTGTGGCGCTCACAGGCACCCAGGCAGTCTGGCTCCAGACTCTGACTCTTAGACCAACCCTACCCAGCCTCTCATATGATGTGTCAGCCTTTCTCTGCAGCCATCTAAATGACAAAATAGCTTTATATTCACTGTCGTGGGAAAATGTGTCGTAAGATATGAAAGAGAAAAGTCAATTACGAAACACGATGTACAGTGTGAAACCATGTTTTAAAAAGGAATTACGTATACACTTATATAAGAGTACATAACCTCCATCAAAAGATTAGCAGTGTTAGGACTGGGGAGGGTGTTGCTTCTTTTTGCTTCTCTTTGTTTCCTAAGTTTACTACAGTGATGGTGTGTTTCTTGTAGTATAACATTTTACATGACTTCCCCCACTGCCCAATCCTGCTTTCTTCTCCCCCTTTCTCTGGATATTGGTCCCGTGGCCACTCCCTATTAAACATGCTAAAGTCCATCTCAGGCTCAGCTTCCCAGAGAACCCGGCCTTTGGGGGTTGGTGCCAGGAGTGGTCTGAGAAGGCAGAGGGAAAAATGATGTTTGGAAGCTGGGTCACTCCCCCCTCTGCTGACAGTGAGGACCCATCATGGAGGTCGCAGGAGCACAGATGCTCCCTGATCAACTGTTATGACTTCCCCTGTGCTGAATTAGGATCATGCCTAGGCAGAATGGGGTGCAATAGCTAGTGCTCTGTATCTGGTGTCAGCAAAGTAGCAAGAAAGAGAAAGCTTGAGGACAGGGAGAGGGAGTGCCCGACACTATACTCTGTTGGAGTTCTACTAAAAGAACACAGCTGAACAAAAAGCTGAGAGCCAGGGCCAGCCTATTGAAAGTCAAGTGACAAAGCCAGAGGCTCTCCGTGAAGGCAAATGAAAAGGTTTTGCTCACCTGCAGAAGGAGGACAGGGAACGTGGAGACCCAGGCCCTCACAATAAGTGTAGCCCCAAACTCCAGTGGAAGTTAAAACCCCAATCAAGTCAGAGTTGTGAGGCCCAAGTCCACAATCTCGTCAGGGAAAATGAATGATGACATGGAGTGTCTGGGCTGATTTCTTCCAAGCTCTCAAATTAATTTCCAGATTCCTCTAAACCCTCTGAGACTGAAGAAATGAACCACCTCTCTCATTAAGAGCTAGAACCACTCCCTTGTTTAGAGACATTTTGGCCAAGATGTGGAGCATTTGATTTGGGGATCAGAACTCAGTCTCATAATCTTTGGATGGTAGACCCAGCGTTAGTGGAAGCACATGATCATAGGCTAACCCTGCGCACCTCCCTCCCCAGACCCAAAGTGTACAAAGGGTTCAGGTTGTGGGTACTTTCTTCCATGCCTTTTTCCCCCCATTTATTTAAAAAGTCTTTAATCCCATCACTAAGATATATATAACCTCTGAAAACATTTTTTCTCTTTCAGAAAACAATTTGGTATGTAACCTTCTGGACTTTTTCCCATGCTATGCAAGCCATTTAGTAACCTATATTTTTTTAGACTTAATTTTAGATTTACAGAAAACTTGAGAAAATAGCACAGAGGGTTCCCATATACTCTTACCTAGTTTTCCCTATTATTAACATCTTATAGTTGTATGGCACACTTATTATAATTAATGAACCAATATCTGTACATTATTATTAACTAAAGTTCATGTTTTATTCAGGTCTCCTTAGTTTTTCCCCTAATGCCTTTTCTCAATTCCAGAGTCCCATCAGCACACCACATTAAATTCAGGTGCCAGTCTCCTTAGACTTTGCTTGACGGTTTCTTAGACTTTCCTTGTTTTTGATGACCTTGACAGTATTGAGGAGTAGTGAGCAGGTATATCATAGGACACTTCTGTATCAAAATTTGTCTGATGTTTTTTTCATAAGACTGGGGTTATGGGGCTTCCTTGGCTCTTTTTTTTTTTTTATCCTATTTTGGGTAACTTTGAAAATGGTCCCAATTACTGACTGAAGAGAGATTTCTCTCTGATCTCTGGAAAATCTCAGTTTCTTGCTGCTTGGGTGAGTTTAGCTAATGTTCAACTTTTAAGAGTCAGAAATAATAGAAGGAAAAATCTCAGAATATTTGCTTTAAAAAAAAGACCTACTCTTAGGGCACCTGGGTGGCTCAGGCAGTTAAGCGTCTGACTTCAGCTCAGGTCATGATCTCATGGTTCATGAGTTCAAGCCCGCATCAGGCTCTGTGCTCAGAGTCCGGAGCCTACTTCTGATTCTGTGTCTCCCTCTCTCTCTCTTCCCCTCCCCAACTTGCTCTCGCTTGCTCTCTCTCTCTCACACAAACAAACATTAAAAAAAAATTTTTTTTTAATAAAAAAAGACCTATTCTTGGCACTGAGGATCCTGTAAAGAAACTTTGCAGGGGAGCTTGGGTGGCTCAGTCAATTGGGCGTCTGACTTCAGCTCAGGTCACGATCTCACACTTCGTGAGTTCGAGCCCCGCGTCAGGCTCTGTGCTGACAGCTCAGAGCCTGGAGCCTGCTTTGGATTCTGCGTCTCCCTCTGTCTCTGCCCCTCCCCTGCTCACGCTCTGTCGCGCGCTCTCTCTCTCTCTCTCAAAAATAAATAAACATTAAAAAAATATTTAAAAAAAAAAAGAAACTTTGCAATGAGCATTACCTTTTTTTTTTTTATTCAATCAGCATTTGTTGGAGAGGTACCACTTGCCCCATTGCAAGGGCACATATATCTTATTTCAGCTCAATCAAGATATTTTGCTAATCACTTTATAATCCTCACACTTTAATAAAGTACCAAGGAGCAATTAGTTTTTGTGAAGGTAATTGGCACTAAAATATTACTTGTGCTTGAGGTGTTTTTCTTTTTTCTTTCCATATACAAAAGCAGAATCACATGATGGAGAAGGCAAATTTGTGCATACTTAATTGACTAACAATAGAAAAGCTGGCAGCTGCTCTTGATACACATTTGTGGCACTTTTGCTGTCTTATAAATACCTCAAGCTGAACGAGTGACAAGCAAATTTGAAGGGAAAGAATGGTGGTTCGCTATATGAAAAATAGGAGTTTTCTTAATACTGAGGTATAACTCACTGTAACATACACAGATCAGTGATCAATTTGAGCAGTTTTGACAACTGTATACCCCCTAGCCACTACCCTAAACAAAACAAGGAACCTTTCCATCACCCCAGATAGCTCCTTTGTGCTCCTTTCCAGTGAATTCCCCCTTCCCCCTCTGGTCAGAGGAACTGCCTTCTGATTTTCATCACAGATTTGTTTTGCTTATTCTTAGACTTCACGTAAATGGAATCCCACTGTCTGTAACCATGTGTGTCCAGCTTCTTTCATTTAACATCCTGTTTTGAGGTTGACTAAGCCATAATGGCAGTTCAGTGCCCAGCTCAAGGGAGAACACAGCCCCTAGGACTCTGGGCTAGGCAAGCCCATCAGTATTAGTTATTCCTCCAGGACAAGGGGCATTTCTCCAGGAGAAGGGTCTGGAGTCAGTGAGGAACAGCTGAGAGAATTCCTGAGAAAGAATAGAGAAGAAAATGAGGGTCAAGAAAATGGTCACACGACACTGGAGGGCTGTCATCTGAAAGAGGAAATAGATTTTGTGCGTGTGGTTCCAGAATCAGAATCTGTGGGTGGAAATTACTGGGAGGCACTCTTGAGCTCTGTGTAAAAAGGAACATCTTTCAACAACAGGTCATTGGGGCACCTTGAATAGTCATTGAATGTCTCATCACGGCGGCTGCTCAAAAAGAAGCTAATAGCCAGTAGCCATATATCATGGATGCTATTAAAGGAAATCCCCCATGAGGTGGGGGAGGACATCTTCCTATGACTTCTGGTTTCCCATTTAGACAAAGCTGGGCTTTACCTCTACTTCATTCTAGTTGGTCCCTGTGGTTTGTTACAGTGTGTATTGCACACGGGCAACAAGGTCACGTGGTTTTCACTCCAAATATCTCAGAACTAGCTGTTACCATGAAGATGAGGCCAAAGTATTCAGGATCAAGGGTGGATTGTGCTCTTATTTTCAAAGCATTCTCCACAACAAAGTCCTTCCCTGCCTTGGTCCCCAAGGACCCTGCGGGATAGCCACAGGCAGTATGAGGTCTTTATCCTAACAAACATGAACACATCATCCATAAGGGCCAATGACACTAAAGAGTTTGCCTTGTTCTCCTTCAAGTTCCCACGTGCAACTAAAATTAAAAACCAGAGAGCTCTGCAAATCTTCCATGAGCTGCCCTCTGTGAGTTGGATAAATACAGAAGAGGAAGTAACGAGAAGAGAAGCATCGTTTATAAGAGAAGGTGGCTGTCCTTCAGGTAGCTGAAAGGTCTCCTTAACCTGTCTACAATATCTGCACACACCATCCTCCCCCACCTCCCAGCCCAAAGTTACCCAAAGTCCAGCCACCTGCCTTAGATCCTCAGATGCAGGCTTGGTCCCAAACAACTGTCCTCAGAAGAAAAAAGCAAGCAGAGGAAATAAGGGGTCATCACCCATCCTGCATACCCTGAGCTGACCTCTTATCACTGTCTACAAATCTGCTCTTACAAGCACCTTCCTTGTCCTCATAGCTTATTCTTCACATTTTCCCTCTCCCACCTACTTTTAAGCTCCATTCCCTCAGTATCTATGCATACCTGGAACTGCCTTCCTTGTATCAGAGAAGCCATCCAGGGAATCTCACCCCTTCCCTCCCTGACCCCACCTCCTGCAGTTTGTGAACAGCCCGGGTGTGCCCTTGTGACCTCATTTAACATATTGCCTGGCAAGCACAGCAAAGTCACATCTAGAGAGCCGTAATACTGATTCAGCAAAAAAACTCATTTATTTTTCACGCTGGACAGTTGACCATATGATCTTTGGGGTTACAGTGGGAAGGCCCCCCATGCTGAAGCCCCAACAGGCACTTCCAGTGCCTTGTTCCAAGGAGGATTGGTCAAAGGTGGCTCTCTCTGCCAAGAAAGATTTGATTCTTATAATGGCTCCTTCCTCCCACGATATTTGCATGAGGCTGTGCCCCAGCCACACCCCTCAGGAGAGCTAATAGGCAGGAAAGGGCTAACTAAGCATTCAGATGGGCATGCAAAATAGCTAAAGCGACCTGGGCTTTCAGGAGCGCGTTTCTGCTCTCAGAGACCATTAGAGCAGTCAGGGAAAGGGGCCTCTCCAGTGCCTCCCAGTAACAAAGAGCGGAGCTAGAGCAGGAGCCCACATTTCCCCAATTTTTGCATAACTAACCTTAGGCAAGGGGTTAAAAGTGGATAAAGAAAGGGAATTGTATGGGCAGAAAGCTGGTGTAACTCACAAAGAGCTGGAATTGACCTGGTCTGTGGCTACATGTATGACCTTGACTCGCAGAAGCCATTTTCTCATCTGTGAAATGGGCTATGAGTCCCTCTTATAGACCTTGTGAAGGACAGAAGGGACACATTGCATGCAGATGCCTTGCTGCTTACTGACATCCACTATGTGATTATTTCTGTCTTCTTTTACAATTTAGCCAGCCTCTGGCATTCATTTCAGGGTTAATGCCTCCCCAAAATGTAACAAAAGTTGTCCCAAACATTGGAAATCTGAAACAGCATGCAACACTAAAATCTCCTTAAAGTGAATGTTTATCTTATGTTATTTTGCTAGATTGTCTGAGCTAGAATCAAACAAAGTTAGAGGAGGTTTTTCAAAGCATTCTGTGGCTCTTAACTGCTGTTGGAAACATCTGGGGCTTGTTTTTCACCTTTGAAGATGATCTTGCCTCGTAATTTTACATCTTACAAGGCATCAGATACATTGACAGGTTGGCTAGAGATAACAAGCATGAAAAAGAAAAAAATCCCGATTGAACAATACCTGGATGGAAACTTCTCCTCCCTGAGAATTTCTTACTTTAATTTTGAAATACATTTTAGAGCATAAAGGCCCTGTCAGCAATGCGAGGGGCTGGCCAAGAGAGAGGGAAACAACAACTGAACTTTGTTTGGTAGAAGGTGGGAACTAGTGAGAGTCAGAGGGGTCTATGGTCAGTCACCCTTCAGGTGGAGTGAGTTGGCCCAAAGCCTGGCCTGGGGCGTGGGCCATCCCCACTATTTCCGTGGCTGAGCCATGACCCAGCAAGGAGGCATGAAGGAGGTGAGGCCATCCTCTAATGACCTAACATGCCATCAGTGAAGGCCGAGTAGGTGGGCCTGCTCTCCCATAACCCCTTCTCCAATAAGCACACAGTATACCCTCATGTCCCCAAGCTGTAGCCTGTCCTTCTATGGCTTTCCCTTTAAAGCTGCCTTGGTGCTCTTTATAACCTGATTGCACTTCTAAAAAACATGCTGCGGGGGATGAAACACCCGGAGGAATCTGCCCCAGCTCTGTGCCACGCCACCATCCCTCCCCACTCCAGATAGTACTAGTTGCAAAAGTTTACATTCTGGGCTCTCAGGTATGTTGATATTCTGCCTTGAAAAGCTTCTGTGCTCCATGTCCCCTCCACCCTTAGTCCTTCAGGAGTCCCCGCTCTCCCCCCAGAGGGACCCTCTGTGTGTGCGCTCTCTAGCAGAGGGCTATTTACTTTGTCTCTTGGCATCCTGCATACCTTCCCACTTTTTAATCCCAACCCTGAGAAGCATGTACTGTTTTCTTAATGTAATGTTTTCTTAATATTAGACTTATTCTACAATAATTTCTCCCTAAACTGAAGCCACAATTTAAAAAAAACTTATTTTCGGGGTGCCCGGGTGGCTCATTCAGTTAGGCATCCGACTTTGGCTCATGTCGTGATCTCGCGGTTTGTGAGTTCGAGCCCCACGTTGGGCTCTGTGCTGACAGCTCAGAGCCTAGAGCCTGCTTTAGATTCTGTGTCTCCCTCTCTCTGTGCCCCTCCCCCATTCACACTCTGTTCTTTCTCTCTCTCTCTCTCTTTCAAAAATAAATAAAACATTAAAATTTTTTAACATTATTCTCTTTCGTAAGAAAATAAATAGAGGACATGGATTTGTTTTTAAAGCAATGCAATGGCACTCTTAGCTGCCTATTCAAAAATCTACTGACATCTTCCTTCTTCCTAATAAAACCCCAACTTCATTTTCTATTCCACATAGCTCATGTCTCTGGGGGAAGCTGCTCCCACCCTCTTGTCCACAATGGGACAGACTGGTAGGAATACTCCAGTTCCTCTTGTTAGTGACTGCTTCGGAAGTGGGCAGGTGATCCCACTCTGGCCTCTAAGACTTGAGAAGAGATGTGACAGGGATCTTCTGAAAACTTCCTTGCTCTTAAGAAAGAACCACAGGGACTCCTGGGTGGCTCAGTCAGTTAAACGTCCTACTTTGGCTCAGGTCATGATCTCACGGTTCATGGGTTTGAGCCCCACGTCGGGATCTGTGCTGACAACTCAGAGCCTGGAGCCTGCTTCAGATTCTGTGTCTCCCTCTCTCTCTCTGCCCCTCCCCAGCTCATGCTCTGTCTCTCAAAAATAAATAAACATTTAAAACAAAGAAAAGAAAGAACCACAAATAGTGACTCTCTCACCCAGTGAATGTGAATAAGGAAGCAAAGAGCCACAATGGCAGCCATGCTGCCATAAGAAGAGGAGTTAGAACAAAGCCAAGACTACAAATGTCACAGAAGAGAGATAAGAATAATGAACATCACTAAGGTATTGGATCAACCAACGCTGAAGGCATGCCCCCCACCCTTGGACTTCCTGCCTAATAAGCAAATACATTTTCATATGACATTGACAGGCTTAAGTTTTCTGTTTTTCACAGCTAAAGCATATTTTTTTTCTTCCAAGATTTCATTGAAATTCAAGTTAACATATAGTGTAGTATTGGTTTAAGAGTAGAATTCAGTGATTCATCACTTACGTATAACACCCAGTGCTCATCACAAGTACCCTCCTTAATGCCTGTCACCCATTTAGTCTACCCTCACCCACTCCCCTCCAGCAACCCTCAGTTTGTTCTCTGTAGTTAAGAGTCTCTTATGGTTTGCCTCCCTCTCTGTTTGTATCTTCTTTTATTTCTCCTTCCCTTCCCCTATGTTCCTCTGTTTTGTTTCTTAAATCCCACATATGAGTGAAATCATATATGCGTCTTTCTCTGACTTATCTCGCTTAGCATAATACAGTATAACTCTCTAGCTCCATCCACGTCATTGCAAATACAGCTGAAAGCATCTGTAACTGATACTGGTATCTGTCACATCTCCTGCCTCCATGTAACTAGGCACTCACCATTCACATCTTGAATGGTGGTCGGGAGACATCACATAATCTTCAATCAGCAAACAAAAGTCAGGTTTTGAACGTGGCAAGTTTATGGGGCGCCTGGGAGCTCAGTTGGTTAGCATCCAACTTTGGCTCAAGTCATGATCTCCTGGTTCATGAGTTCGAACACTGTGTCAGGCTCTGTGCTGACAGCTCAGAGTCTAGAGCCTGCTTCTGTGTCTCCCTCTCTCTCTGCCCCTCCCCTGTTCTCTCTCTCTCTCTCTCTCTCTCTCTCTCTCTCTCTCTTTCACAAGTAAATAAACATTAAAAAATTTTTGAATGTGGCAAGTTTCGTATGATGCATTTAGATGGCTACGCATTCTTTGTCTTTGGGAGGCTGTTGAGAGACTGAATCAGTTTCCCCTTCTCTTGAATCTCGGTTGGCCATGTGACCTATTTTGACCAACAAAATGCAATAGAGTGTCACTGGGTAACTTTCAAGCCTGGGCCTTGAGAGATTGGCAGCTGCCATCATGCCATTTGGAACACTCTCTCTCAGGGCCTTGCCATACTCTGATGCCCATGCCATCCAGAAGCCTAAGCCAACCTTAATGAGAGACAGAGAGAGGACAGACAGACAGACCCTGTGGAGCAGCACTGAGGTGCCAGACACGTGGTAAAGCCTTTTCAAATATAGCCAAGTGAACTCCATCAGACACCATATAGATCTAAAGAAACACCCAGCTGAGCCGTACCAAATTCATGACTCACAAATAAAATAGTTGTTGTTTGAAGCCACTGAGTTTTGTGGTGGTTTGTTATACAGGAATAGATCATTGAAACAAGAGGAAAATAGAGAAACTCGTGTTTCACAAGCTTCAGTAATGGAAACAAAACACTTTCTGCTGAACCCTTGTGTAACTAGAAACTTCATTAGTGGGGACACTATTCCCCAAGTACCTCAGCCAATGCTGGTTCTCAGAATGCTTGACCTTGTAATAAGATACATACACGCAGCATGTGAATGTCTATGAGTAAGGACGGTGTTGCTCTACCCCATGCCTCTTGTCAAAGTTTTCAACACACTAAAGAAAACATATAGGAGAGTGTTATACAACCAAGGGGAGCCCACTTTCTTGGCCTCACAGAGCATTCTCCATCTATGTACATACACGCATATGTCCCCTCAGCGTGAGTCCTGACAGATTCGTAGTCACCGTGTGTGGCCTCGCAGGACAGCAATTGTTCAAGCATTTGTCCCATAAAAAGTCAGTAGAATTTGAATTAGCCACCAATTTCTTTTTAAGCTGAGCTGACATTTTGAGCTAAATTTATTTTAACTAGGGATTTATGACAGGAAAGGAATAGTTCTAATTAAATAAGTATTAGCCTCAAACAGTGTGAATAATGACCCATTGGAAGTTTCCCAGTCCCCTAATAGCTAATTAACAGCTCATAACTGGGTTCCCTTTGTGTCCCAAAGCAAGTGTGAAAAGGAGGCCTTGACTGATTAATGAGATCGGCTCAAACCGGATTAAAAATGAAAATTGGCTTTAAGGACTCCAGACCTGCAAATCCACTCCATGTGAAAAGAAGGCATCCTGTGGGAAAAGAGAGCGCTCAGCCAAAGGCATTGATCTGTTAACACTCTCCCTGTGACCCCTTTCACAGCAGCCTGGACAGAGGACAGACAGCCTGCTGTGAGGAAAATGGCCTCATCTCTGTCATAAGGTCTACCTACCGGGTTTGAGCTGGAAAGCCAAATAGCCCTTGTAAAGACTCCCTCTTCCTTTGCCGTGTTTGTGTTTCAGATAAATACAAGACAGACAGACCACAAATGAGAAGCCAATAAGTACCAATTTCCATCTCTGTGATTCCATATTATGTGTTAGAAACTCTTCTCCCTCAGTCATAGCTGAAGACAGACTCTTCCTTATCAAGGGAGATCGTGCTTGGCTTTCCTGAGGCAATAGTAAGCCTGTCCCACGTCTCCTCCCACATAACACTTTCTCTGGCACTTACCAGAAAATGTTTGTGAACAGGCGGGCGTGGACTCTGGAAAAATACTGCATGCGTTTTCAGAAGCCCTTCTCTGCTGGAGGGAAACGCATCCCTGGCTAAGTCCTAGATTGGCACCTGCTTTTATCATCACCCTTTAGAAACTTGAAAATAGTACAGAGAGCCATATGTATTTTCCCAATAAAATTCCATTCATGCATGAGAACGGCTTTCAGTCAAGGTGGGGGAGGGGGAAAGGGCTCCTGTGTCAACAGGAAATGTAAACTCTTCTCAGAGCAGCCTGCTGACCCCACAGCCCCCCATCATGCCCCACATTTAAACTGAGGACATGATCTGAGGGTAAGCCGGAGCAAGCCCACAGTTGTAAGTGTGCTGATTTGGGGTCACCATAGAGCAGATGTAGCTCTTCATCACATGCCTAACCTGCATGAGCAGATTACACATATAAGACAGAGGAGAAACACCTTTCAGAGTCAATAAGTAAAATGTACGATCTACCATAGTCAGGAAATGGGATGCTTTCTGTTAACCATGTAGATTGCCATTGTTCAAAAACTTGGGATTATATTGAATTGAATTGAATCTTGATTTGAGAATTTTAAAAAGGCATTGGAGACTCCACAGAGCCCTCAATTCTTTATAACAAACTTTGTCAAAAGGTAAGATCTACTTAAGAGAGAGATTAAAAGCTTTTGGGGCACCTGGGTGGCTCAGTTGGTTGAGCGTCCAACTCTTGATTTCAGCTCAGGTCATGATCCCAGGGTTATGGGATCCAGCCCCATGTTGGGCTCCACATTGAGCATGCAGCCTGCTTGAGATTCATTCTCTCTCTCTCTCACTCTCACTCTGCCTCTTCCCCCACTCTCTCTCACTCTCTCTCTCTCTCCTCTCTTTCTCAAATTAAAAAAACAAACAAAACAAAACAAAAACAAGCCTTAGTATGCCTACCTTCCATCCCAGAAGATTCCTAACCTTCCAGTATTTCAGTATCCTCCTCTCCATCTTACCATGACAAGGAGAGAACCACAGCAGGATTAGAATCATTTTCCCTCTCCTCCAGGAATATCCCCTCCAATCTATGTGCCTCATTTTCTTCTACCCAGATCCAAAGATGGATCAGGAATCAAGGACCATCAGAACTTGTACTGGACAGACAGCACAAAAAACAAATCCATAGCCCAAAAACAAGGTGTGGAAAATACCTGGCTTTTATCTAGTCCTTGCAAGGCTTGATGCCAACCTATTTGGTTGACTGCCAAGAAAGGTGTTAACTCTCAAGGGATGGTGGAGATGCTAGAAATCAGTTAATTAGCACTCCCTCAAGGTGAACAGAAGTGCTCTCCTAGGCTGGAAAGAATCTCATTTTCTTCTAAAACTGTGACTTAGGACTGACACTTTGAATTGTCAACAGTAATTTGGGGGGTGGGAATGTGTCTCTTTAGTTATTTTAATCAGCAGCGTGTACTGAGCACACTTTGGTGCTCTGTCTGCGTGAGTTTCTGTGGGAAGATAAGAATGATGATCATGTCTGCCTTCAGTTAACTGATCAGGTTAGGCAGGAAGTTAGGACCCACAGAGACTACATCATAAAGGATACAGGCAAGTCCATACGTAGAAAATAATATTAGTGTGGTGCATGAATGGGATGACAACAATTGAAGAATGGCCATCTCTTACATTTTAGTTAAGGTCTTCAATGCTGAGGACATTTTACAATAGTGTATTGGAGGAAGTAGAGGGTGAGGATCGACAGCAGAAAGGAGCAAGCCAGTAAGTTCTACCCAAGGATTGGCCAGAAAATTTGATAGCGTGAGAACATTTAAGAAGCCCGTGGCTTTATAGAACAAGAAACAAAGAGAAAATCATAGTATTTAAAGTTCCAAAAGTGATGAAGAACAAAAATCAATAGCATTAGTATACAAAATTGGGAAAAGGCAGTGCTTGCTTCAGCAGCATGTATACAAAATTGGAAAAGGCATAGGGAGTGGGGAAAGAGGGGGAATGATCTAATCCTTACCTTCCATAGAAAGAATATTGTCCAAAGTGAATAAATCAAGAAACAAAAACATTAGGAATCAAATAAAAATTGGTGGTGGTCATTTTGAATTTTGCCATTCTGATCAATGTTTCACTGCATGTAGGTATTATTGCCTTGATGACTTAAAATGGGCAGTGGGGGCCCTGATGTTCCAAGTACTCTTAACACTTTTACCATCTCTATGATGACCTTCTCAGCATGCTAGGTATGGCTTGGGAGGGGAAAACAGTGACTGCTTCAAAATTCAGTACATAGTAAGAAAAAGAGAATCTTCAGGTGTTCTTTTCATATTCATGCTAGACAAGTCCCGATATATGGTGCCTTATGACTGAGAGTATATTTTGAAGCCTTTGCTCTTATTTCCCTGTTAAGAGCTATTGGTTGTGGCAATAGCAAAATCGGACGCTTGCATTTAGAAGAAAATCAGCAGCGTTTCTGGGGGCACTTGGATATACTACCATTCTAGAATCCTTTGTCCTGTTCACATAGGAAATCCAAAGTGAACCAGAATTTTCCATTTTCTCAAGGTCCACAAAAAGTTGATCTGATATTTGGTGTCTGATCATTTTGCTAGTTTCCTCCAATATTATGTTCCCAGAATACAGAATAGAATTAAATAAGTAGAATTGCAGAATAAGATAAATAAGTAGAATTCTCGTACTGAAGAGTTCATTTCAAGGGTTATCTAGTCTATTTCCCTCATTTAAAAAAGTTTTTTAAACATTTATTTACTGGGGCGCCTGGGTGGCGCAGTCGGTTAACCCTCCGACTGCAGCCAGGTCACGATCTCGCGGTCCGTGAGTTCGAGCCCCGTGTCAGGCTCTGGGCTGATGGCTCGGAGCCTGGAGCCTGTTTCCGATTCTGTGTCTCCCTCTCTCTCTGCCCCTCCCCCGTTCATGCTCTGTCTCTCTCTGTCCCAAAAATAAATGTTGAAAAAAAATATTTAAAAAAAAAACATTTATTTACTTTTGAGAGACAGAGCATGAGCAGGGGATGGGCAGAGAGCGAGGGAGACACAGAATCCAAAGAAGGCTCCAGGCTCTGAGCTGTCAGCACAGAGCTTGATGTGGGGCTCAAACTCATAAACTGCGAGATCATAACCAGAGCTGAAGTCTGACGCTTAACCGACTGAGCCACCCAGGTGCCCCCACTTCCCTCATTTTAAAGATGAGCAAACTGAGGCCTCTGTGACTCACTCGTGATCACGAACAAATTAGTAAACTGACCTCTTTCGGGGGCTTTTGATGCCTACAATTCTTTTCCACAGGTCCATTTCCCCCTACCCCAATGAAATCCTAGAAGAAAAAGTTTTTAAGAACAGTCAAAACTTACCTTCGCAAGAAAGAGGTGAGTCACATACCAAAATTTCTCTCCCACCCATCACTTCTTATGTGCTTCATCTTAAAGCGTCACTTTTATTCTGTGAAGGAAAAACAGCCTTTAAGGGTCGGATATTCTTAATTCAGTCAATGTGGAAGAGGGAGGTGAAAAAAGAGCTCTCTGAAGATAATCACAATGAGAACAAAAGCTTTTCCAAATTATGCAATACATTATAATTATGCCATAAAATTGCTCTTCAGCTGGAGGTGTCAATGGAGAGCATTACAGTTTTTAAATAGTTCTGTTCTTGATGGGAATTCACGAATATTTGAAATGTTCATGTGTGTGCACACAAATTTTGGCAAACCATGGGGCTATAAGTATTCATCCAGAGCTCTGGTATCCTTCCCATCCCCACCCCCCAATTAAAAACAAAGGAGAAAAAGCAAAAAAAGAAAAAGAAAGAAAGAAACTATCTAGATGTACAGGCAGGCATTGCCCTTATGGTGGGTTCCTTGAAGGAAAAGAATGTAACTGTCAATTCAACACATCTGAAGATCTCCAGGGCTTCCCAAGGCTATTTGGTTTGAATTTATTTGCCCTAAGCTGTCTGTCCACCTGCAGACAAAGCCAACTGAAGAACAGCAGTTGAGTATGTTCTGTAAGTGAATGGAAAAGAGTTCTAGCAGCAAAGGGATTGATGGATGAGAAAGTACAAAGTATTGATGTTCATTCGTTCGCTAAGTAGCTCTCTGAGCTCAGCCCCATGCTGGACATTTTGGTCAGTACAACAAAGTAAAGACTTCTTGCCGTGCCTATAACAAGAGAGTCATGATTTACAAAGACACTATTTTGAAGGGCTTCTCTGAGTTTCAAATTCTTACTTTAAGATCTCCCACTTTTTCTCTTCCTTGCCCTACAGCTTGACTGAATCAACTATTTTTTGTTGTTCATGTTTTTGTTCTTATATATCAATGGTACCCAACCTGGCCTCACATGAGAGTCTCCTGGGGAATTTTAACTCCCTCCCCCAACTAATACCAATTGAATCAGGATCTCTAAGTCTGGACGTCCATATTTAGAAAAGCTCCTTCCATGTGTGTAATGTGCAGCCATGAGTGAGACCCCCTCTTGTTATAAATAGTAAATAACAAGATCATTCTGTAGAAACTTTAGCTAAAATCAGTTTTGCCTATTAATTTAGTCAAAAGTTCTGGATGTGATGTGTGAACAGGACTTGTATGGGACATGAAACTAATGGTGCCTATTCCAAGACCTATAAATGTCAGTGGATGAATCTAGGGCCCATAGAGAATCCCAGAATTTAGTTACTTCAAGTCTGAGGCCATTTTATGTTATGGACAATGCAATTCGACTTGTCTGTAGCCAGTCCTACATTTCTACTTCATTATGTGGTTTTCCAATACAGTCTTTTGTCAAAGTCTTTTTCTAGACTGACTATAAGCTCTTTCCTTTCACAGTGGTACTGGAACTCTTTTTGCAAAATAGGCATGCTCTAGCCAGATATATCTGCTAATAGATAGAATGGATCTCTTCCTAGTAGCTTGGTTTTAGAACTATATTGGCAATGTTCTGCTTCCAGAAGAGGAGTATAGCTCATGTGCTATCATTCGCTGCTGTCAGTAGTATTTCTGTCTCCACCTTGACCCTGCAGATGAGTCTGCACTGAGTGTGGAGTGTAAGACTCTGAGATCAGGTGGGGACAGAGAACAAGGAAGCCAGTGATGAGGGATCAGGGGCAGCAGCATGGAATGATGACCCATGGATAACATTTTGTGTGTGAGTGGCCATGGAAATCTGGACTTTAAATACTTAAACTAGAATCTTTCTTTGGAATATAATATTTTTACATATATATTTCTACATACACATACACACAAATATATGTGTGTGTTATATATAATTAGATTATAAATTTCTTGGAAAAATACATCACGGTTCTTGATCACACTCAACAAAAACTAATGCTAACTTAAAAAAATAACAAATTTTTGGAAAGATACTGGGCACATCAGAGAAATGACAGAAAGGATGGGAGCCAGGCTCAGAAAATACAAGCAAGGCATGCTATCTATGCTGCTTTGCTGATGCCATCACGTTTAGACCCTTGCTATCACCACTGCTGGCCCCATTGGCATGGGACACTCACCATTATGTTTTCTGCTGAGCTTTGGGTAATCCAACACGTGACTATCCCCAGTTGTGCCATCAGGAGTAGGAGCCTTTGCGGAAGTCACATCAGAATCGGGAGCATCAGGAGAAACAGACAACAGATTGCAAGTTCTTTGAACAGAAGGGACATGCCACGTCCACCTCTCCACTACAACTCTGCCTGGCATAAGATGGTGCTCTATAAATACTGGTGAATTTCAAAAATGAAACAAAATGAAGTAGCGTGACACGTCATGACAAGATGACATTGATGACGGAGCATACCATACAGGCAACAAATGATGAGCAGACTATTATCACAGAATAATTTCTATGGAAGAATTTGCGTCCTAACTCTACAACTTAGGAGTTTCAGACAATGGGTAATCATTTACTTCATCTAGGCCTCCATTTCTCCACAGTAAAAGAAGCATAATAACTACCTTGCCCCTGTTGTAGGGTTGTTTCAGTACTAGATAAGTGCTTTGAAAGTACACATGCCATACTTTATGACTCTGTGGAGTATAAATAATTTCCTACTAAAAGTACAAATTAAAGATACTCAAGAAACCCTCCCCCCACACACACACACTTCATAGTCTCAACCTAGGAAGACATTGCCTGTCTTAGGTTAGTCTACATGCCGATTAAGTTCTAACTTAGTGATGCAATGGGGATTTCTTGAGGAAGGTGCTTAGTTAGGTTGAAGTGGGCACCATGAAAGGAGAAGAGTGAGTAAAAACTGGGGAAATTTACAAGAAGCTTTATTTCCCAGGGCATCTGGATAAATTTAATTCTTTCATACATGCTACAACCCAGGCCTCAACTAAGACATTCAACCTGATTGCTTGACTTCGGCAGAAATCTGACACTTAGGAGAAAATAATTTTGTGTGTGTATTATATTTGAGAGGCGATAAAGTCCTGTACTGGGACTCATTGAAGACACAGAATATTTCTTGTACATGGGTATTTTCCTATCCAGCACCTTAAATAATTTCTAGCACATAATAAGCATGTAGTAAATGCTGCTGAACTACCCAATTTAATGAGTGGGTTAATTCATTAATATGAATAAAGAATCGTGTACATATAATACATATAGTATGGTATAGTATCATTTCCTTAGCCCAAACTACCAGTGTGTTGTGTAAGTAAGCACATGGAAACTGCAAAAGAATGAACTAATACATGAAGGATAAATAAGAAAACAGAGATCAAAGGAGCTCCCATCACACCCCTACCCCTACCTTCTTCAATCAAGTCTAAAATGCCTCTCTGAGCTACCACTTACATTCCTGTGCATTAAATCATCTCTAAGCACTGACTTAAAAAGAAACAATATCCTCCTCATCTCACCTCTTCATGAGAAGAAACTTAAGCACTGCCCATTTTGCCTAGGGTTATAAGAGCAGAAGAATGAAGAATATTTGCAAGAGATAGGAAATTCGTTATGACATCCTGCATTTGTATTATACCTTATACCTTTTTTGAATAGACTTTCTTTTTTAGAACAGTTTTAGATTCACTTCAAGATTCAGGGGAAAGTACAGAGATTTCCCTTATATCTCTCCCCCCATACATGCATAGTCTCACCATGTTCAGCATCCCCCACCTGACTGGTACGTTTGTTACAATTGATGAACCTACACTGACACATGATTATCACCCAAAGGCCATGGTTTCCATTAGGATTCACTCTCCGTGTTATACATTTTTTGGTTTGGGACAAAAGTATATTTGTACAGAAATGGATACCTTATACTTTTTCAAAGTATGTTTACTACACCATCTCTCAACGATCCTCAAAACAAGCTTATAAAGTGAGTAGGAATTTTTGTCTACATTGAAATATACAGACCAGTGAAGTGACCTATCCATCATTATGCATGGAAAGAGCCAAGACAGGACTCTGTGTCACCATGGTGAGGGGTCTTTTAATCCCCATCAGTCATTGTCTATAGTTTTGTTGTATACACAAAGTGTCCAGGTGAGTCTGCCTTCGATCACCACACCAGATATGAAAGTGCTCAGTTAGACACCAATGCTGAGACTCAGGCCAAGAAGAGCTACGTATAAATAGACCACATAGAAAGTGCTATTTCAGAATTGCTATTCTGGGGAGAGAAGTTAAACACAATGTAATTTCCCCGGTTGTTTTGCATTTTTTTTTTTTTTGTAAACTTCATCAGGTAAGATATTCCATACTGCAGAAAGAGCTGGGAGTACAGGGGAGAAAGGAAGAGGGGAGATTGACAGAGTACAAGAATAGAACATTCTAATTAAAAGCTATAAAGTGAGGATCTTGCAAGGCTTTTAAGGGGGAGTACGCTTCCTTGAAAAGAGGTCTAAATTGAAAAATTCAGAGGGAAACAATAGATGTTGGTGTAGGGACTTGTTTCTTGTGCTTTGCTTACATACATCATACTAGAAATGCAGCCACTCAGATAATCTTAGGACCCTAGCTTCCCCTTGACTCAAGCCTCATGAAAAAGGTGACAAAGATAAAGAAGGAAAGAGCTAATGCATGTCACCAATCCATCATCAGAGACCAACAGCATGGACATCTTGACCTCCAAGGAGTTACCAACAATTTGAGAAGTGAGAGAGGGGCATACATGAAACAGAACAATTAAAGCCAATCAGTAGTCAAGTGCCTTGAAATATAGAGAGGGCCAAAGTTCTCTGATAGGGGGTGCATACACTTGAAGGCAGGGGTGACACCGGGATCTTCACCCTGACCATATGTCAGATAGTCATGGTCCTGAGGAAAGAACGGAATTCTCCCAGGGAGGGAGAGTTGACCGTGGCTGCCTCGCTTTCCAATAACCCTGACAAATGGACTTCTGTGTCCCTACTTGAACGGATGTATCAACTATTTAGTAGAGACTAGATAATGTAGCTCCTACAAAGTGGGCAAATGCCGTGAAATTTTCTTTTTGTAAACTATCCATGGGTTGAAAATACTATTAGTAACGTTAGTACAAATTAAGTGCAGGAAGATGACAGGGCTGCTATTTCCACCTCTCCTGGTACAAAGCTCTTCATCAGCTTCAATGTGAGATAAGCTTCACAATGATCTTTTCAGATCTGGCAACAAATTTTTGAAATTATCAACACATAAAAAGTATTTGAAATGTCAGTTTACATCCACTATTATTAACAATTAACCCTATCCCTACGTAAATATTTATCCCGGAGATATAAGCTGATGAGAACCTGAAGACATTACAATTAGCATGATATTTGTAAACATTGTTTACTTCATTTTTATCTCCTGTCTTGAAATTTCTCTCGTTTCTGGGGGTGCCTCGTTGGCTCAGTTGGTTAAGCATCTGACTCTTGATTTCGGTTCAGGTCATGGGATTGAGCCCTGCTTCAGGCTGCATGCTGACAGCACAGAGCCTGCTTAAGACTCTCTCTACCCCTCTCTCTCTGCCCTTGCCCTGCTCACACTTGCTCACTCTCACTCTCTCTCTCTCTCAAAAATAAAATAAAATGTCTCATTTCTATAAACTGTTTGAGAGCATTTACATGTATATGGTGTCAAGAATCAGTAAATGGATGTATCAGGAGCTACACTCAGAAACACTCTGTTAGTAGGGATATGCAGTCAGAAAAGCAGAGGTCTCTGGTATAATAGTGAAGCTGCAGAAACTCAGAGAAGATGAATCAATAGGAGCCAAGGTCATAGAGAGTTTCACAGAATTGGTATTTGAAGGATGGGGATGCATAAAGAAGGTAAGTCCAGATAAGGAAAAAATGTCAACAGGGACATAAGAAAAGAATGTGAGCTAGAAGATGAGACTGATTTGAGGCTGACACTGAAGAGGAACCAAAGCACAATAGTTCGGTTTGGGATATACCTGCCTCCTAGTAACAGGAAGTCAGAAAATCTAGATTTTTTTTTTAATTTTTTTACGTTTATTTATTTTTGACAGAGAGAGAGAGAGAGAGACAGAGCATGAGCGGGAAAGGGGCAGAGAGAGAGGGAGACACAATCTGAAACAGGCTCCAGGCTCTGAGCTGTCAGCACAGAGCCGGATGCAGGGCTGGAACTCACAGACTGCGAGATCATGAGCCGAAGTCGGACACTCAACCGACTGAGCCACCCAGGTGCCCCGAAAATCTAGATTTTTAATTCCAGCTTCATCCCACATTCTCTCCCTCATCTCTGTCTGTCGTTCCACAACCTTAGCTGCCTCCTATAAAGATCACCCCCTCAGACATGTTTTGATCTCTAGGCTGGTTTTGCCAGGTGCCTTTTGGTTATCTCCTTGAATCACTGTCACTCCCCAAATTCCAGAAGTTCAAAAACTTTCATCAGCTTGAAAGTACCTCTTCACCAACTTCAATCTTCAAAGATCCTACCTCTTTGCATTGCAGTCAAGTAAAGGGATCAGGCGAACTAATAACTATTTATTGTTCCAAAAGCTACACTTTACATCTTTTTTAAGGAACTAAAAGCAATTATTTATTCAACAAGTATTAAGTACCATGTGCCAGGCACTAATAAAGGTACTCAGGATACATCAGTGAAAAAAACACACAATGCTCTCTGACATACAGGAGCAAAACATCTGCTTTTAATAAGGTAAATAAATACACCTATAGGTAAGATAAAATTTCGAGTCCACCAATTAACTGATCTTTGAGACGTACTTATGACATTTAGCAGGAACATCTTTTACCTTACAGCGGCAATATGCTGGGTTTTCTGGCATCAAACTGATCTGGGTTCAAATCTTAGCTCTATCAACTAACAAGCTTATCCTCCAGTCTGTTTTCTCATCTGCAAAGTGGACATAAAAATACAAAATTGCATTATTGGAGGTTTCTATGAAATAAAATCTGTAAGTCCTTTACACACAGTTGGTGCTCAATAAATGCTAGTTTCTTTTTCTTTAGTAAGTATGCTCCTATTGGTTTCATGCGGAAATGGTATGTATGTGTGGATGCCATACAAACAAATCAAATTTAAAGGACAACTTGGGATGTGGGCACTGAGGGAAGAAGCCCTACCCAACCACTGCTGCCTCTTCTAACGAAACTTCTCAACTTCCCAATCAGAATTCATTTTCCTGGACCCACGGTATTGTTTCTAGACCACAGGAATTTTTACTGTGGTGATCTCTGTATCTCCCCCTCTACAATTCTTAAAGACGGTGTCTTGTGCTTCATGTCCCCTTCAGCACCCAATACGGTGCCAACCACAAACATAGGCCTGGTTGAATTCAGATAGCAACTCAACACATTAGTGAAATATCCTGTTCACTGTACCCCGGTAAGACATTGTATATGACTAGAGGAAAGAATCGTGGGATGGGTTCTGTATTAGTCAGCGTGGGTTGTCATAACAAAATACCTGAGACTTAAACATGGCTGTTCCTCTGCATGCAGAGTTCTTCCTCTTAAAAGGACACCGGTCCTACAGGATTAGGGTCTCACCCTTATGACCTCATTTGACCTTATTTACCTCCTTAAAGGCCCCATCTCCAGTTACAGCCACCTTGAGAGTCAATGCTTTAACATATGAATGGGCAGGGGGGGGGGTGTGGAAAGAGACCATACAATTAGGTCCATAACAGGTCCCTAGCTTTATTTTTTGTCTACAAAGAGAAAGATTAATTAAAGAAAATAGGTGTTTTTAGTCCTTGATCTTCTGAAGCTCACATCTGTCTCTATCTCTCAAGACTTGAAGGCAGAGCTAGAAATGAAGAGAAAGGAAATAGTGGGGACCCCCTGATTCCACCAACATGTAAATTATGTCACCAAGATGGAAAAACACATTAATCAGGGAATTAGAAATTCAGCATTAAATGTCAACCAGGCCAGTGACTTACAATGCACTAATCTCATGCAATGCATCTAACCTCTTTTACCTAATTTTCTAATCTATAAAATGAGGTTAAGACTTCCTGCTGCAAAAAATGATGATTCTGTGATTCAAAAATAAACAAGACAATATTTTCCATTTTAAATAATCTCCTTTCCCCTAATTAATGTCAGCACCCTACCTTTGAAAACGTATCTGATCTTGGTTATTTTTTTATTGTTTAATGCTTGGGATGCATTTACTCCCCAAACACAGGCAATCCCTTTGTGTTTACTTTTGCCTCTTGGCCATATCTGGTATCTGGGTAGAAATTGCTGCTCTTGTCCCAGAGTAATTAAGAAGCTGCATCTCTGATTTCTTGTCAGAGGAAAAGAAAAAAAAATACAGCTCCCCTGTGTCTCCTATTTGAACCTCATCTACCTGAAAATGTGTCTTTCTGGGCCCTCCCTGCCTCAGAGCTCAATGTCAAGCTCCTTTCTGTCCCTGGATATAATTTGAGTCTACTTTGCAACAACAAGCCAACGTCAAAAAGATAGTCACGAGTCCTGTTCACCAAGCTTTCCACCTCTCTACTTGACTTTCGGGTACGTTGCAGAATTGCACTTTCTGGTCACTTTGAGATTGGGTAGGGCCATGAAACTGGTTCTAGCCAATGAGGCAAAGTGACTCGTGTCACTTCTAGGTCCATCATTTAGTTGTAAGCCTGTTCACAGCACTCTTCCTCTACCTTGGTGGCCAGCAGTGTTTCAGAGAGCAACTTCTTTGTCAGACTGGATCAGGAGCCAGGGTGCAGAGCAGTCTTCCCAGACCCTCAAAATCCCCCTTCACCAACCCAGGTTGGATGTGTAGTAAGAGTGAGAAATAAACTTCTGTTGGGTAAAGCCACCAACATTTAGTCTATCCTGACCGATAAAGACAGCTACATTTCTGCCCCTTCCCAACATTCTTAGACTTTCCTGAAGGATAGTCTCTCCACCTTAGACACCACAGTCCCAAACGTGGTTGTTCAAGCATACACAACTATATTTTACCAGAGAAAATAGGCTCCGAAGTTCAAGAAAAACATAGATATTCATATAATTCAGTTTTCTGGATCCAAATTTAAAGTGGTAAAGTGTTCCATAATTTGAGGGCCCTTGTTCTAAACCTGTGTTGTCCAACATGGTAGCTACTAGTCATGTGTGCTATTGAGTGTTTGAAATGTAAGCAGTTAATGCAACTGAGGAACCAAATTTTCTATTTAATCTAATTTTAATTCATTCAACATTAAAATTAGTAAAATATCTCAAATACTACTTACATTGATTATGTGTTAAATGATAATTATTTTGTATATTTTGAGCTGACTAAAATATGTTACTAAAATTAGTTTTACCTACTTCAAACGTTTTTAAACATGGCCACTAGACAATTTAAACTTCTATATGTAGCTCACATTGTATTTCTTTTGAATGGAGCTGGTCTGGAACCTTATCCTCAGGGTTGCAATTCTTTATTCGAATCCTGCTTGGTCTTCCAGTCCCATGCAGAACTATGCTGTCAACTTCCTTTAGTTTCTAGAGGAGCAAGTTTTCCCCTTGTGGCCCCAGAAATCCCTACTTGGCTAGGGATTAAAAGGAGTGTTTCCCCTGCTTTACCAAGTCCTGAAGAACTCCTCCCTAAGAATTCTGTGTGGTTCTCCTCTCAGAGGCCCACCCTCCAGTCCTGCTAATGAGTCCTTCCCCAGCTCTTTTTTGGAGGGCTGCACTATGGTTTCCTGTTTTCCTGTGTGTCCTTTTCTCAGAACCACCACCCAGATTATCCTGCTCAGACGTTATCTGACTCTACTGCTTTGAGACGTTGCCATAATCTTCTCCTTAAACAAGGAAGTTACAGACCCCTGTATTTATGTAGGTTTTAATACTGGGCTTCTTGTGTAATGTGGGTAGGGGAGAGTGCCTGTCAGCTCACCATCAGGTTTTAGGAAGGAGGAGCATTTATTCTCAGCTTCTTATGAAGAGATTTGGCTTAATCTACTGTTTTCCTTAGATGAGTCTCAGAAAATAGGTTTCTCTGTTGGATCACCTTGACATTCAATGACATCATTTCTGTATCTATCCACAGATTTCTCCTGAAGCTCTTATGGTCTCCTGCTCTTCATAGTGAGAATTTAAAGGATCTTGGATGGTTTGAAGTCAGGTCATTAGAGCAAGCTTACAGAATCTGTCAGAGCCTAGGGAGAAGCTGGCATGTAGAGACCTGGACCCATTCTATTATGCTCCTTTGCATCAGATATTTATCTGCCCTTTTGTGCTTGGTTCCCTTTCAGAGATGCCCCTCTGAATGTCAAATAACTGACCCAGTCTCACATTCTTCAACACTAGGTAGAAAGTTACCCCCGCCATGGCCTATCACCTACCGAAGGCCCACTGGAGGTGGTTATCATTTTTTGGAGCCTGCAAAGATCAAACAGTTCTTCTACAGTTGCTCAGACAGCCACAGAAAAACTCCACCCCCCTCCCCAACCTAACTTCCTGACCCCAAAACCCAGAGTCTAATCACTGAGCCAATAGGTTTAAAGTTGGGGTTTTGACAGCTACAGAAAGCCAAGTTGCAAGAAAGTGGCTCCCAGATGGGGACAGAGGAGAATGCACAAGAGGGCCTGTAGATTTACTTACTTACTTTCAATCTGCCAGTTCTTCTCATCAGCATGTTGCTTTGCATACATTTTCAGTTTGAGTACCTTCTCATTCGAACCCTTGAAGCTAATTAGTTTCAGGGATTAAAGCCAATGAGTTGTGGATTTTGTGAATTAATCAGCAAGGCAAGTCCTGAGTGCACCTTGCGTGGTCTCTGTTTCAAACTGAGGGGTCCAGAATACAGAGGCTGATGGAGGGCAGAGATTCAGATCCAAAATACATTGCACTGAGTTTAGGGCCAAATAAAATGTTGAATGTGAATAGTAAGCAAATGAAATGCATGAATGTCTTTATGTGAAGAGGTATCGCCAGGCTTCTGACCTGAGCTCAGTGATGGAAATTCATACTATGTAAACCTCAAGGCTTAAAGGCTAAAGCTACCCAGCGTGCCATGGATAGAGGGGTTTGATGGCATAGGCCCTGGTCCTTGCCATCTAAGTGAAAGTTTCGCTGTTTTATGCATGTTTTAAATGTGTTTAGGGCTGTAGACTGCTGTGTTTTTGCACGCGTGTGTGGCCATTCATAGGATTTTAGAACCCACAGCACTCTCTACCCGTACTGTCTCCTATTTGTGAATTACTGATGCCTGAAATGCCCCCACTAAGCAATTTGTCTTAAGGTTAAGAGTATCCATAGAAGGAATGATACATTAGAGCTCATTCATCATCCCTAGAACAGATGACCCTATATCTTTCTATGCCACGATGCAAATGCATTTTATCAAGCCCTTTCTAGGAGCTACTTTGAGAGAAGAAAGAACAGAGGTTTGAGGTACCTGGGGAAGTATTTTAGAGAGAGAAAATGGTGCTGCAAGTTCCCCTGCCATCTCTTGACGGAGGCAGCTCCGGGTGGAGTTGAGAACTAGAGGGGCAGGAAGACAGGGTAGAAAGGGAATTGGGCATGTGGGGAGGACCCCCAGTTCTGCTTTCTCTTTCCTGCCCTTCACTTCAGCTTGCTTACTGCTGAAGCGTTGAGGCCAGGCTAGGGAAGGTTATCTTTGTCACCTGAAGGGGAAGGAGGTGTGGTTTTATTTTAACTTCAGCTTCCTTTGTTATCTGAGTGCAGCTCTCATGAGTGTGTTCACTTGCTTTGCCCATTGGAGCTGAGTAGTTACTACCTGAGCCCATAGATTTCAGCAGAGAGAGGAAAAAACTATCCCTTTGAAGAGAACGTGGGTGAAAGAGAAAGCCACATTAAACAACCAGCAAGTGTTAAATTTGGGCTTGCTCCTATTTGTAAGAGGTTTAAAAATACCCTGGGCCATTTTCTGCTTTTGCACTTTTTTACCTAGCTACTTGCCCCATTTTCCAAGCAGCCCCATGTAAAGGCGCTTCCTTTGACTCTCTTACACCCGCCAAGAGCTTTGATATCATTCTCTGAAGGTTCAGGGGCTCTAGAAATTCCTGTTAGAAACGTGAAGACTCTTCACAGCTAGTGAAGAAGATCTGAATTCAAACATGACAAACAACATTGAGAACTATTCATCCTGCCCCACCCACCCGGCACACACACCCCAATCAAGCCAAACTAAACCCACACTCGAGGGGTGTGTCCCCCGAGGTGCTTACTCAAAAATAAGTTCATTTAATTGTTGTTGTGGGAGAGTCGTGGAGTGCACTCATTTGATGGTGTGGTGGGGGGTTACAACTCTCAGGGGAGCGTCTTGATTTGTCTCTGACAGCTGAGCAAGTTATGGAGCCATGGAGCTCTTTGGGGGAAATAAAACCCCTTCCTGTGTCCTATCAGAAGGAGTTCCTAAATACTACACTCAAAATGAAAAAAAAAAAAGTGATAACAGACATCAGTAAAGAGCGGGTTAAATATAATACAGTATAACCATAAGTGGAAAACAGAGCAGTTGCAAACACACACACACACACACACACACACACACACACACACACACCAGAATGAGGAAGCTCTCTGGGCACTGATACGGAACAATTACCAAAAGATATTAAGTGATAAAAAAGAAAAGTACAGAACAATGTGGATAGTCTGCGACTATGATAAAAAAAAAAGTTTCTTCCCATTTTTATACATAGATTACCTAGGATGCACAAGGAAGATATTCTATATATTGTCTCCCAGAGCTCCAGAATGTCCAAGCCCCAGATCTCCTCAAGGACCTATCCACTGAGTGCTTACTATTTGCCAGGCACTATCACGAACAAATGAAATTCAGAAATAATCAACATGACACACAACACAAACATTCAGCTATGACAGTATTACCTCACTATCCCTGTTATTTCATCTGTAACTTCCTCCACTGCCAAATTTCCCCCTACCCCTCCAACATACATACTTAGGATTATTCTGAAAGAATAATCACAGACATCTTGTCATTTCATCCATAAAGATTTCAATATAAACTTAGAAAATACCAGCACTAAGGTTTTAAACCTATACCTCCAAGGGGTGTCTGGGTGGCTCAGTCAGTTAGGCGTCCGACTTCGACTCAGGTCATGATCTTGGAGTCTGTGAGTTTGAGACTCACGTTGGGCTCTGTACTGACAGCTTGGAGCCTGAAGCCTGCCAGCTTCACATTCTCTCTCCCTCTCTTTCTGACCCTCCCCTGCTTGTGCTCTGTCTCTCTTGCTCTCAAAAATAAATAAAACATAAAAAAGAGTTAAAAAAAATAAACCTATACCTCCAAAAAGGAACAATTCTTTCAAATCACCAAATACCTAGACCATGTTGACTCTTATAAAATGACTGGGAAAATTTGAACACAAACTAGATTTGCACATAATTTTTAATTTTAGAGTTATTTTGTTTGAATTAAGATTGAAACAGGGTACAGGGACATCTGTTTGATATTGAACTGAAAGCTATTCTAATCTAGATATGGGGTTTATTTTGGAAATTTATTTGTTGAATAAACTTGTTTGTTGGACCTTGGAGTCTCACCTTCTGGATTTGCTGATTGCATTCTCACGGTTTTGTTTCAGTTTTGTCTATTCAACTTCCTATGTAAATGGATGTTCGATCTAGAAGCTGAGTGATTCAGATTTCATCTTTTTACAAGAATACTTCATAGGTGGTGTTGTATTCATCCATCAGGAGGCATATGATGCCTGGTTGTCTCTCTTAGTGATATTAGCAGCTATTGACGGTTATTACCTAGATCCATTATTTCAATCAGGAGTTGTAAAATACTGCTCTCCCAATTCTGTTGGTCTTCCTTATTAGCTGGAATACTCCTGTAAAGAGAAAATTCTTCTTACTAACTACTTGCTTACCCTGAGATAGAGTGTCACGTGAAAGGAAAGATCAATGCTTAACTTCTTCCCTCTACTTGTGGATAAGCCAGGACACTGACTTGGTCCTTCATAATCCTCCAAAGATGACCAGTTAGCTTTAGTTGGCTCTTAAGAAATGTTGACACAAGCCCACTGGTCTTTGATAATTCCCTGCCATCTAGTATGACAAGATACCCAGGCTCTTCATTTCCATTTTATGCCTTTAGACCTGGAATATCCACTTCTCAAAAAAACCCCAGTTCCTTTTACTGGAAAATATTGTTTAGATGCTCCAGGCTGGACACAAGGGGTACTTACTGGTATTGAGTTGACCTTTTTATGGACAGAACCAGGCAAGAAATATTTTTTTTAATACACTGTAAACTCATACTGTTATTTTTCATTCAACTTTAGGATTACAAGGCTTTGCTTCTGTGATTTTATATCCTTTTTCCTCTTACAAGGCAAATTTTAGTGTTCTAATCTCTTTAACACAATCATTTATTTGCTTTATACTATAACATATATAACCATTTCAGGGACACTACAGAGAGTGCCATCATTAAGTTGTTTGTTTGTTTGTTGTTATTGGGTTTTTTTTGCAACTCAATTTCTCTTCATTCTACTGCACTAGGGTTGTGTCATCCTATGACCATTTTAAATAACTAGTTTTTTATTTTAAGGAATTGCTTTTTTAATTTTGATTTGATTTTTTTTAATTATATAAGACATTTACATCGTACCACTATTATATCTACAAAACAAAGTACATTTGGAAAAGTCTAACTTTCACCTCTATCCTCTTCACCCTCCTCCTTCTCATTCCTTTAAGTAATTATTTTATTTATGGTTCCTCAAATATCACCAAGTATACACACATGCACTTATGTCACCCTTCCTCAGATAAATGTTAGAATACTCTTACACTTTGCTATCTTAATTTTTTTAACTAAACATCTTATTAAGCTGATAACTCCATGGCAGCATACTGAGATAACCTTCCTGTTTATAACCGCATAGTATTCCACTGAATAGTATTCCATACTATTCCATAGTATTCCTCCACTAATATGGAGGGTATTCTATAGTTTAGTCAATTAGTTTTCAATCTTTTGCTGTTATAAAAAATTCTACAATGCAATGCCATGTATAAAAGTCTTTTTGTACTTTTCCAACATATTATTGGGATAAATTCCCACAGACTGGATTACCAGATCAAAGGACAAATGCATATGTACTTTTACTAAATATGTCAAATTCCCATCCATGGGATTTGTATCATTTTGCATTCACCCTGGCAACGTATAAGATTGCCTTTTTCGCCACAGCTCCACCAACAAAATATGTTGTCAATCTTTTAGATTTTTGCTAGTCTGATGGGTAAGAAAACTGTATGTTAGTGAAGTTTTTGTGTGTATCTCTATTATTAAAATTAAGGTCTTACGCATTTTCAGATGTTTAAGGGCCATTTTGGGGACACCTGGGTGACTCAGTCAATTGAGCGTCTGCCTTCGGCTAAGGTCATCATCTCACGTTCATGAGTTCGAGCCCCACGTCGGGCTTTCTGCTGTCAGCACAGAGCCTGCGTCAGATCCTCTGTCCGCATCTCTCTTTGACCCTGCCCCACTCACACACTCTCTCTCTACTCTCTCTTAAAAATAAATTAATTTTTAAAAAAGGTGGGGGGGGTGCGTTTTCCTTTCCTTTTCTGTGAACTGTATGAGATTTGGAGCACCGTTCTGGTTCTCCTGGGACCACGCAGCCCTTCTTCCTGGAGGAGATAAGCAGTGTGAGTGTTACCAGTTAACATACACAAGCACTTTACTTTGCACGGAAGGAAAATACATGCTCCCATCTGCTAACGCATGCACCTGGTCTTTGTCCGGCACAGATCAATAAGGATCCCTTATACATTTGCAAGTGGCTTCTTGTGCAAAGTTTACCTAGGCACTTTGTAAGTTTCTTGTGGAGTTTTATTTATCTTTTACACTCTGTAAATTCTTAGAACATTATCACATACTTTGTAAACATTGGTGGCTGCTTATTTATTGATTAACCTTACCTGTTCAACTATTAGAAGTCTTATTTCAGCTGCCATGCTGCTGTTACAGGCAGTAACAATGAAAGAAGCCAAGAAAACTATTCAAAATAAGCATTTCCCGTGCTTTACCACCCATCAGTCCCTCTTCCCTCTAGTCCCCCTGATAATAAATAAGTCTTTTCCTTTCTGAAAAAGGGTAGTGAAGAGCCAAATGAATAATTATGAAACAAATTATACAGCCTGCCAGGAGGACATGAGACCTAGGACAAGATTTCGAGGCTGACTTTTTTTTAATAAGATGCTTCTTTAATTTGGGATATAAAATATTCTACTTGAGAAATGTGTTCCCTAAGCACTTTTTATCTTTGGCTATAAATGATAGTCCTTTTCTTCCTGATGACCATTTCTAACTTAGTAACTAATTTTCATTCCACTAGACACTTATTCTCACACACAATTGAAGTAACTATTTAAAAAGAAACCTAAGATATAGATGTTTTCCTTAGGTCCTGTTAATATTTAGTAAGTGCCTACTAGATGCCTGGTACTTCCACAAGCACTGTTTGATTTAATTTTCTCCTAGAGTAGTTGCAGGTTCTTTTTAGTAAACATTTATTAAGCACCTACAGGTGCCAGCACCATGCCAAATGCTGGGGATATTTATCAGTCAGGAGGGATTTGCTCATATTGTGGTATCACACAAGCCCACATCATAGTGATTTAAAACAGTGAAAGTTTATATTATACTCATGCTAAATGTGCACCATGGGTTGTCTGGAGCTCTGTTCACCATCTTCATCATCCTCACTCTGGGTCTAAGTTGACAGAGCAGTCCCTGCTAGTATATTGCCAGTCAGCTAAGAGAACCGCCAGAGTATTCTAGAAGGTCTCCCAGTGGTAATTCACTTTTCTGGCCCAGGATTTAAACAAATCACTTTCACACATAAGTCTTTGGCCAGAAATAGTCACGTGGCTTCAGAGGGATAGGTAAGTACAATCCCACCATGAAGCAGAGAGCTAGAAATAGTGAGCGGCCAGCATTAAGGACACTACCGGATAGACAATTAAAATGACATGTTTCTTGTCTTTGCTGGAGCCATCAGTCCAGTTGGGGAGACAGACATAAACAGAAATGTTCAAACACTGTGTGCTCAGTGCCAAAACTGAAGCCTGCAAAGGTGGCTACAGGGTCACAGAGGGAGGGTGGTGAAACCAAGGTGGGAGGCCTGAAGGGAACACCTGAGTGAATAGTGAAGGACAGGTGGCATCTAGCAAGCAAAGAGGGCAGGGAATGGGTCAGCCCTCTAGGCAGCTGGAGCCACGGAGGAGGGGAGAGACAGCTCAGTGTGTGTGAAACAAGAAGCAGGGCATTTGTGCAACATTGCCGAGTGTCAAGGGCTAGACCAAAAAGGACAGAAGAGAAGACTGTAGCTATAGGTGGGAGCCAGGTCTTGTCATTGTAGGGAGCTTGAACCTTAATGCAGAAAAGAGGGAACTACGTAAGTGTTTTAAGCAGGAAAGTACTATGGTCAATGTGTCATCTCTTGGGGCATACAGTCCAGCATTATCCCTTAAGTTCTTTGGAAATAAAAGAACAGAATGATACTTAGAGCAAAATTATGAAACCAACCCAAATTTGATCAAAAGCTAAGAAGTGGAAAGTTACCCTAAGGCGACAGAATGTCTCTAAACTATGTAGATTAGAACCTCTATTAATCAACTGAAAGACACTTGGGAGTGGAAGGAATGGAGAGGTATTGTTCAGCCTTGAAAACCTAAAAAATGACATTCATAACGTCAAATGTAGACCATGCTCATTCAGCTCTGTAATGGACTTGGAGAATTCCGAGTCACATTGCCAAGGTCAATCTGATCATGAGACAGCTGCCTCAGGTGTTATCAGAACCTGATGCTGTTAAACAAAATTATTGTTTCAATAATTCCACTTAGTCTAATTTGGTATGCTATGCACTACACAAACTTCCCCTTAGGACTTTTCTCCAAACACTACAGAGGCCTGAGAAGGTGTCCATCAAGCAGGAATATTTAGGTTTCTGAATGCTTTTCTCACTGTGAACTGATTTGCTAACAAATCAAAATTTGAGCCTTAAAGATCTATGTCCATGGTAACATCACCAAGATAATGTTATTCTATAAAGTCCTATAATGAAAGCCTGCTATACCTTCTTCCCTGGTCAACAAACAGACTCTGAATTACCCAGCAGACATGAAGCTAATGCATTTATAAATTTATTTTTTGTTCCATTTTTAAAATATGAAATATTTCAAATATACAAAAGTACATATGACAGCTATCCACACACCTATCACAAGATTTAAACATTTTGATACTTTGCTATGTTTGTTCTATGTATTTTTTAGAAATAACAGAATCATCGTTCTGTGTTTTCAAATGACATAAATATAGTATACGCTCCTTTTGTAACTAGTTTTTTTTATCTTAACATTAGCTTCAAGAGATGTATCCATATCAATATATGAAGATACAGTACATTCATTTTTTCAAAATTTTTATTCTTTAAATTCTGGTATAATTAACATATAGTAGTATCCTAGTTTCAGATGTACAATATAGTAGACAGAAACACTAATTCAAAAAGATATATTCACCCCTAGGTTTATTGCAACATTATTTATAATAGCCGAAATATGAAAGGAACTCAAGTATCCATCCATAGATGAATGGATAAAAAAGATGTGGTACAGATATACAATGCAATATTACTAAGCCATAAGAAAATAATGAAATCTTGCCATTTATAAACATATGGATGGATCTAGGGGAATAATGCTAAGTGAAATAAGTCAGAGAAAGACAAATACTGTATCATTTCACTCATGTGTGGAATTTAAGAATCAAAACAAATGAACAAAGAAAAAAGAGACAAACAAAAACCTGGACTCCTAAATATAGAGAACAAACTGGTGTTTGCCAGAGATGAGGTGGATAAGGAGATAGATGAAATAGGTTATAGGGATTAAGAGTACACTTATTATGAGCACTCAGTGCATTTATTTTGAATTGCTGTATTATAGTGATTCTCAACCCCAACTCACATTAGAATCTCTTGGGGAACTGTAAAAAAAAACTGATCCCTGGGGCACCTGGGTGGCTCAGTCAGTTCAGCGTCTGACCCTTGATTTCGGCTCAGGTCATGATCTCACAGTCGGTCGTGAGATCAAGCCCCATGTCTTCCTCCACACTGAGTGTGGAGCCTGCTTTAGATTCTCTCTCTGCCTCTCTCTTCACTCTTCCCCCATTTCAAAAATAAATAAATATTTTAAAAATAACTGATCCCTGACATCCACCCCAAATCAATTCACTCTAAGTACTAAACTTTGGTAAATGCTATAATTGCCCTTAAAATCAATGTATATTTTCTAACTGGTAGATACAGAGTTTTATAAATATCCATCAGATCTATTATGCTAATTCTATTAGTCAAAATTCCTATGTCCTGTTTTTTATCTTCTTGAGCTATCAATTTCTAAGCAATATATGTGATCAAATCTCCTATGGTGTGGTTGCTGATTTATCAATTTCTCCTTGGAGTTCTTCACTTTGGGGTTTATATACTTTCATATTGTGTTGTAATACCATCCTCAAAAATTGTTCCTTTTTATTGCTTTATATTGTAATAAACTTCATTTATAATAAGGTGGGGGGTTGTTTTAAAGTCTGCTTTATTTAAAATTAAGTTTTTTGCATGTTAGTGTTTTCACGGTGTCACTTGCACCAGAATTTTATTTTTTGTGACATTATATTTATGTATTTTGAACCCATCATATATCTAGATTACAGGATTGTGGGAGTTTTTTTTTAATACAATCTGAGCCTCTGTATTTGAGCTTGTGAATTTAGTCCATTTACATTTATCATGATTACTGATATATTTGGTTGTATCTATTTCTATAATTTTATTTTGTGCTTTCTATTAACCTTTCCTTTTCATTTCTGCTTTTTCTTTTTCTTTTTTTTTTGAAATTTTTTGACATTTATTTATTTTTGAGAGAGAGACAGAGACAGAGACAGAGTGTGAGTGGGGGAGAGGCAGAGAGAGGAAGACACAGAATCCAAAGCAGGCTCCAGGATCTGGGCTGTCAGCACAGAGCCCAATGTGGGCTAAAACACACAAACAGTGAGATCATGACCTGACCCGAAGTCGGATGCCCAACCGACTGAACCACCCAGGTGCCCCAATTGCTGCTTTTTTCTTAAATTCTTCTGGACTTATCATATTTTCTATTTCCTCTTTGCTTTCTTCTGGTTTTGAAGTTATTTTTTTATTTCTATATTTTTAGGATTACTCTTAAAATTCTACATACATGATCAACAAAATCTAAATTTAACCGATAGTTCTAACTTTCTCACACTTAATACAGAAGTACCTTAAAACTTTTTTTATATTTAATGTTTATTCATTTTTGAAAGAGAGAGATAACAGGGAAAGGAGAGGCAGAGAGAGAGGGAGACAGAGGATCCACAGTGGGCTCTGCACTGACAGCAGAGAGCCTGATGTGGGGCTCGAACTCACAAACTGCAAGATCATGACCTGAGCCAAAGTCAGACGCTTAAAGAATGAGCCATCCTGATGCCACTAGAACTTTTAAATCAGTAAACTCTCCTACATGTCATCATTTTCTTCTACTTTAATTCCACCTTGAAATTACCTCTCCACAGTAGTCATCATTTTGTTGGTACTGTTATTATTTATATCACTGCTTGTCAATTTATCACTATGTTTTACATCATTTATTATGCATTTTGAATTCCTGGACCACGTAGGCAATATAAATTTGGATATTGAGTCCATGCAAGGCATAGGTCTGTAGTTTCATTTTCTCAGGTCAGACTTTTTTTTAACCAAGAGCCATATAGAAACAGAGAAGTTTCCTTTTTGAATCTTTGGCCACTTTGTAGATTTTTTTTCCTCTTTTGTCCTTTCACTGAGAGTTCAGCCTCAGCCTCTGAATGTCTTGGCTTTTGCAGACATCTCAGGTTCACTCCCCACATCATGCAAACTCTAGCTCCTTATTTCACATATTCTAGTCCTAAAAGCCCAAGACTCTGCTTGTAGGAACCCATAAATCCCCAGACCAAGGGCAGCCAATGTCAGTTTATAAGCTTACTGATCTGGTTTTCAGTTCCCTCTTCATTTCTGGGATCTAGGGATTTCCCTTTTTTTTTTTTTTCTTGTAGGCTCAGCTATAAATTTCAAAGAATTTTTAAACATTTAATTCAGCTTTTCTCAGAATTTGTAGCGGGAGAGTTTCAAGTTCTCTTAGTCTACTCTTTTTCCAGAAGCCACAGATTTTCTACATATGTATACTTACATATACATCTATGTATTTGCACATGTTTTCTATGCACTTATATATTTTCTGTCTTATATACACTTACATATACATGTATGTATGTGTATATGTAAAACACATATATAAAGTACATGTATACAACATACCTTCACAACTGTAACAATGACACATAAACTCCTACAATTGCATAAGGTCAAATTTCTGTAAGAAACTCCTTGTTATGATATAATGATATAGAACTGCTCATAGTGGTTTCTGCTTCTCTGATTGAACCTTGACTGATAGAAAATTTGGTTCCGGACCCTCTTGCACTGTTGATGGGAATGCAAACTGGTGCAGCCACTCTGGAAAACAGTGTGGAGGTTCCTCAGAAAATTAAAAATAGACCTACCCTATGACCCAGCAGTAGCACTGATAGGAATTTACCCAAGGGATACAGGAGTACTGATGCATAGGGGCACTTGTACACCAATGTTTATAGCAGCACTCTCAACAATAGCCAAATTATGGAAAGAGCCTAAATGTCCATCAACTGATGAATGGATAATGAAATTGTGGTTTATATACACAATGGAGTACTATGTGGCAATGAGAAAGAATGAAATATGGCCTTTGTAGCAACGTGGATGGAAATGGAGAGTGTTATGCTAAGTGAAATAAGCCATACAGAGAAAGACACCATATGTTTTCACTCTTATGTGGATCCTGAGAAACTTAACAGGAACCCATAAGGGAGGGGAAGGAAAAAAAAAGAGAGAGAGAGAGGTTAAAGTGGGAGAGAGCCAAAGCATAAGAAACTCTTAAAAACTGAGAACAAACTGAGGGCTGATGGGGGGGGGAGGGAGGGGAGGGTGGGTGATGGGTATTGAAGAGGGCATCTTTTGGGATGAGCACTGGGTGTTGTATGGAAACCAATTTGACAATAAATTTCATATATTTAAAAAAATAAGAAAATTCGGTTCTGGGAGTGGTTTGGTTGGTTGTTTCTAAGTGTACTGAAGGACTTGGGGAAAGAAAATGATGAAATCAGGGCAAGATCCAGCTCAAGATCTGCATAAAGGGCCCAAAATATAGGAGTTCCCTAATAAAAACCCTTATCTTCTACAGCCTTATGGCCAAGATTTCCAAAAACACACCCAAAATCCTCTCTTGTAGGTGGCTGAACTACACTGCAAATTGACTTCCCTGTCACATAGCTTCCCACATTATAATATTATTTGGCAAAGAGTGGGACCTTGAATATCGGAATAGGGATTTATGGGTAAAATCTAATGAAGCTGGGCAACTTGAATCCTTGAGCTCTACTAAGCCTCCTTTTCCAGGAGAGGCAGCCCATCTTCCCTGTCTAAGGAGGTTAGTTTGCTTTTGCCTGAAGAACCTGTAATCACCTCCCCTGAGATATTTTGCCTGGCAGGGAATTGCTGATCTTCCTTCAGACCTAATTCTACCACCTCTTACTGCTCCTAAAACTAGACTCAAGTCCCAGAAGATCCAAGAGAGCAATGTACAAAGCATGGATCATAAGGAGGTACAATAAACTCCAAAAGAATTGAATGATTTTGCCAGTTTACATCATTAGAAATGTCACAACCAATTCCCAGACTTGAGCCAGCTCACAGACCCAGAATCCCTTGAATAAAGAAGGGTCCCCCTGAATCAGAACTCTGCTCTGCAGACAACTTATATTGTAAATCTTCCTGACTTTCCCCAAAGGCACCTATGGCCATTTATCAAGGCGACTATGCACTAGAGAAGGAAAAATAATCACACTTTTCAGGGAATACTGGACATTCCCTAATTTCCTGGAGATCCAAAGCACCACTGTGTGTACTAGTCAGAGTAAAATTTTATAGGAGATTGAGTGAATACGATTCTGATGAATAGAGTTTTGGCTTAAGTCTGTCTCACAATAGTCACAGTGGGTATCCTAACCTTTGACAAAAGGCATCCTTGTATGCCACTGAAATTGTTGTGGTTTGTTGTTATACAACCTTAGTGTGGCAATAGATAACTGATGTAATTGATTTAAGAAAATGTAGGGTAGTTAAGTTCAAAGGGCCTGATTTTTAGATGTGATAAGCAGTATTAGCCCTATTTACAGATAATGAGACTGAGGGATAAGGGAAAGACAATTTACTTGTGTAAGGTCACAAAGGATAGTATTAGAAAGTGTCCCATTGTTATTCTCTGGTGCGATGGCATGTAAAAGTAAGGTGCAATCATATTGCAGAGAGGTTATAATACCCCGTTTAACTAATAGACACTTGCAAAGTAGGTAGTAGGATTTAAAAATCGTGTTCTTTCTTTACTTTTTGCAATAGGCTACCATTTGGTCATCATGTTAATGGTTACCCACCCCTATCACTACTTCTCTGCTTAGTATCCCACAGAAAGGGTTATAACTATAATAGCACTAATTTACTTGATATGAAAACATGCCCAAAACTATGAGTCGCCATTTTTCTTTAAGGCAGAGTAGTGGGGTCCAAGTTCCGCTGTGTACTTAGGCAGTTTAAGGGACCAGCTACAAGGTGCAATTTTCAGGAGCACAACAAAACCAACTTGTCCAACTGAACTACCCAATTAGATTCCCTAAGTTCTTGCTTATTACCAAGAATCACCCCTTGGGTTCTTATATTAAAAAGAGCTACCAAACTCAAATATTCCTTGAGGATTGTAGCATAAAATGCGTGCATGAAAGATTTTCTACTACTTGGGTAGGTCGGGGGGAAGGGAGAGTATGTAGAGAAAAACGTCCAGGTCCGGTGAGGTCGATGGAGGAGAAGCCCAAGTAGATGGGCAACCCTTCTGCCTGGAGTCAGGCAGACTTCCAAGAAGCTCCTCGGGATGGAGAAAGGATGTTGGAAGCAGGTTTATCTACTTACTCATTTGAAAGAGGCAGGTGTTTCCTTCTAGGAGTCAGAGTGGGATATGATCAATTTCAAGGAGTCAGGAACAAAAGTGGTAAAAGAGTAAAATTAATCAATAGATTGGAAATTAGGAAACCTAATTGGTGCTAGGCTCCAACTTGATCCCAAACAGCTGTATGACTTTGGGCAGTCACTTCACCTCTTTGCCCTGACTCCTCATTTCCAAGGTGAGGATCCTCTGAGGACATTTCCTGCTTTCACATGCTGTGAAAGTCCCCTGGTGGAGCCCCTGGAGCTAGATAAAAAACACAGCAGATTTTTTTTTTTTAAGTAGGCTCCATGCCCAATGTGGGGATTGAATTAATGACCCAAAATCAAGAATCACACACTCCACCAAAGAAGCCAGCCAGGCGCCCCTGTTTTGTTTGTTTTTTTTTTTAATTTTTTTAATGTTTATTTATTTTTGAGAGAGAGAAAGAGAGAGAGCACAAGCAGGGGAGGGGCAGAGAGAGAGAAGGGGACACAGAATCTGAAGCAGACTCCAGGCTCTGAGCTGTCAGTACAGAGACTGACGCGGGGCTCAAACCCATGAACTTCGAGATCACGACCTGAGCCAAAGTTGGATGCTTTAACCGACTGAGACACCTGGGCGCCCCATCCTGTTGTGTTTCTTTTAATCCCAACAAGTCCCAATGTCTAACTACAGTTTGTGAGTAGAATTTTTGTGTTTACCTCTCAGAACAACCACATTCAGCACTAACAGACCCTGAGTCCTTATCATGAGGCTAATGTGCACGTGACCCATGGAGTCATTGCCATCACCGGTATTGGTGGCCCTTGTTGACTTAACGGCACTGTTTCCAAAAAACATTACGATGAAGCTAGCTTTGCTGTGATATTCAAGGTAACAGGTGGTTGTGGTTTCAGAATGGGTCTTTGTACTTAACCCCTTGCTTAACTCAAACTTCTCTTCAAGTCGATTCAGGCTCCTGGATAGAAGCCCTGAATCTTACTACCAGATGTAAAACCTGCCACTTCAGACCACCCCAAAAATACTGTTTTTCTCTTTGGTCCCAAGCTTCAGAGTTTATTTACCAAAGAGGCCCACAGCCAACCATGCTCCCCTAACTTGGAGGAAATGGCTATTACATTGCACACTAGTTGCTGTCCAGTTATCAAAGGTCATTGTAAATTCTTTGCAAATGTTGATTAATTCTCTCAACAGACCAGTAGGGAAATTTCTATAATGAAATATGACGAAACTGAGACATAGAGCACATGAATTGCCCTTTATTACATCACAAGTTGGCCTGAGACTATATCATAAGACGCCAGAGTGGTAGGCACCGTCTCTCATGACTCTAAGTCTCTTAACATCTGGAAATCCCTGATCCATTTACAGGTTTCCAAATTGCATCTTTACTTTTAAGAATACAAACCTTGTAATTCTGCCAGACAAATGGGGACTAAACCAATCTCATTCTATGAATATTTCATGTTAACAAGTATCTATTAGGCTTTGCTTAGTGTACTCCCATGTGCAAAAAACACACCTTTGTTCCAAAATGTAGGTTTGATAGTCTGTGGCACCTCCCACTCTTTGGCAATAACATGACTCCTTCTCCCAGCTAATATGTCAATGTATAGACAATACCAGATGGATCCAAGTTTTGCTAGCCCAGCTTGTGACTTCAGAGTGAGGAGAAAAGTATTCCAAACCTGTCCTACTTGTAATACTCATTTTAATCCCTATCTAGTGGTAGAAACTGAAAAGATTCCTCGGGAAGTCTTTGCCTTATTCCAACCAGATTTTCCATAGGCAACCTCTGAACTTCATCTGAGAATTCTTTTACCAAAGAAACCCACAGTTCATCTATAATTCTCTAACTTTGGAGGAAATGGCTGGAGTAGGGTCAAAGAGAGAAAGGGAGATTGTTTACATGTATGCAAAGGGAACGTTCTCTTGAAAGCAGGGTGGAACACACACTTTAGGCTCAGATGTACCCTGTCAGGCATTTGGACGGTGGATTTGCCCAACATCCGATGGAGTAACTTGAACTTTTTTCAAAGATCCAAAAGGAGTGAATAATGACATCTGCTTGGAAATGCAATCAATTCATCCAACCCTTCCTATCAGTGGGCTTTCTGGCTTAAGGCAGGCATAAGTCTGCAGTGGGAGACTTTCTCTCCTCATACATTTCCTTGGTAAACAGAGAAGTTGTTTCAGAAGATAGTCTCAAGTTTAAATTAATCTTCTCCTTTCATTGTCACTGCCTGTCCCCTAATTCAGGCCCTTGTCACATCTCATTGTGGACTCTTGCCAAGTTGCCTGCCTGGACTTTGGCCTGTAGTCTTGCCTTCTTTAATCCATGCTCTGCACTGTCACCAAAGTGTTCTTCCTAAAATGAATTGTCCTGAGGGACACACAGAATAAAATCTGAGCTCCATAACTTGGTTCTCAGGGCCCTTCCAAATGTAGCCATTACCTGAATTTCCAATCTTGTCAGTAATTTCCAATCTTCATATCCCTCTTCTGCTCACATGTCTAAGGGGACAGCAGCAATCATTTATTGCCACATTAATTCTATGTAACAATCACCCTACACTTAGTGGCTTGAAACAACAATAATTTGTTCTCAGTCTCCCACGTTTGCAAATTGGCAGGAGTGGCTCTGTTAATGTGTTCCCTTTATGGGGCCCAGGCTCAAAGGGCATCAGCTACAGAGAGGTAGCTGGTAGCTTCTCTTCATGGAGGAGGATGGAAGCTTCCAGAAAAGTAGGTGGAAACACAGACATCCTAAGGCCTAGATAGCTAAGAATGGACATGCTGTCATATTTGCCCAAATATCCTTGGCTGGAGCAAGTTACATGACCAAGTTCAAGATGATTAGGGCAGGAAAATATATTCTGCCTCTAGTAGGAGAGACTGCAATACTATACAGCAAAGGGCTTTGATGCATAAAAAGGTAAAGAGTTGGGAATGAATACCTATTGCTGCATAATAAATTATTCTTAAAACAGCAAATATTTATTATCTTGCAGCTTCTCTGGGTCAGGAATCTGGAAGCAGCTTAGGTAGGTGATTCTGGCTCATTGTCTCTCATGAGATTCCAATTAAGCTGTCAGCCAGAGCTGCAGTTATCTGAGGCTTGATGGCTGAAGGATGCACTTCCAGGTTCGAGCCATGATTGTTGGCACACCTGATCTCCTCCACGTGGACCTCTCCAGAGTCTGCCTGAGTATCCCCACAACTTGGAAGCTGGCTTCACCCAGAGGCAGTGATCCAAGAAGGAGAAAGAGAGAGCCCAAGACAGAGCCACTGAATTTTGGCACTTCATCTCAGAAGTGACACACCCTCACATCTTTCATGTTCTGTTGGTCACACAGACCAACTCTGGTATATTAGGAGAGGGGATTACATAAGGGCTTGAAAATCAGCAGGCTGGGATCATTGGGAGCCATCTTGAAGCCTCGCTATCCACCCGATTTCTGATTTAAAAGATCTTATTAAGTTGTCCCTATAAACTGCCAAGCTGATTCTACACTTTATTTGTACAGGGTCTAAATCATTGTTGCAAAGCCTGGGCAAAAAGCAGTTGCACAAAATTCTTTGTCAAATCCCATTAGTTTTTAAACCAAAAATGGTAGCCGTAAATATCAACGGTTTTTCATCTTTTGGCTTTTTTGTTTTAACATATCTGTCTTCCTGTCTGTAAGTTTATTTCACACTGGCACATCACACCCCTTACTACTTATTCTCCCTTTCCCAGTCAACCAGCTGAACTCCCGAATATCACTCTTTCTTTTAACCTTTCCTGGCCCCTGCACACGTGTGACATGATCCTCCTATGCCCATAGCACCCTGTACGTACCTCGATTAAGAGCCCTTAGCCCACTGTGGGGCATCTGTATTCCTCCCAGTGTCCTTCCTTAAACTCTGAGAGGTCCAAGGCCCAATATTTGGTATGATAGCAATTCAGTCAGTGGTTGAAGAAAGCGTGAGAGGTGGGTCAGGAGAAATGGAGACAACACAGGGCCAAATCCTGACAGGCTCTCCATACCCTGATTTCCTACCATCTGCTGGTTAAACTCCTCTTGTGTGCAGACAGTGTTAGATGCTTTCGTAGTCACGCCTCATTATAACCTTGCAATAATCTAGCAAATAAGAGTTCTTTGGGGAGGATTTGGTTTTCAAGCTCAGTAAAGTTAAATCATTTTCCAAGGAAGTGGTAAAACCAAGTGTTTATTCTTGACTCTTGGGTTCCAAACCCAAGCTCTTCACACCAGCTCATGCAGCCTCCGTAGGGAGGAGCCCACTGCTTTTACTGTACTGAACAGTGCGTTCATTATCCACTGGAGCTAGCTCTCTCTCTTAGTGACCCACCTATCACGGTCCCCCGAAGTCTTTCCTCAGGCTTTCCCTTGACTGATTGCTCTCTTTACCCTTGTGCCTTGATTGGGTCCCAAACCTGGGGAAAGCCTGGAGGTTGGCTTTTCATCTAAGTGAGTTGTATCTAGAGGAGCAGGTGCATCACAAAGGAGCCGGGAGAAACTCTGAGCCCTGCAGGCTGGAAGAGCCCAGCCGCAAAGCCCAGCTCTGGGCACCCTCTCCCGCAGAGAGGATGGGCAGTTGCTGCCACCATGACATGCAGACGTCCATCACTGGAGCCCGGGCAGAGAGCCCTGGCGGCTTTGACATTTAAAGGTCACACCTCCCTGGAAGTCACGAGGATGGAATAATGCCGTACATAAAAGCATTAAGAAGTCTTTGAGAGAAAACCGCTATATAAATTCAAGGTAGTATTAGCATGTTTTTGAAAATCATGGTTTGTGTTAATTTCTTCTTTGACCACCCAGTTACACTGGGTGCGTATGTATGCACACATATAAATAAAAATAAATATGCACATAAATATAATATTAATATCTCTAAAGTGTAAATTAAATCATGTCATAGATATGGGAGTAGGGGTGTGTTGCAGTCTTTTTCTTTTTTTTCTTCTCTTTCTGGCCTTCTCTTCCATACTTCTTCCCGGAAGAGTGTTGAACCTCATAGGTCTCCTTCTGTATCTTTTTCTCCATGCTCACATGCACACTAGTACATTTACTGAAGATGGGTCATTACTTATTTAACAACAATGGAAATTCTATTACACAAGCTTTCCAACATCATGCATTTCTCAATCAACATAATGTCACAAAAATCCCCCCAAGTCAAATGGCGTAGTTCTAAATTCTTTTTAAAGTTGCACAATATAGGATGGTGTGACGGGCCCATAATTTTTGTATCCATTCCCTTCTTAACTTGCCCTTACTTGTCTCCGGATAATTTTAGCACTACACACAAGGCTGCAGTAAGATCTAGAGGTGGAGCTTCCCATTTTGGTGTTTTCTTTCTGTGGAATACATACCCAGGAAAGGGATTGCTGGCTCAGAGGGAATATGTGTTTTGTCTGGTAGACATTGTTTCCAGTCTGGTGGGACTAAGGAGATCGCTTTTTGTTACTTATGGTGCATTTCCCTGAGTGAGAGTGAGCATTTCTTCAGGTATTTGTTACCATGTTTATTTTTCCCTAGTGAATTGTCTTTTTCTATTTCCCTTGCCTTAGTTTTGCTGGATGGCTTGTGTTTTATGGATCTGTGAGAGCTCTTCAAATATTTCAGACAAAATCTTGCTCTGTCTTCTACATTGGAGCTATATTTTTCCATATTTACCATTTGTTCCTCGACATGACTCGTGATCTCCTCTGACTTCGCTGTTATTTTTGCATACATAGGTATATATTTACATATTCTTTTATAGTGTCTGGTTTAAGTTAAGAAGGTTTCCTATATCCTAGATTATTCACGAGGATTCTTAGATTTTGTTGTATTTTGTTGTATTTTTTTGCATTTGCATCTTTAATCCATCTGAAATTTGATTTTTGAACATGATATTATAGAGTCTAATTTTATCTTTACCCAGATGAAGAAACATTTGTACCAAGAGCATTTATGTAAAAGTCCATCATTTTCCCCTTGAATCACCTTTAAAGTATATTCAGTCCTCGCATATACTTCAGTTGTTTTCTGGCTTCCTTATTCTGTGATGCTTGTCTATTTCTCTCTTCCTAACACAACCTCATATTTACATGATTACAAAGTTTTCTGCTATCTGGAAATGCAAATCCAACTGTAGAAAAGCCTCCCTTCTTTGTATTCTCATTTTAAAGATATTCTTGGACACTTATTTTTCTATGTGATATTTAAGATTATTTTATCTGATTCCAAGAGAAAATCTATTGAGATTCTCATTAAAGCTTGATTCAATTTTTACATTAGGCTTAGGAAATTTTATTTATAATTCTCAGCCTTCTTCTCCAAGAACAAAGTATACCTTTATAAATCTCTTATAATTGTCATTACTACTGAGAATGGAATGTTTTCTGCATATTTATTTTAGGTGCTTATGGCAATATGGGGAAGAGCTAATGATTTCTATGCACTTATACATAGCCACCTACACAATCCTTTTATACATTCTATTGTTGTTGTTGTTGTTTTTCTAGACCTGAATTTTCTAAGTACACAACTGCAGATCCAGCAGAAGTTATTTTATTTAAAGGCACCTGGGTGGCTCAGTCGGTTGAGCATCCGACTTTGGCTCAGGTCATGATCTCACAGTTCGTGAGTTCAAGCCCCACATCAGGCTCTGTGCTAACAGCTCAGAGCCTGGAGTCTGTTTCAGATTCTGTGTCTCCCTCTCTCTCTGCACTTCCCCTACTTGCACTGTGTCTTTCTGTCTCGCTCAAAAATAAATAAACATTAAAAACAATTTTTTAAAGAAGCTATTTTATTTCTTCTTTTCCAAAGTTTATGCAAACTATTTATTTTTTAAATATCATTGCACTCACTAGAATCTTTAAGCCAATATTAAGTAGCAGTATGGATGACAAGCAATCTCATCTAGTTCCTGATTTTTACTGGAATGGTTTTAGCAAGGTTGTATAATTTGGGGAAATGATTGTGTCCCTGTTTAGGAGCTCACTCCCTAAATTCTCTTCACTTGCTGTGAGCCATCCAGGGTCCTCCAGGAGACTGCATGTTCCTGCTTTCCTATAGGTCCATCTAGAAAGCGAACTTGAAAGAAGAGGATGGACCAGGAGCGATGGAAATCCTTCTCCCTCCCAGGAGGGGAGGTGCCTCATGGAGTATCATGCCGGGAGCAAACATGGGTGCAGAGACTAGAGCACATGATGCTCCCTGTGCACTGGTCAAAAATCTTCACCTGCCACCCAGGCACCAGATGCTCTGCTGCCCCAATTCTAGGCCCACTTATTTTCTAGCAAACTCTTTGGTTTCTCCCAGAGCCAACTTTTCATTCCACAAACCTGGGCATGGAAAGCCCAGCCCCACTCCAGCTTACTGCACAGTTTCCCTTCCATCACACTACACACTCCTGGAGTCCTACCTCTTCCTCCACGTGAGACCCACGAAGAATGGGCTTCACCGTATCTCACTGCAGACACTTTACTGCAAATGTGTGTGTAGTGTTATCTGGCTGCTGGGGCAGATCACCAACCACTGTAAAAGAATTGAACTCCTAGGACAGGGTTTCTCAACCTTGGCACAATTGGCATTTGGGGCTGGATAATTCTTTGTGATGGGGTGCTGTCCTGTGCATTGTAGGATGTTTAGGCCTCTTTAAAAAAAATTTTTTTAACGTTTATTTATTTTTGAGACAGAGAGAGACAGAGCATGAACAGGGGAGGGGCAGAGAGAGAGGGAGACACAGAATCCGAAACAGGCTCCAGGCTCTGAGCGGTCAGCACAGAGCCCGACGCGGGGCTCGAACTCACGGACCGTGAGATCATGACCTGATCCGAAGTCGGACGCTTAACCGACCAAGCCACCCAGGCACCCCTGTTTAGGCCTCTTTAAATGCCAGTAGCATCCCATTTCCAATAGTGACAATCAAAAATCTCTCTAAACGTTGTCAGAGATTCCCTGGTAGGGCATAGGGCAAGGGGGGGTGGGTACGAAACCATCCCAGTTGAGAATCACTGCCCTAAGCTATGCGTCTTGAAGCACACTACCTAGAGTTGCCAAGTGCATGAAATAGCTCGTTTGTTAATCATTGCCTACAAACTGAAGCATCTGCCCTTGTCACTTTCAATTTGAAACTTATTTGAAACTACTACTTCTTTCTTCTACTCAGAGAGCCTTAAAATGCATATGGCTTGCTTCTTTTGACTGGCAGTCATCCAGGCCTCTTGTTGAAGGATGATGGCTCAGAGACCCTGAAAGTTAATTTTGTGTGTGTCACAGTGGGGTCAGTTCCCATCAGTGTTATCTATTTTTGGTTGCAAGAGTAAGATCATTTTTATTTAGCTTGCTGGTGTATCACTCAGCGTGAAGATACATGTGCTTCAGTTCCTATTGATGATGGCAATAAAATATGTGCAGCTTTCAGAATTGCAATTTTCAAAAGGAAATTAGCTTTCCACTGAGCAGCCCGGCACTGTGTTTGGATGATGACATCCCAATAAACAACCTACAAACAAACTCTTGACTCTAGAAATAAGTAGGACCTATTTATACACCAAAAAATGATTTTTAAGTGGGCAGGTGAAAAGAAAAAACAAGCTGAGAAGTCAGCAAGGAAACTCCCCTTCACCCAGGATCTTGAAGTGAGGAACTGTAGAGCCATTCACCAAAATGGAAAGTCTGCGTCACTAAGAGAGGGATGATGTTTCGGCACGTTTTCAGCTTGTTGAAAATGTCAACTCATTTGATTTGACACGACCACAGACTCAACTTAAAACATAAAAACCTGAAGACTTAGCCTTAAGACCAAGGAAACAAAGGGATTTCAACCAAGATCTTGGAAATATCAATCAGATGACGTGTATTCTAGCAACAGGAATGCTGGTAAAGGCTGTCTGACAAAGGTGAGGTTTCTCACTCTGAGGTTCTTTGAGATTGGTCTCCATGTGCACGCAAGTATAAAGTCCCCCGGCATTCTGAAGCAGTGTCGTGTCACTGCTGCTCTCCTTTTTGCTAGGGAAAATCAGAAAACTTTGAACTGTTCTTGGAGCAAGTCCAATCTAAGATAGGAGACTGGGTTACAAGCAGCTCTGAAGTTAAGGAGGCAGTGTCCTGAGAGGGGCAGTCGTGTGGGCTCTGCAAAGTCAAAGGATGGTTCTTGAGGAATTGAGCTGTGTGAGAGTTGGCCAGGGATGACAGTCTCCTTCCCGATCGGCCTTTCCAAGCTGTGTATCGTGGCTTCTGCATTTTATGACTCCTCACTTCACTGGAATTTAGGACAAAGCTCAAGGAAAAAGCAGCCTCTGGCTAATGGGAAAACTGGCCCTTGGTTCCCAGAGGATAGGGACAAACCTTGCTGTCTTTTATAATGCCACCGATCTGAGCATCTAAGACCTATATCTAGAATATATAGATATTGTTAATCTTGATGAGGCACCAGCAAACTTTTTCTGTAAAGAATAAGGAAGAAAATATTTTTGGCTTTTCCGGCCATTCGGTCTCTGTCACAAATATTCAACTGTGCCACTGTAGCACCAGCGTAGCCGTAGACAGTATGTAAAAGAATGGGTATGGCTGTCTCCAGATAAAACTACTTACAAAAATAGGTGGTGGGCCAGATTTGGTCCACAGGCCATAGTTTGCAGATTCCTGATCTTAATGAAAAACATCACACCCAAGTAAGTTTCCCATCAGAAAAGACCACTCCTTCAAATCTTTCTGGCCCCTGCCCTAGTTTGGCCCCTCTTCTTCTCTTACTAGAAGACAGCATTCCTGCCTGTAGGCTTAAATGGCAGTAGTAGAGAACAGAAAGGAAGAGAGGAGAGGGGAGGAGAGGAGAGGGGAAGAGAGGAGAGGAGAGGAGAGGAGAGGAAAGGAAAGGAAAGGAAAGGAGGAAGAGGGAGGGGGAGGGATGGAGAGAGAGAGAGGGAGGGAGAAAGAAAGAGAGAGAAAGGAATGAAATAAGACAGAAAAGAAGAGAGGGAGAGAGAGAAAAAAAGGAAGGAAAGGAAGGAAGGAAGGAAGGAAGGAAGAAAGGAAGGAAGGAAGGAAGGGGGAGTGGGTAGGGAGGGAGAAAAAGAGAAGAAAGAAAGAAAGAAAGAAAGAAAGAAAGAAAGAGAAAAAAGGAAGGACAGGGAACAGGGAGACCCCTCCGAGAAGATGATTATTTGGACTGATACCAAGTGTTGACGATGAATTGACAATGAGTGGTAAGCAACCACTTAAGGCACTACACAGAGGAAACTGCACAGAGAAAGTACCTTTAAGTGTCCCTTAAATAAAGGATAAATGAAAAATTGCTATATGTAAATAAGCTGTAATACACTTATTAAAAAAATTAGGTCAGTACATCTACATGTGCATATAGGAAAAGATATCTAAGATTACTCTTAAGTAAAAATAAAAGCAACTTGCAAAAGTATTTTTAAAGTTTTAAAAAATTGAAATAAAAAACATCCTATGTATACACATGTTAACCCACCCCCAAGAAATTTCCGGAAGGATACCCAAGTGAAAGTTCAGAGTAGCAACTTCTAGGGGTGATAAAGAAAGGCTCTGATACATTGGCTTTCTATTTTATACCTGACTGTGCAGCTGGAATTTTTATAAACATGTATCTCTAGTATAATTTTAAACACAAAAAAATCAATTTTTCAAGGAAAAAAATTTTCCTCCATGAAACATTCTTCAGTGTTTTTAGTCTATAACTTATGGGTGAATTTTCCCTAACATACTGGGGGGAGATTCTTCTTATTCTATTTACCATTAATGAAGTTTTTATCCCTCTCTCCTCACTTCCCATGGTAAGGGTCCCCATCCCTTCAATACTCTTCACACACACCACATGGCTGCTCACCCTCACAGTTTACCAAGGGTATCTTGTTTTTTAAGTTTATTTATTTATTTTGAGAGAGAGAGAGAGAGAGAGTACATGTGGGAAAGGTACAGAGAAAGGGAGAGAGAGAATCCCAAGCAGGCTCCACACTGTCAGCACGGAGCCCGACGCAAATGGTGAGATCATGACCACAGCCAAAATCAAGAGTCAGGTGCTTAGCTGACTAAGCCACCCGGGCACCCCACTAAGGGCATCTTTTTTGACTGTATCATTGTGTCCAGAAGCATTGATTGAGATTCACCATTTTAAACAGGCTGGGGTTGGCAGATAAAATACAGAATACCCAGTTAAGTTTGGGTTTCAGATACACAGTGAATAATTTTTTAAGGTCTGTCCCAAATATCGCATACTAGAAAATTATACTAAACAAGTATTCTTTGTTCATCTGAAATTCAAATTTAAGTGAGCGTCCTGTTTTTGATTTGCTAAATCTGGCTACCTTAAAGCATACGCATGCCCTAAATAAAAGATATTAAAATCTTGAATGAAGGACATTAGATCTTCTCCATAAGCATTCCCTCCACAGAGTTGGAAGAATAATGGCGCATTTTTCCACATCTTGACTCTGTCTGAACATAATCTCCATGGCTCCCTTTTCATTGCTTTCTTTCTCAAAAAGAAGAAGAAGAAGAGGAAGAAGAAGAAGAAGAAGAAGAAGAAGAAGAAGAAGAAGAAAAAGAGGAAAAAAAGGAAAATCTAGGGGCACCTAGGTGGCTCAGTCAGTTAAGCATCCAACTTCAGCTCAGGCCATGATCTCCCAGTTCGTGAGTTTGAGCCCCGCGTCGGGCTCTGTGCTGACAGCTCAGAGCCTAGAGCCTGTTTCAGATTCTGTGTCTCCCTTTCTCTGTCTGCCCTCCCTGATTCATTCTTTCTCTCTCTCTCTCTCTCAAACATTAAAAATAATTTTTTTAATCCACACATGATAGACTTTCATTTTGTGCTTCAGTATTTATTCCACTGTCCTTCCTTAAACTTTGTCTATATCCATGCTGACTTAGAGAGTCCAGCAGAGAGAGCCCTTGTCCTCATATAGATCCATGTCCTCGCCATGGCACGTATAATGCCTCAGAGCCAGACTCTGCTTTCCTTTGGGCAGTGGGGCTGAGCCTTGATTGCACCCAATAAACTTTTTCAAACATTCCCATCCTAGATAAATGAATGCAGACTCCAAAGCAGGGGGGCCCAGTCTGTAATATGTTCTAAAGTTCCCCAGGTGATTCTAAGGCGCAGCTGGCCTGGTGAACCATTGTCTTAGCACTTGGCCACCCTCGAGTTTTAAGTCGCGTAAAACCGTGCCTCTCAAACTTCCTCTGCATGGAGATAAGCTTGGGGTGCTGTTAAATTGCAGATCCTGGTTCCATGACTCTGGAGTGGGGCCTGAGAGTCTGCCTTTTTAGTAAGCTCTCAGGTGATGCCGCTGCTGCTGCTCGACCTTGACACACTTGGAGGAGCAAGGCCCTTAAGTACAATGTGGGGCCAAAACACCTGGCGACCAAAGTCATGGCCACTTTATACTTTATAATCCATTGAAGAAGCAAAATAATAAAACCTGGTAATAAAAACTTTCTCTGGATCCACACAGATCTAAGACTAGCACCATATGTGAACTGCACTTCCAAGTCGCAACTTTTCTGGATCCGTTTCCTGTCTGTGGGAAGCTAACGAGAAAATAATAATGGTTCCAGTTCCAGCACACAGATTTTTCTCAGACACAAATAGTCGGAAACCTCAGGCTAAAACTTCCTGTCTCAGGGTCATGAAACCCCAAAAGATGTGTCAGACTTACCTGTGGAATGACTTCGCTCCCCAGTATTTTCAAATAGGAGCAACGACATCCTGGTTTCCACGTGCCACGGACAAGGGTGAGACTCAGGAGCCCCTCCCCGCCCTGCCCTCCCCCCCCCCCCCCCCCCCCCGGGCTCTGGGGTGAATCTCAGCTCTCTCACTGACAGGCTGTGACCTGGGGCAACTTATGTCATCTCTCTCACCCCTTAGAGCCCTCAGGTATCTCCTGGAAAAAGGAAATACAGGGGCAGCCTGGGGGGCTCAGTCGGCTAAGTGTCCAACTCTTGATCTTGGCTCAGGTCATGATCTCATCATTCATGAGTTTGAGACCCACATCAGGCTCTGGGCCAACAGCTCAGAACCTGCTTGAGATGATCCCTCCCTCTCTCTCTGCCCCTACCCCCTAGTGCGCGTGCTCTCTCTCTCAAAACTAGATAAATAAACACTTTTTAAAAAAAGGAATACAAACGGACATGTAGATGAAATTATAGGTAAGGAATCTGGTTAGCCCAGTGCCTGGTACATCGGTCACATTAAATCTTTGCTGCCATTGGTATGGGTCCTCCTCCATTTATAAGTTAGGTAGAAATATAAGCCTTGACGTGTTAGGTAGAAAGTTAGGTTGAAATATAAGCCTTGCAGAGAGAAGTTGAATTGCTGCATTCAAGTACAGCACACACACCAAAGTCCTGTTGCCCTCCACGCTCTGGCTTTTGGTTCGAGCCCGAGTGAAGGACAGCAATTGTGCCCACAAACAAATGTAACAATAAGCACATCAAATCTGCACACATTAAGAAACCATATAAGGCTTGAAGGCAAACAAAATCCATCAGGTTCTTCTCCCACTTCATAGAAAAGGAAGTTTGTCTTGTGACCAGGGCTGCTTCCTTTTAAGGCCACGGAAGGGAGAACTAAGGACAGCTTGCATTACTCGGTGCACCCTTTATAGGAGCAGAGCCTTCCAGTGCGATGCTATTAGTGGGGTCTGCAAATGGCAGGAGAGAGGAGCCAGTGAAAAGAAAAGTGCCATAGCTTTTTAATATGGATGAGAAGCTGCCTGCTCTCTCCTAAGCTACTGGGTAGCTACAAGAGTAGCAAGGAATTCAACCATATTTACAGGTAGTCTCTGGAATGAAGGGTAGACGGCACAGGTGACGTTGTTCAGAGCCATGCGGTGGTGGAAAACCTACCAGTATCGAGTCTGGCTTCTGGGAGACAATCCCTGGTTTGATTCAGCAGAGAGACAACCAAAATGCAAAAATAGTAGATAACCCTTGAAATGCCAGTGTCAGCCCTCAAAGAACAGCTTCCAGGGATGAGGGGTGGGTGGACTTCCAGAGACACAGATTCAGATTCTAAGTTTAGCCTGGACTTTCTGAAGCTGCTTAGCAGTACCAGGGGAAAGATTTGGTGTGAAGGTGGCTAAGAATAGCAGCTCAAATCAGACTGTGGAATTAGATGAGTCTTGATCAGCCTCGTGCCTCCCACCCCCCAGTCTCTCCCTTCCTCCCCAGTCCCAGTTGGACCTAAATATCCTTAACACTGGAGAGGTGGGGCTCTGAGACTGAGCTTAGACCCAGAACAATGACAACAAGAGCTGACATGTGAGTGATTAGGACGGCAGGCCTTATGCTAAGTGTTCCACACAGATGGATTCATTTAAAACTCGCCCAATACTGGGGCGCCTGGGTAGCTTAGTTGGCTAAACATCTAACTCTTGATTTAAGCATCTGACTCTTGATTTTGGCTCAGGTCATGAGCTCTCGATTCATGGGATTGAGCCCCACATCAGGCTCTGTGCTGACAGCATGGAGCCTAGTTGGGATTCTCTGCCCCTCCCCTGCTCGCTCTCTCTCTCTCTCAAAACAAATAAAAATAAACTTAAAAAAAGAAAAAAACCAACACCTCACCCAATACTAGGAGTGTCATTTACCTTGCAACTAGGGGTACTTATGCTTAGAGATATCCAGACAGTAATCAAAGGTCACTCAGCTGGTTGTGCTGGAAAAAGAACAATGGGGTGCTGGGAAATGGGAAGAAAAGTGAGAAGAACAGGAAGTTCTAGGACCTTGAGAAGGAGGACAGACCTTTAAGTACAGAAAGGACTGGACACTGGGGAGATGTGGTTGTCCTTCTCCATGGAAAATGACCAGGGACTTCTCACACTGCAGCAAGGAGGCAAGGAATTAGGTTAGATCCAAGGGGAAAAAAAGAAATCTGGGTTGTGAAAATGTGTGACATAGGATTCATTATTGAGGGACAATGAGAAATCTGCTAAGTTAATTAAAAACACACATGGGGAGCCTGGGTGGCTCAGTCGGTTAGATGTCTGACTTTGGCTCAGGTCATGATCTCGCGGTCCGTGAGTTCGAGCCCCGTGTCAGGCTCTGTGCTGACAGCTCAGAGCCTGGAGCCTGTTTCAGATTCTGTGTCTCCCTCTCTCTCTGACCCTCCCCAGTTCATGCTCTGTCTCTCTCTGTCTCAAAAATAAATAAACATTAAAAAATAAATTAAATAAATAAATAAAAATAAAAACACACAGATGCCAGGTGGTTTTGTGTTTCTCCAGGTATATTCCACAGGATATTGGTTCTTGAAGACATTAGTAGGTGTAACCAAATACAGACAGGAAATACTGGGCTATTCAGAGTCAAACAGCTTTCCTGACTGGAGGAGCTCTAGGAGCTCTTAATGAACTAATAGATGTTATGAATCTCTAGTAGTAGAATACAGTAGGGAGTGTTTCCCAAACTTATTTGACCAGAACCCTTTTTCAAACTAGCCTTTCCTCAAATACACATGGGTTTTCTAAGATGATCTAAGTTGGAATGTCCTGGAGGCCGGGGACTTGCTATGCTATTCAGAGCATGTTCCATATATTTTGTCATCAGAATAAGGCATCACTTAGGAGCTGGTGAGAAATACAGAATCTTGACCCCACCCTTGACCTACAGAATCAGAAACTGCTTTTTAGCAGCATGCCCTGATGATGGGGCACCAGGGTGGGTCAGTCAGTTGAGCATCCCACTTTGGCTTGGGTCATGATCTCGCGGTTTGTGACTTTGAGCCCCACATCGGGCTCTGCCACAACAGCTTGGAGCCTGGAGCCTGCTTCAGATTCTGTGTTTCCCTCTCTGTACGCCCTTCCCTCACTTGTTCTCTCTCTCTCAAAAATAAGTAAACAAACTTAAAAAATAAAAAGAAAACAAAAAAAACAAACAAAAAAGTATGCCCTGATGATGTATTAGCAGATTAAAGCTTGAGAAGCTCAAAATTTTTTCAAGCCTCAGGATTTGGTTACACCAAATTTCATAGCAACAACAGCCTGACATCAGCTGTCTGTTGCAAAACAAACACCCCAACATGTACCGTGTCTTGAAATACTAATGATTTCTTTCTCATGATTCCGCAGGTTGACTTGGCTCAGTTGGTGGGTTCTTCTACTTCAGGTGGCATGGGCTGGGGGCAATCAGTAGGCTGCATTCATGGGCTGGACTGTAAGATTCGAGGTTTCACTCATATCCAGGCCTCGGTGCTCCTCCCTGGGTTTCTCTACATGGATAGCTTGGGCTTCCTCAAAGCACAGTGTTCTTTGGGCTTTGGATTTCTTACGTGGCAGCTGGCTTGCAGAAAGTAGGACATAGGTCCCGTAAATTCTGGAGGCCTGGGCTTGGAGGACCCAGAACATCACGTCTGCTGCCTTCTATTTGTTAGTGGAAACAAATCACAAGTCCAATTAGATTCAAGGAGAGAGAAAATGGTTTACACCTCTTGATGGATGAAGTGGTGAGCATACGCAAGGAGGGAAGGAATTGGTGGTGGTCATCTTTGGAGAGTATCTATCATACTGCCCCTCTTGGGTGATATCACATGTTGTGCCTGAGCCCTCCCTAATCTCTAAGTGCTCAAAAAGTGCTCTGGTGTATGTCCTAGACTGGCTCTTTCTCTGAGGTAACCAGGCACCTCAACCCACTTTGCAAAAGGGAAGCTATGGCCCATCCATGGAGCATGTCAGTGCCATGGGGATGGGGGAATGGGTTAGGTCTCATCGTTCATCAAATACCCAAACTATTTATTCTGGACCTACTGTGTGCCAGGAACTTATCACTGGGCATATAGCGGTATACGCTAGTTTCATGCCTGCTCTCTGGAGTTAACATTCTAGTGGTAGGAAACAGTAAACTAGTAAACCATCAAATAAACACAATAGTTTTAGAAAGTGATAAGGACTATTAAAAGAGTGAAATCACATACTATAATTGTGAGTGACTTCCTCAGTGAATTTAGGAGACCCAACGAGGTCTCACGGAGGAGGTGTCAGTGAACTAAGATCCAAAAAATGAGAAGAAGGCAGCCATTCAAAGAACCGAGGTCAGAATGACTAAGTAAAATAAAAAGCCCCTGAGGCAGGGGCATGCTCTACATCCTGAAGGGACTGAAGGAAAGCCACTGTGCCTGGAGCACATTCTACAAGGGGAAGGTAGGCCAAGGTGAGGCTGGATTGCTGGGTGGGGGCCAGGGCTTCGTAGGGTTTTGTGGGGCTGAGCAGACCAAGGCAGGAATATAATGACTGGACCTGGGCAAGAATAACAGGGTAATGGAAAATGCCTGGACAATTTAATACAGAAGGCGACACAGTTTGGCTTGCATTTTTTATGATTTCTCATTTTTTATGAGATGACTGGCTGCTATGTGAGAGAGAGATTATCGAAGGAGAGGCACAGAAACAGAGAGAGCACTTAGGGGCTGATGCAACCATCCCGCACCACAGTGGAGCTCTGAGTACTAAAGGACCTGTGGAATGTCCCTTCCTCTCTATCCTGCTACTGGCGGGGGCGGGGGGGGGGGGGGGTGGGAAATGCAGTCAACTGTCCTCAAAGCCCCTGTGTCCACTTGAAGAAATACACCTTAATTTAGGCCTTCACAGAGTAATATTGCCCAGCATATCTATCTTTTTTTCCTCTTATTGGGTTAAAGGGACGAAGATTAAAATAAAATGTTCCTACATGTCCTTTGGTACATAGAAATATGGTGACTTTGAGACACTCATTTCCTTCCTTAATCATCCAGTGTCTTGACCTAAACCCAATTGGTCAGAATTAGCAAAAGGCCAGTGTGATACCACAGTGAGCTTTGGTAGCAGTTGGATGACACCAGCTGATTAACATCAGTTATCTTTGTTCATGTTTCAGATATTTTGGCAAGGTCATCCCCCCTTGCCTTGCGAGATTAAACACAAAGAAAATGTTATGTGATTCCTGTCTTCCAGTTCGGACCCAGAATGTGCACAGATGCCTTAGCTCGTGCCCACCCCCACCCCCTAGCTACTCCTGACTTGTGACAATGCTGAGTGACAAAGTTTGCCTTTCTTGTTTCTAAGATAGTACTTTTAAATCCTTTACATGTCAGTTTCTGGTCTTGCAAGCCCTGAGCATGACATCACGTTTAATTTTCTGAGATCACCAGTTTTTACATACTTTTTCTTTTCAATAAAGGTGACTCATGCAATACATAACTAAACAGAGTTCATATTTATACTGTTGCTGTTTCATGTAAGTTTCCAAATCAGAAACAACTACTTCTCAAGCCCTCTCTCCAAATCTTGTTTCTAACACATAATCATCATTGGGTGCCTGGGTGGCTCAGCTGGGTGTCCCACTTTGACTCAGGTCATGATCTCATGGTCCGTGAGTTCAAGCCCTGCATAGGGCTCTGTGCTGATAGCTCAGAGCCTAGAGCCTGCTTCAGATTCTGTGTCTCCCTCTCTCTCTGTCCCTCCCCTGCTCACATACTCTCTCTTTCTCTCTCTCAAAAATAAACAAACACAAATTTAAAAAAATTTTAATAGTCATCATCAATAATCTCTTCCTCTGAGAAGGTTGTAAGGAGTATCACTTTGCACATTATTGGCTCCTTCAAAATAAAGCATTCATTGCACACCCACTACTTGCCAGGCTTGTGCCATGTACCCTCAGGAAATTCACAATCTAATGCACTTTCAACCATGGTGCTCTAATCAATTAAGAACTTAGTAAATGACGTTTGGTCATGATAGTTATTTTCTTTCAACTCGGTTGGGTAGAAGTTATAACAAACAGACTAGGTAAACTACATGTAGTAAACGACAAGGAGAGAGGCCAGGAGTACAGAAGATCTAGCAACACACAACTTATTTCCACCTTCATTGATTTCCCCAAAACCTCTTTTAACGTTTGCAGCTAAGAGGAGAACAAGCAGTTTGGGACCTCAACCCTAATAACCACTTTTCCATGAACTGATAAGACAAAGGACTCAGTTTCCCCAAGAGTTCGTCAATAAAGGCAAAGAGTGGCTTTCTCTCCCTTATTCCTCTGAGAGCTTGGAAGAATCGTCTTGTTTCTTGCGCACTATGTTCCAGAAGCTGTCACTTATAAACAGAGGTAATAGGATTGGTAGTAAGCTGGGCTGAGGAGGGGAGGGAAGAGAGAAGGCAGGGAGAGAGAGAAGATGGTTAAATAAAGAAGGGGGGGGAAAGAAACGGAGATGAGAGATTATTAGAAAAGAAGTAATGATGGGGTGCCTGGATGGCTCAGTCAGGTAAGCATCCAACTTTGGCTCAGGTCATGATCTCATGGTTCGTGGGTTTTATCCCCGCGTCAGGCTCTGTGCTGACAGTGTGGAGCCTGGAGCCTGGAGCCTGCTTCAGATTCTGTCTCCTTCTCTCTCTCCACCCCTCCCCTGCTGGCACTCTGTCTCTTCCTCTTAAAAATAAGTAAAGATTAAAAAAAAAATTTTTTTTTTAAAGAAAAGAAGTGATGAAAGGCGCCTGCGTGGCTCAGTAGGTTCAGCATCCAACTTCAGCCCAGGTCATGATCTGGGAGTTTGAGTCCCATGATAGGCTCTGTACTGACAGCTCAGAGCCTGGAGCCTGCTTCAGATTCTGTGTCTCCCTCTCTCTCTGCCCCTCCCCTGCTCGTGCTCTCTCGGTTTCTCTCTCAAAAATAAATAACATTTAAAAAAAATTTAAAAAGAGACAGAAGAAAAGAAGTGATGAGATTAGGATCACAGTATCCCAAACCAGAAGTGCCAACTCATTTCTCCCACCGTCCCTTAAATCATCAAGAGACTGAGACAAAGTGGCAGAGGTGGGACCAGAACGAGGCTCTTCTGATTCCCAGAGCCTTTTTTCTTCCACATTTACTTTATTACATTGTGATTTTGAGGATCTTGAGAAACTCTGCCTCCGTGCGTGTCTGTGACATAGCACCTTACGTTGTGTGTAGCCAGGGTAGAGAGCCTTGTAAAGCGCTGTGGCTTGGTTTTAGTTTAGAATTCCGTTCAGTTTCAGTGCCCTCAACCCATGGGGTTTCTCCCTGCTAGCTGCTGGTGGGATGCAGGTGGTCATTGGAAGGAGAGACATCTAAAAGCAAATGAAAGAATGATTTTCAGTCGCTCGGGGTCAATGGCACAGGAACCAATCTGATAGTGGCAGTTCCTTGCTGAGGACCTGGAATCCAAAAGGTGAAGATCTCCGGAAAATGCCTGGCAGAGAGCATTCTATAAATTTTTGATAAATGAGTAAATAATCCTGCCCTCTGCTCCGTGTCTTACAACACAGTCCTGAGCACAGAGGAGAGGCTTGAACACACAAAAGGAGAAGGAAAACATTTTAAAGGTGGAAAATAAAATCATAATGCGTTGGTTCCTCTGTTGCCTAGGCGTTCAGTTCAAAGGAGATCTATTTAACAGCCAGGAATGCCCCTCCTGAAACTGTTATTTAAATACCAAGAACTGATACTTCAGCACTGAGTGGGTGAGTGAGGTGAGGCGTGGGGCACCTGTAAAGTAACGAACAGTAAACACATTAAGTCAGAGACAAACAGAAGTAGGGGCCTGTTCCACCAGCCCTGGAAGCAGGGAGAGCTGAAGACCATGGGGAGCTAATGACACCGAGAGAATTTGGTCCTGGACTTGGTGGAGAAGAGGAGGAGCCAGTAAGAGGATCCTTGATTCCAGGTGGGGATGCGGCAAAGGAAGGTCTGCCAGCCCCCACTCTGGACTGCAGTGTTGACACTGACCTGAGCACACACGAGCCCTGCTGACGTCTCTAACACCTTGACTCACGTGTGGGGAGGAGAATGGAGGCTTAACCGAGGAGAAAAGGCAAGCAGTCCCAATTTGTTTTTATACTAAGAGGCAAATATTCAGACATGCAAGCAAATAGTAAGAAAAGAAACCAAATTTTCAGTACATAAGATATCCAAAACCTCATTTCTGACCCCTTTAAAACCAGTAGGGTTTAGGGGCACCTGGGTAGTTCAGTCGGTTGAGTGTCGGACTTCGGCTCAGGTCGTGACCTCGTGGTTGGTGAGTTCGAGCACCACATCGGGCTCGTTGCTGTCAGCACAAAGTCCACTTTAGATCCTCTGTCCCCCTCTCTCTCTGCCCCTCCCCTGCTTGCACTCTCCCTCTCTCTCTCAAAATAAATAATAAACTTGAAAAAAGAAACAGTGGGTTGTATCCAATGGAGACAGGGATTAGCTGTACATCCTTAGCACTTACACCTATAAGACTACCTGCTCTAAGAGTCCTCTTGTCATCTCTTCTAAGATAATAAGTTCCTTGAGGGCAGGACCCAGATCTATTTCATCTCTGTATCTTTCGGCACGGAGCACAGTGGTTTGCACTGTTGAAAGGCTTATCATGGAGGAAGGCTATCCCCACAGGCTTTCCCGGAGGTCTTTCCTCTCTCCCCACACACTCCGTATTTTATTCCAAAGCCATATTAACCTTTGTAATATACAATTCTGAGTATGTCCTATTTGTACTCAAAACTGTCCATGGTTCCCTAGTGCATACAGTCTATCAAGTCCACTGTCACTGGCTGATGGGCATGGCCAATCTACCATGCCAGCCTTGTCTCACAAGGCTTTAAACCCCTTTAAACCCCGTCTGCTTTACAGCCCTCTGCCTGCAACTATTCCCTAGTTCCCAAACACTCTCCATGCTCTCCAGTTCTGTGCCTCTACTCACGCCTTCCTTCCGCCTGGGAAACGGCAGCAGAAAGACCAGACGAGGAGTCTGGACACTTGTTAAGTCCCACCATTAGCTGTGTGACCTATGGCAATTTTGGGTTTTTGTTTTTCCCGCCGAGTCTCATTTCTTCATCTTTAGAATTAGAGATCATACTAGTAACCTTGCAGAGTTGTTGTGGAGAGCCATAAAATTAGATGCCCTCTGCGGAAGCGCCAGGTACTATAGCTGCTCCATCAGTGTTTGTCCCTCCTCTTTATGATCCTTCTGGCCTGAGCACACACGGGCGAGAGAAGAGCCTCTCCCTGCACTGAACCTGAGCAAGTAGGTAGGGGAGGGTCCAGCCCTAGGTTAGCCACGTGGAAGCAGACAGCCCGTGGATGACACAGCCACCTGTCCTCAGACTCAGACCTGGAGTCAGAGAGGTAGAAAATCCTGGCAGATTATCCAGCCAATCTTCTGTTTCAGAGATAAGGAAACTGAAATCCAGCGAGGAACCAAGGCTGGGCTCCCGCCTTCTGTGCATTACTTTTCCCCATGCTGGGAATAAGAGCTAATGCTCACAGGAATGCCTCAGGCTGAGGCTGGAACCGGAATCACAGACTAAAGAGCTTCCTTCAGAAGCATCCACTCCACTGCCTTGCTCCAGACAGGCCTGATGCATCTACTACTCACTCAGTGCCTATGGGGCTCCTACAAAATGTTAGCTCCACACCGACAAGAAGGATAGTAAAAAATGTCTGAGATGGACACCATCCCACCCTTAAGATTCACAACCCAGCCAGGGAGGTGTCATGTGTTTAAACAGTTGCCATGCAGCGTGGGAACTGCGTCCACCCCACCGCAGGAACACCGAAGGACTGGGCCAAGCTCCCTGGTAGAGCAGAATACGCTTTCCAAAGCAGACAGATGAGTTAGGCCTTGAAGGATATGCAGGCCAAGTACCCAGGTGTTGGGAAGGACATTCTCCTTTGGTCGTTGATTTTTGCTGTGCAGACAATTACAATAGCAGATGCTGGGGGTGGGGCCGCACACCGGAGACTGCCGGTGACGATCTGCTCCATGAAAGGCAGCCAGGGACTCTCTCAGGATGCGCCAGGCCCCGGAACATTTTTGAGCCAAATACCTGCTGTCGTTCCTAATGTATTTGTTTTACACAGGTTATTTCCAAGGGTCCCTCATCACCTCCTTTATTAGCGAGACTGAAGAGGGCCTAGATGAAATAAATCAGAACCCCAGATATGGGAGTTTTCATCCAGAAAAAAAAAAAGGCAAACACAAGTGGGAAACCTTTTAAGTGAGAAATAAGTGAGTAACCTCTCAAAAGAAAAGGTATTGGTGCACAGCGGGCTGGTTGGCTCCCTCAGAAGAAGACAAGACCGAGTTAGAGGGACGCCTGGGCAGCTCAGTTGGTTGAGCATCGGACTTCAGCTCAGGCCATGATCTCGTGGTTCATGAGTTCAAGCCCCACATCAGGTTCACTGCTTGTCGGCGTGGAGCCCACTTCACATGTGCAGGTGGGAAGGGATTTATTTCAGGGTATGAAATGGCTTACAGAATCGTTGGAAGGGCTGAAGAAATGGACTGTAAGTTGAGCTGTCGGTGGAGCCTCGGGAAGCACCCTGTCCCCACCTCTCTCTCTCTGCCCTTTTCCCACTTGCGCTCTCACGCTGAAAAATAAATAAATCTTAAAAAAAAAAAAAAGACTGAGCTAGGAATCCAAGAGATCTGTTGGAGATGAGGCCTGTGAAGAGAAAGAAGACAGGAGGCAGGAGGGAAAGACCTCAGACCATGATAGAGGCCTGACACCTGTGAAAGGTAAAAGGCAGAAAGGAGGATTGGCAGGAAGTTCAGGTGCAAAGATTGCCTCTAGAGGTGAAACCATTGGCCCCTGGGCCTCCCTGAGCTCAGTGTTGGCGAGGGCTACCTGGGTAGTGCTAGATCAGTCCCAAAACCTAAGCAGATCCCCAGGGAACTGCTGCTGACAGGAGGCCTTGCCGTGGGTTCTCGCTTAAAGAAAGATCTCAGCCACACGTCTCCATGGCTGCTGTATAATGCATCCTCCTGGCGTACGAGAATTTGGAGGAGAATTTACTGTGCTGGTACTTAGAGACTTGTTCTAGGAATGTGGGAAGTAGATCCTGATCTTAAGATAACAGAGTAATTGTAGGCTCTGTTTGTTGGTTAATTATTGGTGTCTGGCAGGGAAAACTCAATCACTAGTGTTTAGGACTGGCCTGGGTTGGGAGTACAGCTTTGGTCCTGGAACTCCTGGCTCCCCAGGAGCCAAATTCTTTGCTTGAGCAAGCTACTCAACTGTCTGATCACTAAATGAAAAGCAGTAAAATGGAAAGAGTCAATGCTCTCAGCCAGGTAGACAAAATGGAGGAGGCCAAGAGGAATAATCTACTAGACTTTAACAACCATAAATACAGGATTCCATTGGTCTTTTCCCCCGGTGAATAGCCAGCTGTCCTAGTAGCTGGCACATGGAGGCCCTTAATATATATATGGGATGAATGAATGAATGAACGAACAGATGAATGTCACCCACCACTTCCAGATAGAACAGTTCCCTCTTGCATTGGTCCCTCCCTGTGTTTAGCTTCACAGACATACTCCTTTGATTTTGTTTTCTGTATTTGTACATACCATGCTGTATCGGCTGGGGTTAAACTTTCTAACAAGTGTAGGTGGGAAGGGATTTATTTCAAGGTATGAAATAGCTTACAGAATCGTTGGAAGGGCTGAAGAAATGGACTCTTCGGTTGAGCTGTCGGTGGGGGACTCAGGAAGCACACTGAAGAACCAGCCCATCCAGGGGGCTGCTTCCTCTTCCACCACCTTGCCGCCTCCACTGGCACCACACTGCCACGCCGGACCCCTGGAAGCTGCCAACATCTGGAATCTTCCACCGCTGCCAGCTCTGGATCACACCACACCTGCTGCGATACCAGTGAATGCCCCATACTGCCCCTCGCCGCCCAGGAAAGTGATAAATGGACTCTGGAAAGGTTAAATGCCTCCACATGCTTTTTGGCCCTCCCAAGCAGCAAAAGGATGGCCCCTGCCCCATGTCTCTCTTCCAAATCGACAAGAGTGCCACATGTTGGTCAAGTTTGAATCGGAAGCCTAGCTTCCGAGGAGTTGAGAAAATGTTTAATTCCAGCCTCTGCAGGATAGAGGCAAGTACTCTCAAAGCAAGGGAGGAAACCAGAGAAGGTCCCGTTCTCTATTCTGTGTCAGTCACAACCTAGGCACCTTCAGGCCAATCTTTGGGTTGCATCCTCACTTGTGAAAAGGTTTAAAACAACTTGAGTGCATTTTCTATAGAGATAAAAGTGCAGGAATCATCGATCATTAGTTGTCCTCCACAAAGGGACATCGTCTATAGGCTTTGGCTGCCTGTACACTCCACCCCATTCGGAATGTCACGTGGCCACTGAGGTCACTTTGTAATTGTGACTTTTGTGAGGTCAAACACTTAACAAGCCTAAGTACTCCGTGGTAACACCAAACCGCAACTTCTAGGTTTGACTTTTGGTGTTCTTATAACTTCTGTATCTCCATGTAGAAGGTTCTGGTATTATCATTATAACCTTGTTGCCATTACTCAGGAAAAACACCTGCTGCATGTCAAGCACTGTTTACATATGTAAGAGGCATGTTGAATAAGTATGACTCGTGATGTACTCAGAATGTACTCAGTACTGTTTTTGTCCCCCATTCTCCCTTAATGTTTTTTTCAGTGTGTTAACCTCCCTTGCCCTTGGATAAAAAAACCCTGGCAGGTGTTTTGGCTTTTTTGCTCACTTCTAGGTAATAGCACAGTATTGGAGTCACTTTAGGCACAAAGACATTCTCATTTTCATCAAAATAAGGTCTAGTCTCATGTAATAGTCAAGAGGCTGAACCCCACTTAGTATTGAATCCTCTCTCCATGGGCCAGCCACAGTCTGGAAGCCCACAGTGGGGCAAGAGGCTTGATATCAGCTTTCCTCTTCCTACCACAATCTTCCCCACTGTCATATCTAAAGGAGAAAAGGAGGAAAGGAGTGAGGAGAGGTTAGGGCACAGGACCATACTTGATGGATGGCTCTGTGCTTCCTGGGTCTGGCATATGGTTCATGCTGGTAACCTTGGGTAGGAGGACTCTTTCTCTCTTTTGTAGTGTTGCATGGGCCCCCTCCTAGACTCACCTCTCCTGCAGACCCTTTTGACCTGGAAAACACACTTCTATTCTTGGTGGCCTCTTCCAACTCCTTCCTCATCCCCTGGGCCTTAAGCGGTGTACCTCTGGCTCTTTTCTATGGGGTTTCTCCTCTCTTCTTTGAGACAGGACCACTCTTATTGGATGGGACCCGGCCTCACATCTCTCCCAAGTAGCCTTTGTCTAGCCCACAGGAAATGCATCCTTGCCCTGAAAAGACCTTGATCTGACTGAGGGGCTGAGGGACATGAAACACGTCCTCAGAGTCGCTCCTTCTGTAAATCTGCAGAGGGTATGGAAGTGGTAGGCTTTGTTTCACACTTTCATTGGTAGGTCCCTGACCCTTTATACAGTGAGTTTCTCAACAATAGAAATCCTGCTTGCATTGTTCTCCCCCGTCACTAGCCATTCCCTCCACATCCTTCAAAATCCAGCTCATTCTTTATTCCTTTGGTAAAGTATGAAGTCTTTTTAGATCTTTCTGACTGGCTAATGTTTCTCAATCTTTCACGTTTCTCAACCTTTCACAGGTCCTCCATGTTTGCCTTATCCATGAAGCCCTGATCTACCTGAATGCCCCCATCAACACAATTAGCTCCCTCCTTGGAGCTCCCTTAGGACATTTACATAAATCCATGATTACATTTTGTGTTGCTTTCTCCCCTAGCTCTTTGCCTTACATAGTAGCCTAAGAACTCTTCAAGAACAACACCTATGTCTTAGCCAATCGATGCCTCTAAGTCAATTCATACCATACCACACTTAGTCAGCTCCTACCTCTAGCATCATACTCAGCCCATCAAAGGCAATCAATTCATTTATCCAACATGTGCTTACTTTTTTAATATAATTTATTGTCAAGTTGGCTAACATACAGTGCACACAGTGTGCTCTTGGTTTCAGGGGTAGATTCCCATGATTCATCTCTTACATACAACACCCAGTGCTCATCCCAACAAGTGCCCTCCTCAATGCCCATCACTCATTTTCTCCCCCTCTCCTGCACTCCCCTTATACCAACCCTGTTTGTTCTCTGTATTTAAGAGACTCTTATGGTTTGCCTCCCTCCCTCTCTAACTATTTTTTCCTCTTCCCCTCCCCCATGGTCTTCTGTTAAGCTTCTCAAGTTCCACATATGAGTGAAAACATATGATATCTGTCTTTCTCTGACTGACTTATTTCACTTAGCATAATACCCTCCAGTTCCATCCACATTGCTGCAAATGGCAGGATTTCATTCTTTCTCATATCCAAGTAGTATTCCACTGTATATATAAACCACATCTTCTTTATCCACTCATCAGTTAATGGACATCTGGGCTTTTTCCATAATTTGGCTATTGTTGATAGTCCTGCTATAAACATTGGGTACGTGTGCCCCTATGAATCAACACTCCTGTATCCTTTGGATAAATTCCTGGTAGTGCTATTGCTGGGTCATAGGGTAGTTCTATTTTTAATTTTTTGAGGAACCTCCACACTGTTTCCCAGAGTGGCTGCACCAGTTTGCATTCCCACCAGCAGTGCAAGAGGCTTCCTGTTTCTCCACATCCCCACCAGTATCTGTTGTTTCCTAAGTTGTTAATTTTAGCCACTCTGACTGGTGTGAGGTGGTATCTCAATGTGGTTTTGATTTGTATTTATCCACCATGGGCTTATTGAGCAGCTACTACGAACACTGAGGTCACCATGGTGAACCATGGTGAAGGCATTTGCCTTCATGGTACTTGAAGGAAACCAAGAGCATTGGTGGCATGTCAGAGAATTTCCCTCGCTGAGGTCCTGGTCTGTGCTGGGCCCCTTGCAGGTGCATCCCCATAAATAGGTTCAGTGGGATTCTCCCCTACTTCACATGGAGGTCCAGCACACTTCGAAACACTTGCCACAAATATCTCTGGAGAAGTCTGATCTATTCCAGTGATGTGGATTCACCCATTCAGTGGCACAGTTTATTCAAAAGAAAGCCTGTGAGTGACCTGAAAGTCTAATATTGGGGACTGTTTTATACTTCATGAGAAAAGTTATGCTCCACAGAGGGGTGTGCCCCTCCCCGTGAGTCACTCAACTACGCACCCAACCCAGGCTTCCCCAGCAATGACACTGGTCTGTGAATGCAGAAAGGGGAAAAAAAAAGGCTCACATAGCAAATGTTCTTGCCTTCACTTCTAATAAACGAGTATGGCTTCTTGAGGTTCTAGATCATGGGACTATTTGTTTTGTTGTACTTCTTTATGTGAGGTGGAGAAGGACTGTAACAATAAGGCAGAGCATACCTGAACATTGGAAGTGAAAAATACCTGAGTCTGAATCTATAGTGATAACAAATTCTGTGCAGTAAGCACACTGGCAGCAACAGCCTTCTCATAGAGGGTGACCTAAGGGCAATAGGGCCTAGAAAGGACCTTCTATCCAAAACACATTTCTTCCCTCACTCTACAACACGAAGCAAGAAATTCTCACCATGGCACTCTGGCTAAAATAAGATGTTTCTAGACACTCCACGTTTAGATAGCCATGAAGGGCAGTGGACGTCAGAAACTCCAATGATAGTTATTGACAATAGATTCCTGGACCCTAAATATTTTCATTCAGAGAGCTTTCAGAACACAAAACACTATAGAATTTTCTATAGCTTTTTCTATACTTGTTACAGAATTTACTCTGCATAGATTCAATCCGTCAAATGTCTGTGCCTGATCTCAAAGGACACAGGATCGGGGAGACCTGACAAAGGAAAAGTTGACAGACCATGTCCAGACTTTGGGATCGACACAGAGAAGAGCAGTCCCGGGGAGGCAAAGCTGTGGGAGCCCAGGAGCTGAAGGAAGGAACCCCTCACAGAAGACAAGCTCCACATCATATCAATGCCTAGGCTGCTGGTCACTGGGAGGGAAGGGAGGCAGCAGGCTGGTGTTCAACATAGAGTTATAGATAGCAAAGGCACATGGGAAATTTTTCTTTTAAAATCTTCCTACTTTCTCAGAAGCCTTTCTCTCTGGGACTCCTCTGTCCTGCACAGCCCTTTCTTATAAAAGAGGGTGTCAGTACCACAAAACCAAATTGTGAGTCAGCTAAGCTGCCAGCTTCCTGGAGGCAATCACCGAGCACGGGACTGGCTCAGATTGGACAGAACTGGCTTTTCCAGGTGTCTTGACTCAACCAGCTGATCCAGAATGTCCTTGCAGAGATGAAGTGTCCCTTCAGCAAACACCATTGGTCTCCTCCTGGCATTTGGAGCTGGGATTTGCTTTACAACCCTGACAGTAGAGACCAGGAATAGAAATGAGACATTCTCAGAGCCACCAGGCCCAGCAGGAGCACTGCTCCACCTACAAGAGACTGCTGCAAAAGAAAAAAAAATAGGCTAAGATGATGCTGAATCTCCAAATGTATAGGCAAATTTTAAGCCTGAAACTCTGCCCTAGTGGCTCTCCCTTGTGGACCCACTACTCCTGTTTCATAGGCCTCATTATTCCACACTCCATCCTCTGCCCCCAGTAGATGCCATGGAGAGTCCAAATTCCCTGCATTTGCTCCCCCTGTTCTCCTTGTCTGGAATGATTCGCCCTTTTGTCTCTCCATCTCGCAGCTTCTAGGATGCAGGTCTAATTTTCAACCTTCTAACAAGGTATTGTTGAGAACTCCAAACTCCAAAAATCCTAACTGAACTGCAGTTCCAAAGTCCGGGACAAAACAAAAGTTTCTAAGGAGATTTTTCATATTTACCATTGCCCTCCTCAGACTGTCTGAATCTGAAATTTGGGGAGTGAGGCTAGAAAATCTGTCTTTGGTTTGGGTTTGGGTTTGGGTTTTATTTGTTTTTTTAAATGTTCTCATACATCCTCATGTAAGGGTCATTCGACTATAAAGAAACATGTCGTGGGGTGCCTGGGTGGCTCTGTCAGTTAAGCGTCCAACTTCAGCTCAGGTCATGATCTCACAGTTCATGAGTTCAAGCCCTGCATCGGGCTCTGTGTTGACAGGTCAGAGCCTGGAACCTGCTTCAGATTCTGTGTCTTCCTCTCTCTCTCTGCCCCTCTCCCACTTGGTCTCTCTCGCTCTTTCTCTCTCTCTCTCTCAAAAATAAATAAACATAAAACTTTTTTTGGAGAAACACACACACTTGATACATACTATCACATTATTTTTCAATTGTTTTGAGTTTGTTATTTTGTTTTTTTTCCACCAACCCATCAGCTCCTCTGACCAGGGGCAGGGCTACACACACACACACACACACACACACACACACACACACACACCAGTGCAGTATTAAGTACATGGTGAAGATAAAATGAATAATTCTTGCTGGATTGCCATACCTGATGAAAAAAGAAGGAAATGGAATGTTGGGAGATTAAATTATTTATATTGTCTTCCTTTTGTTGTGACTCTATGAAGAACAAATTCCGCACATGACGTGGACCATTCTCTCAAGAACCAGTCTTAGAAGGGGAGGTTTGTTGCCAAGAGCACTGACAACACCAAATGCTGGTGGGGATGTAAATTAACAGGAATTCTCATCCATTGCTGGTGAGAATACAAAATGGTGCCACCACTTTGGAAGACAGTTTAACAATTTCTTACAAAACCCAACGTTCTCTTACCGTTCTCTTACCCAAGTCCTTACCACATGATCCAACAATGCCACTTCTTGGTATTTACTCAAATGCATTGAAAATTTATGTCCACACAAAAGCCTGAATGGATATTATGTCAGCTTTATTCACAATTACCAAACTTGGAAGCAACCAATGTGTCCTTCAGTAGGTGAATGGATAAATAAACTGTGGTACATCCAGACAATAGAGTATTATTTAGTGCTAAAAATGAGCTGTTAGGATATGGAGGACGTTTAAATGCATATTACTAAGTGAAATAAGCCAGTCCAAAAAGGCTACGTACCATATGAGTACAACCCCATGACATTCTGGAAAAGGCGAAACCATGGAGACAGTAAGAAGATCAGTGTGGTTGCCAGGGGTGGTGGAAAGGGAGAGATGAATATATGGAGAAGAGGACATTTAGAGCAGTGAAACCACTCTGTATGATACGATAATGGGGATACATGCCATTATTAATTTTTCCAAGCCCAGAGAATGTAAAACACCAAGGCTTCACTCTAATGTAAACTATGGACTTTGGGTGATAGTTCGATGCAGCTGCATCAAGTTGAACAAATGTGGTAACAAATGTACCACTTTGGAGGATGTTGATAATAGAGAAGGCTCTGCAAGTGTGCGGGGAGGGAGTGTATGAGAAATCCCTGTGCCTTCTGCTCAGTTTTGCTGTGAACCTAGAACTGCTCTAAAAAATAAAGTCTATTTTTAAAAAGCGGGGGAGAGGGTAAGTTATCTCGGTACCATATGACAACCCATGCATTCCCAGCAAGTCTCACTCTAGTAAAAGGAGGGTTATGGTGAGGATACAATGCTGGAATCTTTTGGAGAGGAAATTAGGTAAAGAAATTAGGAGAACTGACAAGCCATCAGAAATATTAATAATAATGATACTGGCTATCATGCAGTGAGTGCTTCTCCTGTGCCAGGCACTGTGCTAAGCAAGTCACCTGACACCAACAGTCCTACTTTAAAGGTGAGGAAATGGAGTCCTAGAGAAGCTAGATAATCTGCCCACTCATAATTAACAGAGTCTAGATTCCAGCCCCAGCCTATCAGACCCCAGACTTGAAGTGTTTGGGTTTTGTTTTGTTTGTTTGTTTGTTTGTTTGTTTCCCATTTCTTAGCATTCTATGGGCTCTTTCTTTCATCTGCCTTACTCAGTGCAAGAGTTTTCTCTACCTCCTCATCTATTTGCATGTGATCCAAAATGGCTGCCTTACCTCCAGAGCTTTTATAGAGACTCTTATCTCCAGGACTCCTAATTCACTTCAGAAAATAGGACTAGCCAATGAATTGGCCGGCTTTGAGGCCAGTATCCATCCAGGATCCAATCAGCTACGGCTAGTCCATTCAGCTATGGCTGATTGGATCTTGGATGGATACCTGTCTGGTCACCCCAGAGCTACAGGTACCATAGGCAATTTGCCTGACAAGTCCACCATATTGGGACATCACTTACTATCCTTGAAACCAGAACCCTAGAGTAGGCATTGTAAACCTGCTGCTTTCCTCACATGTAGAATCAGGCTAATAATGATAGGCCCCCACGGTGTTATGAAATTTAAAGGCGATAATCTATGTGAAGTGTAGAGAACGGTGTATAACACACAGTAGTTGCTATGAATGGTATTAATTTTTTAATGTTTATTTATCTTAGAGAGAGAAAGAGAGAGAGAGAGAGCAGGAAAGTGGCAGAGAGACAGGGAGACACAGAATCCGAAGCAGGCTCCAGGCCCTGAGCTCTCAGCACAGAGCCCAAAGCGGGGCTTGAACCCAGAAGCTGAAGTCCAAAGCTCAACCGACTGAGCCACCCAGGTGCCCCCTATGAATGGTATAATTATTCAAGCTGTCCCACAAGTACTTGTGCTGGTCTTCTAGTACGCTTATGTCCTTAACTTGCAACTTTGTTTGCCTGACCCACCCCTTCAGGAATATTTGTCTTAACAATTGCCGAACATAAGCGTCCCTGGAAACAAATCCTTTTTTCATGCAGGTTTGCTAACACCCCTTAGACAACGGTTAAAAAAAAAAGATCAACTGACTAAATTTGAAGATCTAATTAGCTATATCAATCATTTGATACAGCCATCCCCTCTAGTAATTCAAAAGACCCTCTGCAAAATGGAAGGATTTTACAAGCAGAAGGAGGGTGCAGCAAGGAAGTCATTCGCAAAAGAGAAGAAAAGATGGTTTCAGGCCAGGTCATCTTTTGCGGGGAAGGGAACTGCAGGGGCCTTAAACAGATCACCTCACTCGTGCTGATCAGGAAATTTCAGATTGATTGTTTAAGGGCCCCATGTCTGGGAGAAGTCTTGGTTTGCTGTGATGGGGCAAATAACTCCATTTTGAGCTCATTGTTTCTTTTCCCACACAACAGAGGTGGATGATTCCCAGTCTGAAAGCATCAGGTTTATTATTTCTAAAATGACCCAAATCAATGCTAGCCTTCTTCTTTGGGAGGGTAGTTACAAAAGCAGGTCTTGAAGGAAGAAAGCTGAGTTCACAGACGTGATAGGCAGAAATGCCCGGCAGCAAACTCTGCCCCTGAAATCACAGGTTTCGCTCCACTGACCCATTTAACAAGGAAACGATTCATTAATGACTGTGAATAACAGGGGAAAAGGATGATCACACTGAACTTGTCCAGACAACCAAAATGGCTTACCGCATTTGCACGATCTCCCTAATAATGCCACCACAGTGATCTGGGGGATTTAAATATTTCCAGATGATTGCTATGAATCTTAGCAAAGTTCTTCTAGAATCAACTCAAACAGGGCTTTATATAAAATAGGCATTCAGGCTTTCATTGACTTGATAAAGAGTAAATAAAGAACAAAGAGGCAGTGCTGCATGAAGTTTCATCCAAACAAACAAGGTAAGGGATTTCTCAGCCCACATTATCATCGCAATCTCCAAGTTCCAGTTAGGTTATTTCAAATTTCTTATGTGATATTCCCAACGATTGTCCTGCAAGCGAAGGCCACTATTACTCAGTTTTACAGGTGATAGAAATGAGGCCCAGCAACTTGCCACTACTTGCCATTGCTAGGCAGAAGAAGATAGGACAGAGCCCCGGTCCCCTGACTCATGTTGGTTCCCTGCCCCATGATATCTCTGTGGTATGTCCTGCTGAAAATTCTGGAAGGAAACTTCCAAGTGGGGAAATCAACGAACCAGTTGAGAAATAGTCAGCGTCCCTTAAAGTGTGCTCCTTCAATCTCTAATGTGCCATGACATTTCAAGACTAAGTTTAGGATTTACTGCTCACCAGCTAATCTGCCTTGATGTGCACCACATCTGAGATCTGAGCAATCCTACCACACAGAAACATGTACAATATATTAACCCTGTGTTCCTCAAACTTATTTGAGGAAATAAAGAAAATTCCTTTCACGTGCATTATCTATTCAGATCTCACAGAGGAATATTGTTTAGGAAATATTTTAGATTATCTTAAAAACAACTATTCAGTGACATAAGTAAATTAACTAAAAAATTGTGCCTCATTCTACTTTGCCTAATCCCTAGTTTCTTAGGCCCAAACTAATTTCTAGAAGTAACCCTAATTGTAAGGAACATTTCTGGACATGCAGCCTGCTATTAGGAAGTCTATAAGGAGAGATGAAACTTTCAAAAATTGAAATAGGCTTTAGGAGGGCAGATTAATATAAAAACAGAGTTTCTATCTCCAACCTCCTGGTTCCTTTTTTTTTTTTTCCTCCACCTATAGCTTTTCGTGTGTCTACAGCTATGTCAGTGTTATGAGGAGTAAGATATTTCTCCTTCTCTTCCTTATCTGTGGCTCTCTCCAAAGAGAACTTTCTCTAATTTGGAAGGAGAAAACTTTGGCTCCTTAGAGACCAGCATCTTATATGCAGTGTAGAAAGGTCACCCTGTGGTGGCCAGGAACACTGACCTGCAGTGGTAAGGAAAAAAGGGACTGTAATTTACATGCCCTTCGAAAAACTTTATCAAGCATCAATTAACCAACCAACTGAAATTTACACATGAACAGAGTAAGCCCTTTCATCATCAGACTTCTTTTGACCACCTTCTCATCAGTGGCTGCACATTTTGCTTGGGGGAGGCAAATTATCTAAGAGACCGAATTTGCCTTTGCAGCCATTTATATCACACGGGTTCACTGTGGAAATTTTGTAAGCTAATAGCATACATGATAATGACTTTTTTTAAAGATTTTTTTAATGTTTATTTTTGAGAGAGAAAGAGTGCGAGGGCTCGAACTCATGAACCATGAGATCATGACCTGAGCCAAAGTTGGACACTTAACCGACTGAGCCACCCAGGCACCCCAGGATAATGACTTTTAATAAGTCAAAAAATAATAATAATAACACTCTAAGCCAATCACACTATTGTTCCAGGCAAGGAGAGATAAAAGGAATAAAGTCCTGGGGCACCTGGGTGGCTCAGTGGGTTAAGCACCTGACTTTGTCTCAGGTCATGATCTCATGGTGTGTGAGTTTGAGCACCCCCTGGGGCTCCTCTGCTGTCAGCAGAGCCTACTTCAGATCCTTTGTACCCTTCTCACTTTTCCTCTCCCCTGCTTGTGTGCTCACTCTCTCGCTCTCTCTCTCAAAAATAAAATAAACATCAAAATTAAAAAAAAAAAAAAAAGGAATGGAGTCTAGTCTAAGTTTTGTTGTGTCTTTACACAAGTTGGTACTTGGGGGAGATGCCATAGCCAACCCAAAGCTGAAGTCCAGCTGCCAGCACAGAAGGAATCGTCTCCTGTTGCCAGAGCACGTCTCTAGGGAACGACGGAGCCAGTGTCGATGGCAACATGATCTTTGTGGGGTCACTTCTTGGCTTTTGCCGCTGTTGGTAAAAGACTCACTTTTACTCCTGCAGGAGTCAATTGCCCCAAGGTTTTCAGAGAGCTGTTTAGATCAGCGAAACACAGCCTTGCCCAGACAAACATTCTCGGATAATCCTCACACACTCAGTATTTATAGTCTAAGTGTCCCCTTGCTTTTTCATGTATTTTTACTGATAAGTCCCCAGCAAGACCTTCGGCAGCTGAGCTACTGAGCTCTTATGTGAGGACAGATGAAATGGTGCTCACTTCCGCAGCACATACGCTAAAAACTGGACCAATGCAGAGACCAGCATGGCCCCAGCACAAATTCACAAAGCGTTCCATAGAACAGATGAAATGACGACATCCTGACACAACTTACTTCATTCTTACCTCAAAACAACTTTACTTCTAAAAACAACTCCATTTTTCTGGTCAGAAACAAATAAATTAAAACAACTTTGCTTAAGTCCTAACAAGAGGATATGAAATCACATCACACCAGGACACAGCCCTGCAGCTCCCCAGTTAACTACGAAAGCAACTTCCCTTGAGAGAATTTTGACTCTTCTTGACCCCCCCGCCCACCTTTGATATCCAGATTGAATCATTGAGCCACATTGCCAATTTATGGCACATATTTCCCACTTGGGGAAACACACGAGCTTCCTTGTTTATGGCCATTCCCTGAAGCAGCAGTGTTTACGGCTCGTCTTTGGCGTCACCCAGGGGAAACTGGCTGCTTTCTGCGACATTGAGTTTTCCTTCTTACACTATCCAAAATGGCCTCCCAGAGATCTCCCTCCTTCTCAGGTTCTCAGTTCTGAGGTTTCTTCTTCACCATCAGGACAGTTCTCTCAGGAAACAGTCTCAAGGCTTAGGACAACATGCCCCAGAGGCCAGCCCCTCCCGCAGCCCACAGGCTGTGGCATTACTTCCTCAGTGGCCCAGGCTTCTCTCCACAAACAGGGTTTCTCAAGAGTGGCAATGGGTTAGGGACTTCCTGAGCGCCAGCTGGGAGACACATGGGGGTCCACAGCCACCATGTCCACCTTCCCCACCTCCGTGCTCTCCCAGCACTCCTGAAGCAGGGGTTTCCCAGCGAGATGGTGCGCTTCCTCACAGCTCCCGTTCTCTGGGAACTGAGCCCTGGAAAGAGCTCCATCATTTGTCAAAACTCTATGGCCAACACTGAGCACTTTTGGGTCACCTTTCTGGGAAGGCCAGTGTGCTACCATCTCTTCAGTCCCTCTCCTGCTCAGAGCAAGAGCAAAATTAATTCCCTAGCCATTACAGAGTGCAGCATTCTTTCTTGAAGATTGTAACCACCCAGGGCAGAAAAAAGCTCAAAATATTGCCCTTCTTAGCTGCTTGTAATGTCCTCTGTACCTTTACATCACTCTACCCAAGTTAGAAGTGGTACGTTTCTTTCTTTCTTTTAATGTTTATATCTGAGAGAGAGACAGAGCACAAGCAGGGGAGGGCACAGAGAGACAGAGACACAGAATCCAAAACAGGCTCCAGGCCCTGAGCTGTCAGCATAGAGCCCAATGCAGGGCTCTAACTCATAAACCCGAGATCATGATCCGACCCAAAGTTGGACGCTTAACTGACTGAGCCCCCCAGGTGTCCCCGAGTGGTACTTTTCCTAAAGTAAAAGTATGGAAAGGAAAAGTGGTCCTTTTCCTAAAGTATTGAATAATATCTTCCAATAACAAATAGTTATATAAATAATAAAATCAAACACATGTAAAATGCACATAAGTGCTTTATCAGTGTTAATGTTTACATTGTATAAATATAGTCAATATGAATAAACTCACATAAAATGCTATGATAGTGACTATTATTATTCCCATTTTACAGATTAGAAAACTGAGGAAGAGAACAATAAATTCCCTATACAGCCAGTATAGTGAGGGGGAGAGCTGGTGTTGCTTTTTCCCCTCCCACTCTACCTGGTATCCTTACTATAAGGTATTACTCACCCTGGGAAAGTTTCTCTCTCTCTCTCTCTCTCTCTCTCTCTCTCTCTCTCTCTCTCTCCCTCTCTGTCTCTGTCTCTGTCTCTGTCTGTCTCTCTCTCTCTCTCTCACACACACACACACACACACACACACACACACACTGTTAAGTTACTCTGGCTTATTGAAGACCATTGCAATAGGGGTATTGCAGTAGGAGAGAGAGGGGCGCTCAAATCCAAATACAACAAGGACACGTGGGGATTTATAGCCAAGGTGCCAAGAGAGGTGTCAGTGGAGGGAACGTTGCTGAGAGGAGACATCAGGGCTAGGGGGATTCTTGCTAAACTGGCTAACAGGCCCAAGACAGGATGAGGGCCAAGGTAGAGACCTAGCTGAGAGGAGGCCTCAGAAAGGACCTCACTAAAGTTTGGTCAAGGGGAGAGTCTGTGCCAACACATGTGCATGCGCACACACGCGCACACACACACACACACACACACACACACAGACATGCATGTGGCCACATACTCACTAAGTGAGACTTGCCCTCTGGCAGTCTCACTAGTGTTCTTCCTTTTCTTAAAACAACCTGGGGGCAAGTCAGTGATCAGAAAATTTGAATTCTAAACATGGCCTCCCCCTTGCTCTCCCCCTCTTTATCCTTGAGCCCTGGGGTAAAAAAGGATACACTGAGCAGGCATTCTCCCTTGCACAAGACTCCCCTAGAAAGTGTTGGGTGGTGGAGAAAGGCAAGAGAACCATCATCGGGGGTCCCCATCGTGTACACTAGGTGGAGGCAGGCCCGGTGGGGCAGAGTGCTCCAGGAGCGGCCGGAGGCGGCCAGGCAAAGCAGGCTTGGGGCCCTGTGCAGGTTCCAGGAGGAGAACGAAATGCTCACTTAAACTGCTTTGGGGCTGGGCTATGTAACAATGTTGCCAGAGGGGAAATTAGTGCTTGGAAGGGTTTCCTGGAGTGACTTCAGACAAAGGCTCTCTAGCACCCCAGCTGACTGGACTGAAGCACACAATAGGGTCAATGAACACTGTGAAGAAAAAAAAAAAAAACAACCTTTGAAATTGGCAAGGTGATTGTGCCTTTCAGTGGAATGCAGGATATTGTCTGGAGGACCCTTCCAGGGTTGTTGGATTCATTAGACTCATTAGAGTCTGTGCCTTGCTTGGCCTTCAACTGTTTTGCAACTCTAGGTTTTGACTTGTGGAGACCTGAGAGCCATGCAAATGATGCCTGTCCATTAAAAGCAAATGAATTTGGTCCGGTGAAATCACAACTGATTTCCACCCCTGTGGTACAGGCTGTTTTTGCATCAACTAGCAAGTTAAAATCAGCATTTCTGGTTGCCCATGTAAGTCACCATCTTTGGCTTTTCCTTTGAAGTAGTAATATTGTACTAGTTCTCTCAATATTAGCAAGTTAAATAAAGTATTTGACATGGGTCCATTCTGTATCTGTATGCGAGTCATGGTTTTACTTTGAAAACAATTATTCTCTAACAGTTGAGAGTCCACAATTCAATAGCTAACAATGAAATCCTTTCTCACTCCTCTGTTCTCAGCCGTGACCCTAAAATTAGACCAGATGCCGGTTCGTGCTGGCTCTCAGAAAGACGTAGCTTTATGGGTTTTTTTACAGCTTTTTATTACTTTTTTATTTTTTTGAGTATGAAATTTATTGTCAAATTGGTTTCCGTACAACACCCAGTGCTCATCCCAACAGGTGCCCTCCTCAATGCCCATCACCCACTTTCCCCTCCCTCCCACCCCCCACCAACCCTCAGTTTGTTCTCAGTTTTTAAGAGTCTCTTGTGGGGGCACCTGGGTGGCACAGTCGGTTAAGCGTCCGACTTCAGCCAGGTCACTATCTTGTGGTCCGTGAGTTCGAGCCCCGCGTCGGGCTCTGGGCTGATGGCTTAGAGCCTGGAGCCTGTTTCCGATTCTGTGTCTCCCTCTCTCTCTGCCCCTCCCCCGTTCATGCTCTGTCTCTCTCTGTCCCAAAAAATAAATTAAAAGCTTTGAAAAAAAAAAAAAAGAGTCTCTTGTGTTTTGGCTCCCTCCCTCTCTAACCTTTTTTTTTTCTTCCCCTCCCCCATGGTCTTCTGTTAAGTTTCTCAGGATCCACATAAGAGTGAAAACATATGGTATCTGTATTTCTCTGTATGACTTATTTCACTTAGCATAACACTCTCCAGTTCCATCCACGTTGCTACTAAAGGCCAGATTTCATTCTTTCTCAAAAAGGCGCAGCTTTAAAAGTAAGTGAGTGAAGTTTTAAAAGGTTCCTTGCAAGGGGACTAAGGACCTCATTGGCCATGTGTCATTCATTGGTAAAGACCACCTGGTTCATGGAGGTTGCACCTGGGCAAGCAGGAAAATATCAACCAGCAGCACCTGGCCAAAGAAAGGTCCTGGGGGGAGGGGGGGTGTTCTGCAAGTATAGCTCGTGTGTGCTAGCCTCACACTAGGAGAGCTGGGACACAACCTTCCTAAAGAGAGGGGTGGAGAAAGCAAACGTGCAGAGAGCAAGAAAAGAGTTCTAACTCACATCACTTAAGTTACTTGAGAATTGGGGATGTTTTAGTTGATATAGTCTCACTTGTCTATTTTTGCTTCTGTGGCTTGTGTTTTTGGCATTGTACCTAAGAAATCATTGCCAAAGCAAAGGAATATTATTCAGCCTGAGAAGGAAATCCGGCCATATGCGACAACATGGATGAACCTAGAGGACTCTAAGCAAAGCAAAATAAGCCAGTTGTGGAAGGACAAACACTGCATGATTCCACTTGAATAAGTATTTGAAATAGTCAAACTCGTAGAAACTGAGAGTGAAAAGGTGGTTGCCCAGGGCTGGGGGGTGGGGGAGTAAGGAGTTGTCATTCAATGGGTATAAAGTTTCAGTTACATAAGTTGAATAAGTTCTAGAGATGTGCTGTACAACATTGTGTCTATAAATAACAATACCATATTGTATATTTAAAACAACTTTGTGAAGAGGGTAGATCTTGTTGTGGGGCAAGAATATTCCGTCTCCTTTACAGGGAGCAAGAACTCCTGTGCCCTTTAAAGTCTTTCTATCTGGACAAAGAATCAAATTGACATGAGAAAGATTAACAGGAGAAAATCAAATTTAATAGTATTATGCATGGAGAAGCCACATAGACATGGAAATTCCAGAGTCAGGCAGGCAAAATGAGATGTATATGTCATCCTGAGCTAAGGAGGATGGGTAGGGGTCTGGGACTTTGAAGGGAAGGAATGAAATTCACAGAGCAATGAGGAGAAGAGCAGATATTTGGTAGTTAGATGTTTTTCTGGCCAGACAGATGAGTCCCTCAGATAAGAATTATCTCTGGTAGTAAATCATTATTCTGGGAAAGACCCCCAATTTAGATTCTTCTGTTTAGTTAAGGGAGGGCCAAAATTTCTCTCGAGCCTGCAGGGTTTTGATTGTCATCAGCTCAGAATAATCATCATGCCAAAGTGACCATCTTTGGGAGGCCTGCCCTTGACCCTTACAATCTCGTTACCACAATAAAGGAAGGAGGAAGAGAGGAAGGGAAGAAGGGAGGAAGGTCAGGGGAGGGAGGGAGGAAGGGAGGAAGGGAGGACAGTCAGGGGAGGGCGGGAGGTAGGGAGGGAGGAAGGAACGAAGGAACAAAGGAAGGTGAAAACAGAGTAAGAAACTTAAAAAAAAAAAAAAAGAATTGGGGGCTCTTTCAGATTCCAGTTTTTCACTGCAATGTTATTAACCCAAACCCAACAACACAGACTAGAACATGGCTATCATGATGGGGGGGCCGGCGGGGGACAGGCACCAAAGTTACATGGGCAGCTACTCCATTCCATGCCCCTGAGTTTTGAGCTCCTTTGATCCTTCTTAACCTGAGAAAAAAGGGTCAGAGGCAGTGAGCAGTACGTGCCCCATCACCACACTACTGCCCAACTCCTGCCACCACCACGACAGCAAGTAGCCTGGTGTCATTAAATAACACACGGGCCCCACGGATCAGCTGGTTTCCAATCACGGTCCCAAGACCACCTGCATCATAAAGCTTGTCAGAAATGCAGGTTCCCATTCTCCACCCTAAACATTCTGAATCAGTTGGTGATATGAATGTCCCTAAAAGTTGGTAAGTCATTAAATTTTAGTTCAAACATCCAAAAGAGGGAAGCATGTTGCTTATCCTCTGTGGGCCTTAAAAACCAGACAGAGCTGAGTCAGAACTGGGCTCCAGCTCTCCAGCCATGCAGGCTTCTCCCACCAGGCCCTGCTGCCTCTGAGGCACAGTTGAGGTTGAGAAATGAAACTAGCTTGATAAAAGTGTTTTGCTCTTTACCATCTGTTTACCATTTTCAAACCATCTGTTCCTTCTCATGAACTATTTTGACTATTAAGGCAGTAGGGACTGGTGATTAGGGCTGGAATCTTGACCTAGAATACCAAGATTGAAATTCTGACTTTGCCACTTTCGAGCTTTGAAACCCTGGCTAAGCTACTTAACCTCTCTGTGCCTCAGTTTTCTCATGTATAATAACAGTATTTATTATTGTTGTTGTGAAAGGTATACTCATGTAATTAATACTCTTTAATGCAAGTTATGATAGTTTAACACAGGCTGTGTGAATTCAAATAACAATGTATGCAGAGAGTTTAAAGAGAGCCTCATATGTAATAAATGCTCAGGAAGTAATAACTGTCACTCTTCTTATTATTGCCTTCTCCCCTCTGATTATTTCTTAAGATAGGATGAGGGTTTAACAAATAATTTGCATGTTGTGGGTTAATACTGAGAGGCAATGGCCCAGATGTCTTCTTAGTCCCCTGGCTTAAACTCCTTCATTTGGACTTATCAGTCAAGGTCACGACCTTGAAGTCCTGCCCAGGTGCAGTTTCAGTGAGAACTGAGCTTGGCTGGCACAGACTGTATGAGATAAGAACATGAAGGGGAACCCAATTATGTTGTGACTGTGAGATATGTCACTGCTGGCTACTTTTCCCTTGGCTAGCTTTCAGTAGAATCAAAGGTCTCCTTTAATATTCCATCCCCCTGGCAAAAATCAGAAAGGCGTCAATGAAGACTGAGCACAGGCTTCTCGGGTAAGAAAAGTTTGAGACGTCTCCCTCCCACCCTGATTGGACCTTGTTCTTATATACCTCCCCCAGCTTTCCTACCAGACCCCAGTCAGAGGACTCTCTCCGCGCAGAGACTATTGTGATCACTTCCGTACACCTGGCCTCTTCTGAAGCACTTATAGCATGAATCTTGTCCTTTTAAAAGATGCCATCAAGAGGTGGCTATTAGCAAACCAAGTCTGTCACTTAAATAAAGATTGAGCCCTGGAAGCGAGACTCACTTGAGGTAATAACTCTTCTTGCTGTTAGGAGAACTCATGACACTCACCATGCGCATTGGGTTGGAAAGTCATTAAAACTGCAGAAGCATGTTGTGTTACAGTGCACTCTGTCATGGAACCCCTAGACTCCTCCGCCCCCCAACGCAACATAGGCTGGTAAGCGTCACAAGTCTTGGAAGTGCTGCCGGCTTATTAAACAGCAAATATTTGTCCTATGATGCTGTGGGCACCAGAGGCCACAGGGGATGTATGAGAACCATTCTGCATGGCCACGTGCTGTGCTCCTGATTTGGAATGAATACTGCAAGTCTCTCTGAAGTTTGATTTCCTCACCTGGGACACGGGGGGCAAATACTTAAGTATATTAGTTAGGATGCTTTCTTTGGGTGGAAGTTACTGAGTGCTTTAATAATCATGGGAAAGCCCATCTCATGGAACAGCAAATGCCCAGGTATGCCGGGAGCCAGGGCCTCCCTCTGCTTTGCTTGGCTCTGGCCTCTTCCCTCTGTGCTGGCTTCTGTTTCAGCTATAGACATTCCAGGCAAACATCTAGATACCAGAAGGTCCAGAGTAAGGAAGAAGGATGTCTCTTTCTATGTACCTGTCTTTCCTCAATGAGGAAAACTTCCCCTACCCCCAACCCTACCCAGCCAAGCTTTACTCAGGCCTCCCTGGCTTGAGCAGGGTCACATGACTACCTCTGAACCAATCACTGATGATGGATGCCATGACTGGTTTAGAGTATTCAGCACTTACTCCTGGGCTGAGGGCGGCATCACCTTTCCCTAGGACAGCGCGATAGGATAACAAACCTAAACAATAGCAGGACTTTGCAGACACGGAGGAAGCAGTAACTGGCTGGGGTATAGACAACCCACAGTGTTTGCTCAATACCCTATCAAATTCTACCATGAATATAGGAGATGGTGGATGAAAATGGCCCACCCAGTGCCTGGAAAGTGGCAATAATAATAGCAGTTGACATTTTTGAGGACTTATAATGTGCCTGTCACTTTACATAAATTCTCTGCCCTATAAAGTAGGCACCACTGGTATGCCCATTTTACGAATGGGGAGGCTGAAGCACAGGTGAGTTAAGTAACTTGACCAAGGCAGAGTCTGCATTGAAACTCAGGCAGTCTGACTTCCAAGTCCTACCCTCATGCATTCATTGTCTAAGACTTACTGGAATGGTAAGTCAAGTTCATCACCACATCTCTAGCCTAATCTCAAGAACTGTGTCAATGTTAAGTTCAGTGGGATTCACACACATGAAAAATTTGAACACAATACAATACAGCAGCTAATGACAATCTCGGTGGTATAATAGAGGATAGAAGTAACCCACCCACATGCTGAGCATAGGGAAGACAGTAGGGGATGATGCCATGTTAAGAACGCAACAGGGCCTGAGCCTTGGTGGAGGTGGAGGGAGGCAATGGAGAGCATGCCAGACTGGGGTAGCAGCTTATAGTTCTCAGGAATAAAAAGCTACTCTTATGTGACTTGGCCAAAGGGAAGTGGCTTTGGAATCTACTCGAAGGAGTGGAGAAGCAGAGTAGGGTTCCAGCCACATTAGACTCTGGGAGAAACCTTGAAGGCTATTTTGCTCACAAAACCTTGGACTTCTGAGCTGCATTACAGTGGACTTCCTGAGTCATACCACTTTTGTGCAAGGCAAACCAAATCCTATCAGTAAACTCTAGAGGTTTCCTAGTGTTCTCATAACTCATGCCTGTGGGCTCCAATCTGTAGTATTTTTTTAAGTTTATTTATTTATTTTGAGAGAGAGAAAGAGCACACATGAGCAGGAGAGGGGCAGAGAGAGAGGGAGAGAGAGAGAATCCCAAGCAGTTTCCACACCCTCAGCGCAGAGCCCGACTCGGGTGCTAGAACTCATGAACTGTGAGATCATGACCTGAACTGAAATCAAGAGTAGGATGCTTAAGCAGCTGGGCCACCCAGGTGCCCCTCTATAGCACTGTAAACTTCTAAGAGAAGTTTGATATAGGTGGACAAGGCCTGGAATGCCCTGCTGCCCCCATCATGGCAAGATCTCCTATAGATTTGAGTTGGATGAAAACAGGTGCTCAAGTTCAAACTCAAGGTAACTGCACATATGCTCATCTCCCCAAGGATTACATCCCATGCCTGCAGTTTGGGGGCCCAAGTCTTCTGAATGACTGGAGATTTGGACCTAAGCCTCACATTCTTATGAAGAGTACCTTGGGCTTCCCACTCAGAGAGAACACGACAGTGTTAAACACTAGATGGTATTTCCCAGAGGAATCTGACTTGAGGCAGGGAATTTCTCCTTATGTGTTACACCTTTCTCTGTAGCACCAACTTTCATTCCAGGGAAGTATCTCCAAGAATATGTTCTGGGTAGCATTTCAAGTCATATTCTGTTCCTAGGTTGATGTGTTTCAATCATATTGCTAGGTCTAGATCCTATTGAGTGAGAGTTTTGTCTCTTATCAGGTCTTGTTTATGATCTTTTACTTTATGTGGTCTTAAAAGTACTTCCCAAATTCCTTTGAAATCTGATATTTAGGCAACAGGTACTTCTCTAGGTTAGCAAATTAGATCCAAGTTGGAGAAGGATGCTCTTTGTCATCAGAGCTGGAGTTTAAATTTAGAGCCTTGTCACTCACCACTGGGTGCTTCTGGGCCCAGGACTGAACTTAGGAGGCAAAGACCCCACAGGCCAGACAGCAAAATGCTCCATCCAGGCAGGGTGAGCAAAGCATAAGGAAGTCATCTAGATCATTCTTTGGCACCTAACTGGTGTTTTAAATGTTAATTTCCTCCCCTCTGTCCTTTTCCCTTTATGGGGAGCAAGGGAGGTTCAAATGCAGTAAAAGCGGAAGAGTCCTTGTGTAGTTTACAAGATGCTCGATTGTGCTACTAAATTGCTGTGTTCCTTGGGGCAAAACCTTTACCTTCTCTAATTCCATTTTTCTCATCTGCCAAAAGAGGAGGTTGGATTTGATATTCTCAAAGTCACCTGTATATTTAGAATTATACTTTTATTATACACTGTGTACATTCCCCAAGTTCTGAGTCACAGGAATTTCCCCAATTCATCTGTCACATCCAGGCTCCCCTGTTGTCTCCCTCAAGCAAGCAGGTGTGGCCTGGTTTCTTCTCTTTCAATTTGGCCAGGAGGACCCCTCCTGCTTCTGACCTGTTGTGAAATGGCTGCCGGCTGAGATTAACAAGTACCTACCGACCCCTTAGGGGGGATCTGGCGGGGACCCAGTGATAGTGATCTCAGAATGGTCTAGACTGCTGGCAGTTTAGTCAAAGTACCTGATAGCAAAGATGTCAGCAGAAAGGAATGTGAGGTCACCTTGCTCTGTGGTTTACAAACTGTGGTGTCTCAAAGACCTAAAGTTTTCTCAGAGCCCCTGGAGGCTAAGGGGACAGGGAGGCAGAAACAGATGGGCCCAGCTCCCCTCCACCATAGTGGGTTTACCTCTGGTTCACTTACTTCCCAGGTTTCTTCAAAAGTTTCTGCTGGAACAGTATATTGGTTGAAAACAAAAGAAAGCTGGAAAGTCACCAATTTCATCTTAACCCTTTCATTTTACAGATAAGGAAACTGTACTTCATACTTCAAAAGCCTAAGAATGATTCCTATAGCCTTTCCAATCCCACTTTCAGGTAAGTTATCCTAAGAAAGGATTGATTTGTGTAAGTGTCAAGAATGTTTACCATGCTGTGGTTTAAAATGGAAAATCAGTAATGCCCACAAGAAAGGAGTAGTTGAACAAATACTGGTACATCTCTAAACATGGCATATGGGGAAGTCCCATATATCATAGAAGGAAATTATTTATATGGAGGATCATCTACAGTTGACCTGTGGCACTCACCTGTCCCTTCTCTCACCTACCAGCTCTCTCTCATGCATGACCTCTACCTCTGCCACCAAAAGAATAAGTATGTCCATACCACTGTCCTATCCAACTGTCCCCATGCTTCCATTACCAGTGCATGGGAAGTCTGCTGGGTTCTTGGCAAAACAGGTAACTCCAAGCCATATTTTTTCCTGATCCTGAATCAGCCCTGCATGTGCCCAGAAGCACACAGTCTTTTTAAATGGTTCCATCCATTTCTGGCCACCACTGCCTACCCCACAGGTTTCAAGTCCAATACTTCAGCCAGAACTAGAATAGACCTCACAGAACCTTCCGTTCTCTCTTTCTGATTTTACTTTTCTCTCTTCCCACAAAATAAACCAAAAATCTCCTCCTTATTCCTCATATTATAACAAAAAACATTTTCCCTGGATCTTGTCAATCTACTACCTTACGTGGCAAAAGGGACTTTGCAGGTAGACATGAAAGATCTTGAGATGGGGAGGTTAGCCTTGTAGGCTCAGTGTAATCACAAAGGTCCTCATAAAATGAGCCAAGAGGGACAAAGCCAGAAAAAGGTGATGTGACAATGGAATTAGAGATCGGAGTGCTGAGCTGTGAAGATGGAGAAAGTGACAACAGTCCAAGGAGTGCCAGCAGCTTCTAGAAGGTGGAAAAGTCAAGGACACGGATTCTCCCCTTGAGCCTCCAGAACGCATGCAACTCTCAACATGTGAGTACAGCCCATAAGACCCTTTTTTGACTTGTGACCTGCTAAATGGTGAGGTTATAAATTAGTGTCATTTTCAAGTCACTAAATTTGGAGTAACTGATAGCAGTAATAGGAAACGAATACTGGAAGTTCAGGAATATGGTTGTCATGCCAGGAACAGTCAAACTATCCTATTGTATCATGGTCAGGGCAGAGTAAATATTCTTTTGCTTATGTGTGTTTCTTATCTTTACTAAAATGAACATTTTAGTAACAAAAAATGACAAGTTACTATCTTCGAAAAGAAAAGTCTGATGGACCATTGCCTTACAGTCCTAGAAGGGAGCTGGCCCGATGGCAACAGTGGGGAGGGGAAAGAGTCAATGGGAGATCCAGCATGCGGTCTGGAACATTTCTAACACCCATTATTCCCAGGGCAACAATGTACAGGAACTCTTGAGAGATGGCTAAAACAGCCCTCCAGAGCACCTGGCTTTCCCCACACTGAATAGAGAGGATAAGCAGGCACAGAAGAACGAGAAAAAACTGACAAAAAAATGCATTAGGCAAAAACAGAAAAATTAAAATATTATGTGAAAGTGAATCCTCAGACATTTTATGAATCTGTATGAAGGAGGCAGAAAGAGCAAAGGTCAATCTGCTGGCTACGCTGAGAAGATGCATGGCATGGAGGGATGTTTGCAGCACCTTTTTCTAGCAGATTCTGTGGGGTTCCTTCCATCAGAACATCCCATCCACACCCTGCCAAGAAACAGTCCTTTCTGCAGGTTTTTCCTAGCCCTTTTTTTCCCACCAAAATCTGTCATATTCCAAGGACTTTCCAACTGTCAGATTTCATTAAGTCAATGTCATCAGGCAGAAAGGAAAGAGGTACGTGAATGATTATAGATCCTAGTTCTAGAGATTCTAGGATTCTAGATCCTAGTTCTAGAGAAAAGAGCTATAAAAGGCATTCTTCAGGGAATTGAGAACATTTGAACAGGATATGGACAACTGGGGGGAAAAAGGACTAATAGACTAGTTATTGGATACTATTATAGAATTATTGTTGTAAGTGAAAATTATGGATATGTGGGAGAGTGTCCTTATACTTAGGGGACTTAGGCTGATTGATGTACTTAGGGATAAAGCATCATGATGTCCATAAATTATTTTTTAAAAGAAAGCAAGCAAGGGCACCTGGGTGGCTCAGTCAGTTGAGCTCCAGACTTCGGCTCAGGTCTTGATCTCACGGTTCATGGGTTCAAGCCCTGCATTGGGCTCTGTGCTGACAGCTTGGAGCCTGGAGCCTGCTTCAGATTCTGTGTCTCCCTCTCTCTCTGCCCCTTCTCAGCTCTCTCGCTCTTTCTCTCTCTCTCTCTCAAAAATAAATAAATCTTAAAAATATTTTTTAAAAGAAAGCAAACAAACAGGGCAAACTGTTAAGAGTTATTGGGACCAGGTGGAAGGTAGGTAGGTGTTCTGTGTACTGGTCTTTCAACTTCTCTCCATGTTTGAAATTTGTAACAAAAACTTGGGGAAAACACATACACACACATCTGCCCTAGACTGCATTCCAAACAGGGACAATTTATCTATTGAAAAGTGTTAATCTGCTGAATGAATTGTGCTCAAACATTTTTTAGGGGAAATATTTTCTGGAGGAAGCAGCATGGTTAGTAGTAAAAACTAAATTCAAAGAAAAAAGATCAAGATTCCCGTTCTAGGTTTATCATTTACTAGTTCTCTAACTCGAGTAGCCCTATTTTGGGAGGTTGCAATTCATAAATATAACCATACATATGGCTCTTTCTATAGGAATTCCATTGGCTCTTTTTATGGGAGCCAATGAGTGAGGAAGCTACTTTTGTGCAGAGGTACCCCGATGATACCGTTATGTGTCCACCTGGTTCATAATGCTGGCATCCTGGCAGGGGAGGGGTTCTCTGAAACCTCTGTCCCCAGCTACATGCTCCTGAGCTATGGTGACAAAGTATTTGCCCTGCCCAAGGTACCATTGCCCCACTAGCAGGAGATGGATGGGCGGCCTGGGTCACCTGATAGCTGGAAATGGCTTTGAAATTATGAAATGTCAAATAATATCTAGAAGTAGAAATATCCAAATCATGTGGGAAGGGGCCATCCCCGTGGACAAAGAACACCAGACATCCACTAAAACAGTTTGTTTTGGAATAGTGTCCATTCATCCTCAAAGCACCACAGTCCATGTAAGATAAAGAGAAAGCAGATACATGGGTGTCCACATCTGTCATTTTAAGTCAGCCTCAGAGGAGTCAGGCAATGTCAGCATCAAAGAAGGAAAGAAAAATAAAGATTTTACTAACCGGAATTAAAGCTCCTGAAGGAGTTTTGCATGTCCGTGTTCTCCCTAGAAATTGGTTGAATTGGATTGAGTTTTTTTTACTCTTTGCCAGAGTCAGGAATAGGATACAGGCCTCTTCTTCTAAGTCACAAACCTCAAAACTCATTTGTTATCCCCAAACATAAACACTTAGCAAATACAGAAATAATTATCTATCTCAGAAATTCTATTCTGGTGGGTTCCACTTTTTATTCTGCCAAAGATCTTAAGATTTCTGAGGAAGTTACACAGGCCTCTAACTCCCCCTCTTTGTTTTTTATGTTGCAATGTTTCTCTTTTACTTAATTTTAAAATTCCGAGATGATAGCTTTCCTCTTTTCTGTACAGGTAACTTCAATTGCCCTTGCTCCCTTCCTTGGGTCTGCTCCCCTGAAATCTGTCAGCACTGAACATCTATCACCACAGCACACACACCTGCAATGGTACACACCCTCAGACACACACACACACACAAACACATGCACCTAAACAGACTCATACATTTGAAGACCACACTCAAATCCCAGAGGTTGAGATTGTCCTCAAATAGCGTGGGTCAGGCAGCCCGGGTGACTCTTTAGGTTAAGTATCCGACTCTTGATTTCAGCTCAGGTCATGATCTCACAGTTTTGAGTGTGAACCCCCGTTGGGCTCTGCACTGACGGTGTGGAGACTGCTTGGGATTCTCTCTCTACCTCTCTCTCTGACCCTCCTCCCCACCACCCCCCCCCACCTTGATCTCAAAATAAATAAATAAACATTTGAAAAGAAAACTCATGGTTCAATCAGTCCCTCCAAACCTTATAAAATTATAACATCTAGATAAACTTCTCAAGTTTGGACCAACTGATGTGAAGAAGGTCAATGTCATATTTGTATTTATTTTTTTTAACCTAACTTATTGTCAAGTTAGCTAACATACAGAATGTATACAGTTATGCTCTTGGTTTCAGGATTCCCATGATTCATCGCTTACATACAACACCCACTGCTCATCCCAACAAGTGCCCTCCTCAATGCCCATCATCCATTCCCCTACCCTCCCCATCAACACTCAGTTTGTTCTCTGTATTTAAGAGTCTCTTATGGTCAATGTCGTTTTTTTTAAGTCTCATCTATAGAATATCTTTCAGGATATGGATTTTTGGTGTTTTTTTTTTTAACTTCACAGGACATGTATTAATTGAAGTTTCTTTTAGAATGTTGGCTCTGTCTACTTTGCTCAACTTCTCTGTATTAGTAGCAGCAGCATTTAAAAAGCATTTGTATCTCCAAAGTAGTGTTCTTCTTAGCAGTTGAACTCCTTGCTCCTCCAATCATGTACTTAGGCTTAATAAATAATTTCTCCATATATATGTTTTTAAAACAGTAAGCTTCATCTCATACCTCTGGAATTACTAACCTCTAAAAGGATTGAGTCTGGAATAATGATGTTTTACTGTATTGCTTATGTAACTGAAGATCAGGGTGTTCAGTCAAGATTAAGTGAGATGGGAACACCTGGGTGGCTCAGTCGGTTAAGCATCTGACTTTGGTTCAGGTCATGATCTCACAGTTCATGAGTTTGAGCCCAGCATCAGGCTTCGGATCTTCTGGCTCTGCCCCTCTCCCATTCTCTCTCCCTCTCTTAAAAATAAACATTTAAAAGAAAAGATTAAGTGAGATTGGAAATTATCACAGATTCTATAAGTAGAGCACTGCCAGGAAGACTAAGATTTCAGGAGTGACCTGTCTAGTGTGCAAAGCAAAGAAACAAAGAACTGAACTAACAACCCACCACTGTTTACTTAAAAGCTAAGGAAAACACTATAAACCTCAAAGTCTGATGGTCCCTGACCTGCCTTTTGAAACTAGTTTAAGGGTATCCTGGCCTTTGCAGCTCCAGAGAAGGAGAAAGGAGGGAAGTATACCTCCGGGACCATCTAGCCCCTCCAGAAGTTCATTGTATTTCTGATCAGTGCTCTTTGGGAATTTTTTTCTCAAGAAAACAAGGTATGAAATTCAGGAGATTTTTGACGTTTATGTCCATAGTAAAAACGAATGGATGCTTCCAGTTTATATACACAAGTCCCTATTAAAAGACAAAAATGACATATTCAAGGTCAATACTAAAACTGCTCTTAGGCATCGAGTTGAGTACTTGCTTACCTAAACTATAAGACCAGACATGGCACACAGCAAGGGCTGCAGTAGGGATGATTTCCAGGATACACACAGTCTTTGATATGTCATTTTATTTTATTTTTTGTTACATGGGTTTCTGCCTTTTTAAGTGAAACAAAATGACTTAGCAGAGAAGGAGTGCATAAAAATAAAATTGTATAATGCAGATCAATTACGAAGGCTAGCCAGACTTTGCAAATACCTGCTAGAAACCAGGAAACAGAAATGAGATGAACAAAGGCAAAGACAAAAGTTTTACTACCTGTGACATAATCTTTTCCAGAAAGACTCGATGCTGTTTCGGTCAAGAGGCCAAATTTGAAGACATGATGCAATTCTCAATTTGTTACTGACTCACCTTGCAGCCTAAGACAAGTCACTTATCTCTATGCCTTGGGAAGGACTCTGGTGAGTAATAAACAAATAAAAATGGAAAGTCCTCTATGAACTAAGAGGCACCTCCTATCTACAGAAGTCCCAGGAAAAATTCAGGAAGATTTGGGATTCCCCACCCCTCAGCCCTGAAAGTCTAGAACTTTCCTGTGCTAGACAGTCCCCAGTCATGAAGACTCAGTCTAGCATGTTTCCAGAGGACTCCCACAACCCTAAATCTCCCCCAGCAAACCAGTGCATATTTAAACATTTTTTTTTAATTTGAGAGAGAGAAAGCATTTGGGGGGAGGAGCAGAGGGAGAGAGAGAGAGAGAGAGAGAGAGAATCTCAAGCAGGCTCCATGCTTAGTGCAGAGCCCAATGCCAGGCTTGATCCCACAACCCTGGGATCATAACCTGAGCCATAATCAAGAGTCAGATCCTTAACCAACTGAGCCACCCAGGCGCCCCACAGTGACTTAGATTTTTAAGAGGACTTTCTAAACAACTGCCAACATCAATTATATATAATTGTCCAGATCCATCCTGAGTCCAACTCAGATTCCTCACCCCCTCCCCACACAAATACAAACTTCTGACATCAAAGCAATAACACTACAGCGGGATCACACCTGCCTGGGCCAAATTAAGATCCAGCATGTGCTAACCTTCCTCAGGGAACAAAGCCTCACTTCTGGGGCACTTGAAAAATCACAAATAATGGGCACTGACTGGATTTATCACAACATATGGCAATGCTTTTAACCGATTAATTTAAAATCAATTAAGCAGAACACTCAGTTGACTATTGACAGTGAGGTCTCTATCCATACTTACGAAGCCACAATGTAGACTTCTCCATCCAGCTGCACACTTTGCTCAGAGTTCAAAGTATCCTCAGTTTGATACAAGGTACAGCAAAAAAAAAGGGGGGGGGGGAGGGGTTGGTGGGAGGACCAATATGAAACAAAAAAGACAGCTTTCTTTTACAGTATATTTTGGCTATCATTTGGCTGGACGCTGAGATCAGTTGCTAATTAGACATGGAGGCAGATCAGTCTTGGTCAATATTTGCAGCAAATTTAAGCTTTGAGCTTTGTTTTTTAATCAATGCATTTCTAATTGTCATATTGGTTGCTCTCTTGGGTGTGACTTTGTTATTCGTGAAACGCAAACTCTGTACTCAGGGAACACAGTTACCCACAAGGTTGAAGATACACCCTTCTTAGTGGGGCCGACAGAGCCTCATGTCCTACTTCCAAAACCAGAGGAACACAGAAGACGGACGATTCCAGCTCACTTTATACTTTCCTAAGCCTGCTCTCTGCCCAGAAGAGTTTCACTCCTGTTCCTATGACAAAGAATCAGACTGAATACAAAGACACTTACACCCCACGTGGGGTGGGGAAGACTGGGCTTTGGCACAGAGCAGTGGGATGGGGGTGAGAACCCCACCTACTGCTTGTAAGTTGTGTGTGAAATAAGTTACTTCAGTACTTCTTAAATATGAATAACGTATGACCCATTTTAAAGGGAAAATTGTTTTATCTAGATTCTTAACTATATGTCTACAGATGGCCCCCATTTGAGAAACACTCACCCCTATTAATGTACGGTGATTTTCCCCACTGCACACATGCAAGTGCATCTATTAATATTCAGGAGTTTTCATTTCAATCCTATACTTATAACAGTGCTTTTTTGAGTGTGTATTAAACAGTTTTTGTACCCAGAAAACCACATCCTTTGACTGGTCCAGTCCATTTGAATCTTTCTATGAACTGTTTTTTTCCAGCTTTTACCTATGTGTCTTTGTACAGGTTAAATTATTAAGCAGTAACGATGCTGACACGGTGCCAGGTACACAATAGGAGTTTTAAAAATAGTGGTTGCATTCCAAAACTAGCTTTAGCATTTAGATTATTGCCATTCTGTTTGCAATGCCAGCCATTTGAGAGGGAGCCCGGTGTTGGAGTTTAATTAACTCCGGTCCTTTTTCAACAGTTCCTTTCAAGCACGCAAAGGCAGACTTGAGGAGTGGTGTTAATTGAGTCACGTCTAAAGTGGAGGGGATTTAAAGAGCTCATGGGGGGACTCGTCAAGGTGTGAAGCCTCTCAGATTCTGTCCAGGCAACAAGATTAAGTCAGACTTGAGAACCTTATTTATCCATTGGCAGGGGGTGGGGAGAATCAGAGTAATTTCCTGAGTGTCCTACTTAGTTCAGCAAAGCACTTGTTCTTCCCCCTCCTTACTTCCACATCCTCCTTTTCTCTGAAAGACTCTCCCCTCCCCTCCCCTTCCCTGGCCCTTCACCTCCTCTCTCTGTTTGGCTCACTGTTCACCTTAACCTTTGCATAGTAGCCTAGACCTCACTTCCTCTAAGAAGCTGGTTCCCCATGAATCAACAGCTAGGGTACTATCCCTTTGGGTGTCATCACATAGCACTTACTAGGTTCTGGAAGCATTCACTTTGTATGCCCACAACTTGGCACCGACTCATCCCTTAGCGGTTGCTACATGCTAGGTCTCGGCCATGTCATATCATCACCAGCAAAGTTCCATGAGGTAGGCCTTGTTTGTATCCATTTTCACAGACATGAAAATGGAGGTCTAGAAAAGTTAACTTGCTCAGGGTCACATTACCGGGAGGAATGAGGGCTGAAATGCATGAAAAATATACTCTTTGACTTTATATATATATATATATATATATATATATATATATATATATATATATATAAACTTGAACAAAGCAGATTCACCAGCAACTCACCTTTGCTGGTCCCAGCCTCTGGTTTTTTAAAGCCACTCAGGCCAGAATCAGAAGGTAAGCTCTATGTCAGAATGATTCAAAATAGGATTTATTTATTGAATAGATGCTTGTGCATAATACAAAAATAAAAGCTACAAAAGAGGAAACAATGAAAATTAAGATTCTGCCCCCCCAACTCAGAGCCAGCTAGATGCCTTTTCCAGAAGTAACTATGAAGATCTATTGTTATCATGACAGGTAGATCTAGAACTATATTTTATAAACGATGAATCCAGCCTAGTAATGGATCAATGCAGTGGGTCCAGAGCAGCATTCATTTTTTAAGGTCATTAAAAAGATATATTTGAATGAGCACTGGGTGTTGTATGGAAACCAATTTGACAATAAATTTCATATATTAAAAAAAAAAGATATATTTGAAAGGATTATGTTTCACACAGCTTGTGTGTTGGTTTTACACATAGCGTAAATGTACATCGGAGCCACAGAGTGTAAAATGTAACTTTACAGTTCTCATCACAAGGTAATGTTCCAAGCAGTCTGCAAGCCACTCACCTGGTAGACCTAGAAGTTGGAAATTATGAAAGCCACTCCCACATAGAACCTCCATCCTTACCTCCCATGAGTCACTTTGGAACCCAGAAACCTGAATGACCCTAATGAAACAAGTCAGATCCATTTCTTCTCTGTTCAAAGCCCTTCAGGGGCGCCCGTCTGAGGAGGGCAACAGCTATGAGGCAGCATGTATTTCTCTTTGTTTGTTGTGTTAGCATCCTAAAAAAATACATATTCCAAATCAAAAATATGGGCTGCATAATATAAATAAATATGGCTTTGTGGGGAAGGGGCTCTGGGAAGAGACTTCACAGAGATCGGCAGCATCCTTCAAAGCGGCTGAAATTAAGAATGGATATTCACAACTAGGGTCTGTATATGAGATGAGCCATTTTAAAAACAGGACATTTGTACAATTCCCCTGGAAGAATTCTGGGCGTACCTGAAGGAGAACACTGCCCAGAACAGCTGGCCCATAGACAGAGAGGCTCCCAGGGAGGCAGGACTCTGCATCCATGAGAGGATGCCGAGGACCAAGAAATGAGCAGGGGTCCCACACAAGCCCCCAGTCTATAGGCACGAAGCAAGAGGGGCTGCTTCTTGTGTAGGCAATTCCTGCAGCCTTGGTCCAAGGTGAACGGCAGCAGGAACGCAGTGTCTGGTGTGCTGCTGCACGGGACAGCAGCACCATAACAAAATAATGAGGCCAATTCTCCGTGCCTCAGAAACAGGAGCAGCACTCAGCAGGAGAGTAAAGCGTGATGCCGCATCGGCTCCTTCCCTTCCCTCTCCATCCCTCTTCGCTCTTCTCTGGAGCTGTGGCAGCTTTGTCCTCTCAGTTGCATGTGGGGCCTCCACTGGGACACCTCATGCTGTCCCCAGCAGCACAGGGGTAACCAGACTCTGAAGGGGCAGCTGCTGGAAGTCAGAGTGTAAAATCGTGGTGCATTTGTTCATTTGTTGACTTGGTTACTGTCTGTCTGTTGGATTAGTGAGCTTGTATGAACAGGGATCTCATCTGTCTCGTTCTCTACCAAATTCTCAAGGCCACGGACAGCATCTGACACAAAGTTGGCAACCAGTGAATACATCTTAAACGGATGAATGTTCAGCAACAGAGAAAGTGGGAGCTGTGGTGGCCATAGGTTCTCCAAGGACAACTAGGCAGACTGCGAATGGTTTGTACCCCTCTGTACCTGGAAGGTAGCCCTGTATATCCCCTCTAGGGTGACTTGACAGTTTGCCATGCATATGGTGTAGCTGTGCCTTTGTGTGTTTACCAGGTGAAAAGAGACGGCAGGCAGAAGGAAGTTTACAAGCAAAAGCACCAAGGCTTGTAAGAACACAGGGCACAGCATTACCAGGAGTGATGGAGGTGCCGCCTAAGAGGTCAGGTGCCTGGGAAGGCATGGCTAGAGGCTAGGCTGGACAGGTAAGGTCCGGTTGTGGAGACACACACCATTAACAAGTTTGCACTTTATTCTGTAGCCAACCCGGGATCCCTTAGTGGTTTGGAAGCAGACTAATGACGTGATCAGGTAACTCTGAAAGCAATATGAAAGAAGGATCAGAGAAAAGGAGGTTCTGTAAGTAGGGAAGCCAATTATGAGTCTATGACACATGTCCAGATTCAGAGATAATGGGGGCTGAGATCAACGTGTCACCATGGAGATGGCCTCTGGGACAATGAAAAGAGGTGACCAGTTGGAAATGTGAGTGTGAATGTTAGATCAAGGTCGAATATTCAGACCGAAAGTCACATGGGTCCTGTTGAAGTCATGGAAGAAAATAAAAATGCCTAATTTGAGTAATGTATCATTTAGAAAATCTGATGAAAATTGGTGTTTTTAGTTTCAGAGGCTTTGCACATACCCACCAAAAAAGCCAAGTAAAGGTCCATGGACATCAGTTAAGAACACCTGATTGAACAGAGGAAGAATGACGGAGCCCCACCCTCTCTCAACGACTACAGTTGGTATTGGCTACAGCCCATCCGAGAGGTAGGAGAAGAAGACAGGACCAGAGAAATGGAGAACTTTGTTCTTGAGGTCAGAGGTGCCTCACACAACACCAGGGAGACTAACCACATAGCAGAAGATGAATAAAGAGATAGAGCTCACTTCTAATTTTTTACATGTTTAGAAAAGATAAATTGTTTACGTAGAAATGACCAGAAAGCCTCATCAAAGAACTCAGGTGGGTTCAGACACAGTCAGGTGCAGGTGGAGTGCAGCACTCTCAGGAAGCCAGAGATAAAGACGTTTCCCAGGCAGAAGCAGGTCTCTTTCTTCAGTAAACTCAGCAAGACTTGCTTACCGACTGAATCACTAATAATTTCTATACTTCTATACGTAACAGACTCTGGTGTGCAGGTGTGTGCAACTGCCTACATGTGTGTATACACCAAATATATACACGATACACAGTATTGTGTGTATACACCAAATAGCATATTTATCTATATATGTGGATATGAACACATATTTACATATAATTTTTCATTTACATAAAGGTATGTTTATCCACTTAGCATATATACATATGCATATGCCATATAGTCTAGAAAACTGCCATAATGTAATATTTAATAAATATCCACATGTTCCTTCTGTATACGTGGCTTGGACTGAGGACACCTTGGCTGTGACCCAATGTTTATGATGATTCTCTGGAGAAATTTCTTTGTGGTCTTACTATTAAGAAGAGTTGATATTCTCTTGAATAATTTTTTTTGTCTTGCACGTGACAGAAATTTTATTCTAGACCAAGCTCCCTTTTGAACATGACTACTAGAAATCTGGGAGACAAATTTTGGTCCCAGTTGTAACCAAGTGCATAGGGATCTATGTGGTGCGTTAAAAAAACAAAAAAACAAAAACACGACTTTCACTTCTGGCTCCATTTTATATGCCTTATTTTTCACTTTTCGTTTCACTCACTTCTTTCTGTAGGTTATGTGCCTTTGTAAGCTTTTCTTTTGGCATATAAACATGAAGAAACATAGAAATGACATCACAGAGGGAGACTTTAAGGTCCAGAACATTATGGCTGGGAAGAAACCTATTATTGTGGCCGGAGTTAAGGCATGTAACGATGATAATGGGTGTGTTATTAGGACAGCCCAGCAGCGATTACAGGGAGTGAGACAGATCTCAGCCCAGGTCACAGTTCTCTCTGCTGTTAACCAGTCGTGTGGTGGGAGGCATCTTATTCTCCATGTCCTCTCATCTCGAAAACAGTGACTTCTTGGGATTTGGGGGGATGGCTTAAACGAGGCAACGTATAGAAAGCACTTTAGCACAACGCATTCCATCAGTTAGCTACTGTTACCATCACTATCTTTTGGACAAGCAGAGCTAGGTCGCCATTCCTGGCTCGGTCCGCTGTAAGAAAGTTCTCTCCCCCCCACACACACACTCCCCGCATCTCCCACACCCACAGTCGCCAGGCGGCCAGCCGTCTCCCGCCAAATACGGATCACATTTCTGGAGCGCACCTCCGCTCCCGCCGCCTCCCGCGGGAGTGCAAGGCGCCAATCTCCGGCCAAAGTCCCGCAAATTGCTACCAAGAAGGCCCGGGAGGCGCGGGCTAAGGCAGATCCACACCTGAGCGTTAGCTCCTTACCCCGCCCCGGCTGCCCTCTGACACGTACAAGGGGGCCTGCGAAGGGCCCCGGGGTCCTCCGCGAGGCCGGACTGGAATGCGGGGGCGGGGGCCCCAGCGCGCCGCCGGGCTCGCACCTCCCCCGCGGTGCCCCCGGAGCTTCCCCAGCCCTCGGCTCCCCTTCAGACTTGACCCGGGGGCCGGGAGCGGCGGGCGGCGCCGCGGGGCGCTCGCGCTGGATGGGGGCGGGTTTCGGAGAGCAGCCCGACAGCGCCACACATTTCCTACACCGATAGCATCAGCGCGTGTCAGGTGGTTGGTGCGGGCGAGAGAGTGCGCGCGCGCGTGAGGGCGAGAGGGCGCGCTCACAGAAACTTTGTGCCTGCGGGTGCGCCTCGGGCGGGCTCGCCGGCTGCGAGAGCGGCGTGTGGGCGGCCGGGGGCGGAGGGGCCCGGCAGGCGGCGGCGGCGGTGGCGATGCGCCGCGCCCCGTCGAGCCCGTCCCGCCGCGCTAGGTGAGGCGGCCGCGGGAGCGCCGGCCGCGGCCATGGGCACCCTGGGCAAGGCGAGAGAGGCTCCGAGGTGAGTAGGGGCCCGGGGCCTCGGCGGCGCCGACTTCCTTCCTTGGGGCGGGCGACCCCGCGAGCCCTCTCAGGGGGCGGGGGGAGGAGGTGAGTGGGGCGGGCGACGTGGGTGCCTCCTTCTACGGGAAGTTGCTGACCCGGGGTCCGGGCGGCGGCAGGCCAGGGTCTCGGCTCAAGCCCGGGGAAGCGGGCGGCCGGGCAAGAGGGGCGGGGAGCTGGGTCGTGCGCGCCACGAGCTCCGGAGTTGCACCGACGGCCCTCCCCACCCGGTCCCGGCTCCCCGGCGTCCGGCACCTGGGTCTCTCCCACTCGCGGACTTTCCGTACCACCCGCACCTGCGGCGGTCCCGGGGCTCCGGCAGCGCCACCTGCCGGCCTCTCCCTGCCCTGCGGATCCGGGGCAGGGCCCGGAAAGGCCAGCGGCCGTTTGCAGGGAGCGAGTGGCGGTCCCTGAAACATACAGCCTTCTGGGTGGAAACTATGCGCCCCTCCACCCCCACTGCGATTCTAGAGAGATGTGTTAGGAGCGTCTCGAAGATGAAGTTAGTGTGGTAGTGCAAAGTCTTTTGGCAGGGGAAAGAGGCCTGGGGGGTGGGGTGGGGGGGTGGCAGGCAACTTTGAGTGTGCCCCCTTAGAGCAGGGAGGGCCTGGGCACAGCACGCCAGTGCGCTCTTCCCAACTTCCTCCACGTGGACTCTAGTGTGACCGGCCCGCACAGACATGCCCGCGAGAGGCAGGAAGCTTTGCTCTGCTGGACTTTTTGGAGCCGAAGGTTCTTGGCCCTTTCTGCACTCGGGCACCCTGACGGTGTTTGCCCCAGGGTGCAGCCCTGCACCTTCCCTAGATTGAGGGGAGGGGTGTCTGTAAGTTAAATTGAGTATACATTAGAGGGCTGAGGGAGAGGACAGGACTGGAAAGAATCCTAACCAGAAGCCAACCAAAGCCATCTTCTGCAGAGAAAGTTGTGGAAGTCTGTGTTCTCATTCCTCCGTGTCATCGCTTAACTCACTCTTCTTGGCTAGTTTTCCTAAAAAGTTCAACCTGAAAGTGTGTGCCCTCTGCTGAGGCACCTGTGCTGGAGAGGATTTCACCTGAGCCAGGTCAGAGTTTCCACCGCCTCCTTGCTTCCTGAGGCAAATTCCATGCAGCCTTGGCCACTCATAGTTCTCAGAAAACCCCTTCAAGTTAATGTGTTTCTCTCTGGCCTTATTTTTTTATTTTATGTTTTAATTTACATGGGAACATTTGGCTCCAGTCCTTTAAAAATATGCCTTTGGAGACTTAGAGTATTCTTTCTATGATTTTTAAATACTCTTTGATCTACCTATAATGAAACATTTTGTACATCCTTATCTGTAGACCTTTCACCAGAAGACCGAGTGGTTTGAAGGTTTGTCAGGAAGCAGCAGTCAAGAGACTGAGCAGCCAAAGAGCCGAGTTTCCTACTTTATGGCGCAGATAACCCTATCTTCCCAGACCTCTCGGGATGCAGTGTGGTTTTTAGTAGCATCACTTCTCCCTGGTGTCTTGGGCCCAAACTGTGCGTCTCTTTGGCCTCCATTCTCCCAGATTACATTTCTCACTTTCCCTTCCCCCTACCCTAAATACTCCCTTCACACTCTTTTTCTTTCTGTGTGGATCTACCCTTAGTTCCCTCTTAGTTCTGATAAAAGCATCTGCCTCTAAGAATCACCTTGTGAGCCAAAGTGGTTTCCCCTACGGCTGACATTAGGGAGCATTACCAGAATTAGAGCCAGCGCACTTTTCAGAATCCTCAGTGGTCGATGCCACCAATCGAGAGAGAAAATGGAATGTTTCCTGGATCCCACAGTTGAGAGACAGAGATTAACACCTCCCAGCCCCAGGGGAAAGAGCTGTATATGGAGATAGGGCCTGTGGCCTGTGGTTGAGTCCAGTGGCCGCCTGTCTTTGGAAGGCCTAAGAGAAAAAGACGTCTCTTGAGAAGGACTTCGTTTTCATCTTTTTTCCCGCCTTTGCCTTGGTGGGGGTCTTCGTGGTGGAAAGGCAGCAACGGAGGCAGAGGTGTTTCCAACACTGGACAACGAGCACCAGGTTTAGAGAGTTGTCTGTACTTAGAGGAGGGGAAGGGAGCCTAGCCGGCGAACAAAGCGTGGGGTGCAGGAGGGCCGGCTTCTACCAGCCTCTGCTCCAGTGGCATTGCCTTTCTGAGCCTGGACCTCCACATATGTATATGAAAGTTTGGAACGTGACCATCAAGAGCCTGCCCAGCTCTGAAGACTGTTCCAGGGGCCCACAGGAGGGTATGAGGTGGAGACTTTATGTTATCAGCTATGCTTTTGGATGATTTTTGAGTCTTAAACTTTTCAGCCTCTCTGTGGCAGTCTCCTTCTAATTCTAATGTAGTGAAAGTTGTATGGTCCCAAGCACAGTAAATACTTATCAAATAAAGCCAGAGAGGCATCAGGTACAAATCTCAGATCTAGCACATATGAGCTGTACAGCCGTGGCTATGTCATTTAGCAGCTTTTAGATTCAGTTTCAACTTCATGTAATGGAGGTGATCTCTTTCTGGGGTATAGGCTTTAAAAATCATTTAAACCTCCCAGTACAGTGCATGTGATATCATAGGTGCTAAGTTCATTATGGTCATTATTACTTTCTCTTGATTTCAGATACTGATCTGATCCTGGGGTTATCACAGGGCCTGGATAAAAATCAGTCATGGTCAGAAACTTAAGTCCTGTAACACCAACTTGATCTTTCAGAAATCACTTCCTTGGGTTAGTAGATTCTGGGTAGCCAGTTGTTGATGCAATTTCACTGGGCCCACCCCAGGCCAAAAGCAGAGTCCAGTGGTCCCTGCCGGACCAGCGCCACGGAGCTAGTTTGAAACAGATCAGAGGGCATGGTCTTCCCTCCACTAGTCTGGCTGCGTACCGGGTGGCCCATAGTTCAGTACACTCTCTTTTAGTAGAGAATCCATGTGTGCCCCCAGCATTTCATTTTGATCAAAGCATTTCAGCCCCTTCTGGGGGATGAGATTATATCTTACTGGAGCAGCTTCCCCCAACACTCCACCTGGAACTGGTTCTCTCTCTTCTGAGAACATCACGCTTCTTACGCTTGACACCCACAGGACACTTAAGATTTATAGAGCTGTCTTTTCATGGTGTAGGTCTGGTTCTCCAACTAGATTTTTGAATTAAGGAACGTCTAGTTTACCCTTCTACAACAGCAGCAATAACTAATGTAAGGAGTATGTCTTACAGTTTACAGAGTACCTCACATGGACTGTCTCACTCCAGTCCCCTTCCCCTCTGGCCTATCACAGTGTCTTACTAACAGAATAAGTACTTATTAACTAATGCCCTTACGTGTTTAGCAAAATACATAGTGAGTAGCTAAAGTTATGGATCTGAGGTACAAATTTTTTTTGTCTGCTCTTCGGTCGTAAACTCTGAAATAACCAAAGCCACAGAATTAATGATATGTTCAAAGAAGTTAACCAGCAACGACACCCATCACTATTAAACCTGAAAAGATTATAGATATGCATCTGTGTGTTTAAATAGGAAAGAAAGTAAAATACTTCATCATTTTGCAAACAACTTGACCTGTACTGATGAGGTCATGACCAAAGACAAAAGCTAAGTGAGAGAGAACATAGGTGACCTGTTGGATTCCTAAGCCATTTCCAGATCCAGACTCCTTTTACATTCAGTTCTGAAATAAAGCTCACATAAGCTCTGCTTTTTTTTTTTTTTTAAATCAGTATTCCCCAATTAAGGACTTGATAGAATAATATTTAGTGGTAAAAACTGACATATAATGATTGCCAGTATTATCAACAATGGAAAACAGAATCTTCAAGATTTGTGAGAAAGGCAAGATTAGCTGAAAATCTGAACACCTCCACTGTAAATCCTCTCCCTTGCACATGGGTCTTTAGTCTTTGACTTCTCCCCTAAAGTTCAGAGGTGTTTTTGAGGCCACCTGACCTTCTGCAGCATCTCTGGTACTGCTCAAGATGAATGAATTTAGTTGAAGATGAGACCAAATGAAAAAATGCTTCAGACCCAAGTCAGTGGACTTCCAGCTAAAATATTGGTAGGAGCTAAGGACTACCTACATGGCCTGGCCTCTGCCTCTCTGGTTCAGGAGCCAGAGCCAGCACGCCAAAGCAGTTCTAATCCCAGACTGAAGAGCCCTTGTTGCAGCCCTGAAATCTCACCTTATTATTTGCTTGGGAGATGTCTCTTTAACAGCCAACCAGTCCGTTTGGTGCATTTGCCAAGTGGGAGGGGTATGTCTTCTATCAGCCCAACTCTCAGGATTAATTGTCTTATCTCTACTCCTTTCCTGCCCAATCTGCCTTCAGAGCTTGGAGCTGCCAGTCTGTCTGTCCCCTGGCTGCTTGGCTTGCACTCACTGCCTCCCCTCTTTCCCCAGGAAACCTTCTCATGGCTGCAGAGCTGCCACTAAAGCAAAACTAGAGGCGAAGTCAGCCAGCAGCCCCTTCCCTTCTCATCCCAGCCTGGCCCAGATCACCCAGTTCCGCATGATGGTGTCTCTGGGACATTTAGCCAAAGGAGCCAGCCTGGACGATCTCATCGACAGCTGCATTCAATCTTTTGGTGAGTTCACTAACTACCCACATGCATAAAAATCTATTACTTTGTTCTTCCTTAAAAAGTTGCTTTGTGGAATAGCAACCTAGATTGTATTTTGGCTTTAAAAATATCTTTTGAGCCTTTGAAATGTTGGAGACCGTGTGCAGTGCCTATGGCACATGACTGTGTGGGTGTAATAGGTCGTGATGAGAGGCGTGATTTCAAGTGAGAAAAGTTACGGAGGAGAGTTTGCATTTCCATTTCTCTTAGGATGGAGGTTGTTCCTGTGATGAGAAATCTCATAAAATGCTACTGTGCCTCTGGTGCTTTGACATTCTTCTGCCCTTGTATTCGTGGCACACAAAGACAAGGTTACGTGAGCAAACACTGTTATCAAACAGAAATTTGAAAGCCTTTGGATCATGTGGATGATAGAGTGTAATAATCCCCCTTACAATTGGAGGGTAGTTGTGAGGGACTAGGAAAGGACAGGATTTAAAGCCAGAATGTCTGTGACTGGAAGATACTGGTTAGGAAGTATTTGTGATTGGGGGTCAGGGATCTGGGCAGGGGGTAAGCAGACACACACATGGACCGTGAATTCTCTAGAATGCTGCCCTCTGTCATCACCATTCTCAGCCTGAAGGGTGCACGGTTTCATGCAGCTCATGAGCGGTTATCTGCAAAGATGCCCATTTTTTTAAAAAAATCTTATAAGCACTGTCTTTTTTTGGATTGTGATTTGTGAAATAGTGATTGAAAAATACTATATATTGGTTCCCCTCAAAAAAGGAATTATTAAAATCGATGGAAAATTCATAGATTTCCAGCATCACTGTTCCCCCCTCTGTGCCCCCTTTGAACCCCTGCGTCTCCCACCAGGAAGCAGATGAGCACAGGTGGCTCAGCTCAGAAGTGCCTGCCCATCTCAGACCCTCGTGGAGCCTCCTGGGGGATGTAGGGGAGGCTCGACCCGATCCCAGGCAGCACAACACGCAAATCAGTTAGAATTCAGAACTAGGGATTCTTGGCTGGACATGTTTACCGTTGGGCCCGACCTTATTTATGGAATCGGGAAAGATTTGACATCTTAGGGATACTTGTTTAGTACACTTCAAGTACAAAATTGAGTAGTTCTGATGATTTCCACATTGGTTTAAAGCAGCAGTTCTCACATGTTGGTGCAGAATCACACGGAGGTTATCTTTTTTATGAACACAGATTGCTGGGTCCTCTGGTGGACCTGGGGTGGGGCGCAAGGATTTACATTTCTAACAAGTTCCCAGGTGATGCTGATGTAGCTGACCCACGTACTCACTTTGAGAACACTACATTATTGTTGTAGGCTTTTTAACTTGGAAAAGAGGCAGCACTTTTATTATTACTAGGTGAGCCTCAAATTTTAATTAAATTTGTATGTATTTATACTCTAATTTTTCAGTTGAGAATGACACGGGGAGTGGAATGAATGATTGTCTGTTTTAAAATAATCTTAGAAAATACATGGGCAAGGAGGTGAACCTAGAAGTCAGGAGACTAGTGGGCAGGTGGCTGTGAGGAGCCATTGTTCTTCCTGGGTCTTACTTTCAACTGGCTCCCAACTGGAATGAGCTGCAAAGTTCCTCACGCAGTCTTGGTAGTCCTACATACCAGTCTTTTTGCAGGGCACTGTTGCTGTTTCAGGAATAAGGATGTTTATTCTTTTTCCATTTCACTTTTGAGAAAATGGGGACCGGGAATGTATTTATCAGTAACTTTCTTCCTCTTGTGCCAATCAGGCAACTGCTGGCTGAGGTCAAAGCTGTTTTCCTAACCTTCCAATAATCATGACATCTACCTGAGAAATAGATGACCAGTTCTGAAGTCCTTCCCCAAAAGAACCAAGCCTAATCCACTCCCCTCAACAAATCCTACAGGGGCAAAAGATGTATTGTTTTCTGGAATATGTTGAACTGAAAAAAGTACCTTAAAACCCAAAACCTTTAAAAATCCCATAGAGTCCAAGAGTCTTATCCACTCTGAGGAAGCATTGATTAAGCCCCTAATGGCAACAGACACAGGCTAGGCAGTGCCCAAGGAGAATTACTGTGACCAGACCCCTGTTCCAGTATCAGAGCTTAGAATACCTGAGAAATGCACCTTTCAAGGGAAAAAAGATAGATACACAAGGCAGGGAAATAATCTAAGGCATGTAGGAAGAATACATTCTTTATACAGGTGGAGTTTTGAGAAAGTTTATTTCAAGGGTAAGGATGGATTAGGGAGAACAGCCACTGTTCAAACTCCTCTTTGGCCATGGGATTGCAGGGGGAAGGTGGGTAAGTAAGATCTCAAAGTTTTGCATAGTATGCATGCACGGTTTCCTGCCACAGAATTTATATGAAAGAAGTGGAAAAGAAAAGACATGCTACGTCTGGAGGGAGTGGGAGACAGCACGTGATTTTCACTCATGGGGTATCGTGGCCATGTGTCGCCAGGGAGGGGAGGGGAGCGGAGTTCGAACAACAGAGGTGAGCAGAGCTGGGGATCATGAGTAGCTCTTGACAAAGAATAATCCGTGGCAGAGTGCCTGCCGGTGCTTCTGGAGGTCTCCTCGCAGGTGATCCGAAAATAGTACAGAGTGAGCCTTCTGTTTCTCTTGAACCTCCTCTTACTAGTTATTTTCCCATGTTTGTGTCGGAAAGTTTTGCTTTAGAAGAAAGCAGTCTAGCTTAGTTTTTTGTTAATGAGTTGAGATGTCTTATCATTTTAATGCCTGTGAAAAGAGAGGGAAATGGTACAGACATGTGGGGAGACTATTATTGGTTTGGTTTTGGTAATCTTGCACTTCAGACTCTGGTTGCAGCCACTCTCCCACCAACTTGGGGGGAGAAAAAAAAGGAAAAAACACCTGTTTTGAGAATAAAGACTAATTAGTTAATTTCTACTACCTTTTCAGCCGCACCTTCATGCAGATGCTTTGAGGAGGTTTGAATTACCTAAAGCAGTATGGTACAGTATGGTTGCTATTAGCCAGATCTGGCTATTTACATATACATTTCAACTAATTAAAATTAAAGTAAATGTAAAATGTAGTTCCTCAGCCTCACCCGGCATATTTCAAGTGCTCAGTATCTGCAAGTGGTAGCTGCTGCTGAACAGAGTAAACAAAATATTTCCGTCATGTATGGCAGAAAGTCTGTTGTGCAGTGCTGGATGGGGTAGATGGTTGACTTGAAGGGGGAAAGCAACAGAGAGACCTTCTGGAAACTGTGGAACTTGCATATTTCTAGCATCTCTAGGTAATAGCCTGAATACTCGCTAAGGTATCATAGACATTTGGATTTAGCATCCTTACTGATGCCTCTCTCTTTAGTGTTATTAACTATTAATTACCACCCACACTGTTCTCAGAGAGAGGACTTATGACAATGCTTTTAAGGATGGGTGACCAGCACATACATATTAAGGGTAGTCTTGAAGGTCTCACAGCAAGCCTCCTATTGTCACATACAGGGTTACAGATCTGTGATTAGAAACTCAGAGCCTTGAGTCATAGTTCATTGCTTTAACCATGAGACAACCCACTCCCACCTTCTGTTTTAATTGGAGGTCATGCTTTACATTCTCAGCAAATTATTGCCCGTTAATCCACTCTTCAGCTGAGCATAATGAGGCAAATCATCACAACCTGGTACATTTATGTCAAACGTATGTGAATCACACCATCTGTTTCAGGGGTAGAAAAGACCTATGAGATCATCTGGTTTTTAATGTTTTTACTTTTTAAGAGGGCTGCCAGCATTTGGGGCCAAACGGAAGGCTTCTCATGTCCAAATTCACAAAACTTCCCTTGTTCCCTTCTGAATGCCAGACAACTTTCAGCAGCATGAGAAAGAAAGCTGTGAACGTGTCCCAGAAAGGGACCCTCAGCAAGGAACCCTCCTGCTCCCAGGTGGGGTGTAGGCGGACATTCAGTGTCTCTGTCGTACCTGTCAGTGTGAAGGGAAACGCAGCTTAGCTGATACCTCTATATTTATAGAGCGTTGTTTATTTTTTATTGGCGCTCCATATGTATTGGCTTTCTTTTAAACTCAAAACAGCTCTGAAATTGGAGGGTCAGGTGGTATTGTCTCCCCTGGACAAATGAGAAAATAAATTGGGCCTCTGAGAATTGATGCAATTTGCCTCGTGCCCTCAGTCTAGAGAGAAAACATGCTGCTCGAGTGCTTTTTCCTCTGTCCCCAGCAGCCCCTTGCAACCTGAGCTGGGGCTCACTCAGACCCCTCTCCCAGGAAGGCCCCTCTTCATGCACGGGATACCTGCATGGCACACGGGACATGCCTGAACCCTGTGCCCACCTTCTGCAGGCCTTGTCTCCCCCAGATTAGAAGTTAAACTCATTCAATATGAGGACTGTTCATTGGACCCCACATATATATGTCTGCCTGAAATTCTATCTTGAGCAAAGTGTTAATTAAAATATTCCGTAGGTATTGTGCTAATGCTATACAAAGGCCTCCCAAACTAATAGGTATATTTTCTGCAGCACGGAACACTTAGATGTTAGACGTATTTTATAGACCTCAGCTTGTTAAGGGCAAAACACTACACCCACTTTTAAAAATTGGAGCCAAAGAAGGCAAACACACACTTTTTGGGACCACACACAGTTCCCTCTGTGGCAAAGGGAAGGCTAGGGATTTCTCACCACTCTGCAGGTTACAGGCTGTGCACCACAGTGAGGTGTCCAGAGGCAACAGGAACACAAGACCAGAAGCCAAGGGCCATGATATCAAAGGGCACTCAGACCCAAGGATGGGCAACTCCAAGGAACAAAGCCAAGTGTAGTGTCAAGAAGGGACGGAAAGCCATGTCCATTGTCGAACACAGGCCCTTTGTGAAGAAGACCCAAGGTGACCCAGTAGCCTCCTCAGTGGAACCCCCAGGTGCTTGGGTGTCACATACAAAGGATAGTCCTTGGGACACCCATGTTCTAAGGCTTCTAGGCATCAGAACAGCTCCAGGGCGTGCCTGTCGTTAGCCCTCTGGAGCAAATTCACATCCTGTGATCCAGATGCTATTTATTCCAAGCAGTACCTTTGCTGCATCTTCGACAGGCTGGCATCACCCAGTTCCCAGCCTGGCGTGTCCGCCTCTCATGAGTGTGAGGTACAGTGACTGCCAGGCTCAAGAAAGAAGGAGATGGGAAACCCCTGTCACTCGAATCTGTCTCTCCGCCTGGTGGTGTTGACGGCAGGCTTCCCTCTGTCCAGAGACATGAGGGTTACCACTGGGAGACATAGACGGTGGACTGACGTTGGTTGAACACTTACTTCTTGTGGGCTGTAGGGTACTGTGCGTTTACCTGAACTGGGCCCATCAATCTTTACAACAATCCTAATTAATAGGGAGTGGGAGCTCGGGGTGTCACATAACCTGGGGAACTTGACCCAGTTCATTAGTTGGAGAGCCGCTGGGATCTGAACTGTGGTCATCTTGTCTCCGACGCTCTTGTTCTTTCTACTCTACCAGAGGTTCTCCAACTTGACCATGAACAGTAATCATCAGGGGTGGGGTGTGTGCATTTAGATTCCTGAGGGTCAACTCCAGAGATTTTCATTCAGCCAGCAGTCACTGTGGTTTTGATGGAGGTGACCCACGAACTGATGGTGAGAAATACTGTCCTACAGCACACTTGCTATCCCTTCTCAACTGTGCCAACTTCCTTCCAAACTTCCTGCCTGTCAGCGGTTTGGCCGTGGATATAGACAGCGTGGGTGTTCCTTACAACTACAGTTTGGTTCTTTGCACTCAAAGGCAGCATTCCTCGCCTGCATTTCTGCCTTTAAGCCATGCTCAGACCAGTTTACTGGAGTGCTTAGGGCCCTGGACCCCGTTGTATGCTTGTCCCCCATAGGACAGAGCGTGGCTATGCTGGGAAACGGGACAGGTGCTTCATCTAAGTACTTCTCCAGAAGTGCCGCTTTGCCAACAGATGTTTTAAGGCCAGTTGTTGACATGAAGGTTGTTGAGTCCGTGATGGAAACACATCAGGAAAGGATGTGAAAGCAAAAGCACTGTAATCAGTAGTTGACTGAAACAGCAGTGATTGGGCGGAGGCCACTGGAGATGGTCTGAAGTGTGGGTCCTGCCCCAGGCCCTCCTCCTGGTGGTGGGACCCACCCTCTTCTGCTGGCGAGGTTACAGCTGCTGGATTTGGTGGCTTGTTCTGCAGGTAGTTTGGGCTACCACCTAGCTGGGGTTGTCCTAGAGAGGGAGACAACAGGGGAAGACGAAGAGCCTAAGCAAGGCCGGCTTCACCAGCACCATACTCGGTCTAGTGCTGTTACAGTGTTGAAGCTCTTAATCTGCAAAAGCAGTATTAGATTCCCAGGAGTTTTCAAGCCAGTTGTTAGACACAACCACCATTAAAAACCTGAAATTATATTAAAAATGAAGATAAGAGGGGCACCTGGGTGGCCTCAGTTGAGCGTCTGACTCTCAGTTTCAGCTCAGGTCATGATCTCATGGTTTGTGAGCTTGAGCCCCGAGTCAGGCTCTGTGCTGTTAGCACAGAGCCTGCTTGGGATTCTCTGTCTCCCTCCGTCTCTGCCTCTCCCCTGCACACACACACACACACACACACACACACACACACTCTCTCTCTCTCTCTCTCTTTCTCTCTCTCTCTCTCTCTCTCTCTCTCCCCTCCCTCCCCCTCTCTTTCTCTCTCAAAAATAAACATTTTAAAAAATGAAGGGCCTCCTGGGTGGCCTCAGTTGAGCATCTGCCTCTCAGTTTCAGCTCAGGTCATGATCTCACAGTTTGTGAGCTTGAGCCCCAAGTCAGGCTCTGTGCTAACAGCACAGAGCCTGCTTGGGATTCTCTGTCTCCCTGTCTCCCTGTCTCCCTGCCTCTCCCCTGCACGTTCTCTCTCTCTCTCTCAAAAATAAAGAAACATTTTAAAAAATGAAGGGGCTCCTGAGTGGCTCATTTGGTTAAGCCTCTGGCTTCTGCTCAGGTCGTGATCTCACGGTTTGTGAGTTCAAGCCCCATGTCAGGCTCTGTGCTGACAGCTCAGAGCCCGGAGCCTGCTTCAGTTTGTGTGTGTGTGTGTGTGTGTGGGTCTGTCTGTCTGTGTCTCTGTCTGCCCCTTCCCTGCTCATTCTCCGTCTCTCTCTCGTTCTCTCTCTCAAAAATAAATATTTTTTTTTAATGAAGGTAAGAACCCTCAAAACTCATCATTTCCTAATGCATGACCACATTTTACTATTATTCTCTATTCTCCCGAGGTTATGCCTGTGGTCCCCACACGGTATGAATGCTACACGGTGGTATGCTATAGTATATGCATCTCCTCCCCACCCCCTGATCCGTGAAGTCATGCTGGTTGCTTGAAATTGGCCTGGGTTTGGGGTATTTATACCATGGAATAAATGTTTGTCTACTAATCAGGGCTTCACACACACTAGTTACTAATCAGGGCTTCTGGTTGAACCCTGTCCCTGGAAAGGCCACTGTTACAGGTTTCTGAGCATAGCACTTACTCCCAGCTGCAGGGTTTACTTACATAGCGAGGTGTCTGTGGTAAAACGAGAAATGTTATTTTGTATCCCCTAATTAGGAGAAATAATATTTTGTCATCCTTTGGCTTCCTTCATGTAACAATCATATACAACAACTCCATGTGCTCTTCAAAGAAAAGGAACAGTTCACCTCAGCTTAGAGATAAGGAAATCAAATGTGGCTGAAGTTGAAAACTTTTCTTAAAGTGACAGTGGAACTTAAAACTAAAACTCAGTCTCACTCAGAAGTTGAAACTATTTGTTTTCATTTTTGCTTTTTTGGTTTACCTCCTCTAAACATTCCCCATGATTCAGCTGTCTCTCATTTCTGACCAGCCAGACCTCAGTTTTGTGACCTCCGTTCTCCACGTGTTATATGCTCTGTTTCTCAGTCCATCTATGTACTCATTTGCCTCCATTTCCCGCTACGTGGTAACAGGTGCTATTGGTAGTTGGATAGATAGGTAGATCCGTATTTATTTTATATATATATAGGGGTGCCTGGGTGGCGCAGTCGGTTAAGCATCCGACTTCAGCCAGGTCACGATCTCGCGGTCCGTGAGTTCGAGCCCCACGTCGGGCTCTGGGCTGATGGCTCAGAGCCTGGAGCCTGTTTCCGATTCTGTGTCTCCCTCTCTCTCTGCCCCTCCCCCGTTCATGCTCTGTCTCTGTCCCAAAAATAAATAAACGTTGAAAAAAAAATTTATTTTGTATATATATATATAAAATATGTATATGTATAATATATATATAAATATAAAATATATATATGTATAATATATATATATAAATAATTCCAAGCTTTTGTTGAATATGTTTTCATAAGTTTCTTTGCCAACTATATTTCCAGTTTTGTGAACTGTTCATACCCTTTATCACTCGCTGTTTAATGTTCTTATTATTAGAGGTTTGCAAAAGCTTTTTATTTTTTTTTTAAACATTTTTTTAAACGTTTATTTATTTTTGAGACAGAGAGAGACAGAGCTTGAACAGGGGAGGGTCAGAGAGAGAGGGAGACACAGAATCCGAAACAGGCTCCAGGCTCTGAGCTGTCAGCACAGAGCCCGACGCGGGGCTCAAACTCACGGACCGCAAGATCATGACCTGAGCCGAAGTCGGACGTCCAACCGACTGAGCCACCCAGGCACCCCTGCAAAAGCTTTTTAAATGAAAAGCTCTTTGAATACCATTTGCTATAGGCATCCCTCCCACCCCAATCCTATTTTCATATTTTATGTTGGTTTGGGGATATTAATGTCTAAAAATTTTACATTTTTATGTAGTTAGATTGTACCACATGTTTAAAATATTTTGCTTTATTAACTCAAATTTTTTAAAAAATATCCTTTTTACACAGATACAGTGAATGCTCCATTGTCATTTTAATCAAAGTTTGAATAAATCTATTGTATGATACAGTTCTGTATCCCACTCTTGTGAATGATCAGTGAAAGCTTGTCAGTAGGTTTTTGCTGAAGAAAAAGAAGCCTCCAGTTTTGTTTCTGCGACTCATTGGCTTAAAACCAGAGAGTCTGGACAGTCGCTTTGTCACTCAGGGCCTCAGTTTCCCCTCGCCATGATGGCGTTGAAGTGACTTCTGAAAGTGACAGTGTCTGGGAGAAGGTGTCATAAGGTCTTCTTGATCATGATGTTGAATGTGAATTTGAAGAAAGTTCTTTACAAGTAATTTCTATGTTTAAAGAAAATACTTTGTTCTATTTGAAGCCAGTACGCTTAGGGTGGAGACTTAGATAACCAACCAAATTTAAATCCATTTTTTCCTAAATTATTAATATAGAGTGAGTCTGTATTGTTCTTACACGTTTTTACTGTCATAAAATGTGCAAAGCATAAAATTTACCACTTATATAGACTTTTAAACTATTTTAGTAGTAGTTAACTTGAGTATTTACTGTGAACAATATGGTGTTCATATTAATATGTTATAGATACATAGTATCACTTAATCCCCACCCTTTTATAAGTTCTTGTATTTACAAGATCTGACACTTAGCTCTCATATTTACTTTTCACATTTTAATAACTTTAAAAATTATGTTAACTACAGAAAATTTAGAAAATACAGATGAGCAAAAAGAACAAAATTGCAGTCCTCCTTTCTACCACCAAGAGCAAGATAAGCACTATGAACGTTGTTTGGTATATCTCCCTCGATTCTCTTCCGTGCATGTTTACATGTACTGTAGTCTGGTTGACTTTTCTATGGTAGACTTACTGTTATTAACTCTTTGTTTTCCATAATTCACATTTTAAACAATTGTTATCTTAAAACCAATATTAGTATTGGTAAAGAGGTATGCTGGCATACAAAGTTGCTACTCAATCATCAAATTGATTTTTTTTTAAAGTTTTGCCATAATCCCTTCAAATGTGGGACATAAAGTTAAAGGTTGTTTGGCAAGTAAAATGAACCTAACAAGGATCAAGAAAAGTAGCTACTCATTTCTTTCTAATGCTAAGTGCTATAAGCATGACTGATTAGAGTTATGATAAATCAAGGAAACAAAAAAATGCTTCCATTAGCTTAAAATTCTAGATGTGAAGGTTTGTTTTGTTTTTAATGCACAGAGAAACTCAGATGGCTTTTGTTGAAGATAAGCTTTGCTTTCAGAAACAATGAAAAAAATCTCCTGTCTTTATTAACTTTCTGAGAGAATCTTAAGAAGTAGCCACTGGGAAAGATACATAGCAGAAACACAAAGATGCCACAGTTTGGTACATCTGTGATTCTTCTGCAGACTAAGAGAGGTGGTGGGCAGTGGTGTGGCATAGGCTACGTTGAGTACTTTGGTTTTTTCCAGAGAGTGGTCAAGGGCCTTGCTGAGGTTCTTACCAAAATCTTGAAGCAGAAGATACTGCCAGGCTGGAGTTTGGATTGGAGGGATACCAATGATTAATTGAAGTGGACAAAAAAAGTGAGGACTTGAGGCACTATCCTTTTTTTTTTTTTTAAATGAAAGTTATTGTCAAATTGGTTTCCATACAACACCCAGTGCTCATCCCAACAGGTCCCCTCCTCAACGTCCATCACCCACCCTCCCTTCCCTCCCTCCCAACCCCATCAACCCTCAGTTTATTCTCAGTTTTTAAGAGTCTCTTACGGTTTGGCTCTCCCTGTCTAACTTTTTTTTTTTCCTTCCCCTCCCCCATAGTCTTTTGTTAAGTTTCTCAGGATCCACATAAGAGTGAAAACATATGGTATCTGTCTTTCTCTGTATGACTTATTTCACTTAGCATAACACTCTCCAGTTCCATCCACGTTGCTACAAAAGGCTATATTTCATTCTTTCTCATTGCCAAGTAGTATTCCACTGTGTATATAAACCACAATCACTGAATTTACCCAAGGGATACAGAAGTTCTGACGCATAGGGGCACTTGTACCCCAATGTTTATAGCATCACTTTCAACAATAACCAAATTATGGAAAGAGCCTAAATGTCCATCAACTGATGATTGAGGCACTATTCTTGATGGGGGGAGGAAGAAGCAGAGATTGCCAGTTTCATAGTGAAGGAGAGAATGGGCTAACCAGAGTAGTCAAGCGCTCAGAGATGAAGTCATCTGGGAATTTCCGGGGCGGAGGAGAAAAGGTAGCCATGTCTGGCTTCCCTTCACTGATCACTCTGAACCACCATCCAGGACTCATTTTTCTAAGTTTTTTTTTTTTTTTAATTTTTTTTTCAACGTTTATTTATTTTTGGGACAGAGAGAGACAGAGCATGAACAGGGGAGGGGCAGAGAGAGAGAGACACACAGAATCGGAAACAGGCTCCAGGCTCTGAGCCATCAGCCCAGAGCCTGACGCGGGGCTCGAACTCACGGACCGCGAGATCGTGACCTGGCTGAAGTCGGATGCTTAACCGACTGTGCCACCCAGGCGCCCCTCATTTTTCTAAGTTTTAAGAGGGCACCCACAGCATTTAGGAGGCCAAGAAATATTCCAGCATTAGCATTTATGAGTCTGTTGTGTTAGACTTTAGTACAGTCTACAGAAAGTTCTTAAATCTGATGAGCAGTTAATCATTTTGGTCAGTTTTACCTCCAGTTATTTAATGCCAGGTATATAGGGGGGTTTTCGTGCTCCCTTGCCCTCTTACTCCCCAGTTCATTAGCATCATGGGTTCCAGATTTACTCCATCCAAACCTGCCTTGGTGGGTTTACCATTTACCTCTACTCCCAGGTAGTTCAGGTCACACAGTGAGTCCCTCCAGCTTCTATGTGCTGTCTCCCAGAACTTAGTTGTGGTAGTCATGCTGCTGGCTGCCGGGCCCTTCAGTTAATGCCAAGGGTAAGCTGAGTACTTGGTCTCAGCGCGTGACTCTGGGCTTCACCTGTTTGGTCCTGCTTCAAGCCCCAAAGGAAAACTCCCCACACTTACTATACCCATGGTTCCCCAACCCTCTCTGTCCCCAGTGGCTTTGAGTCCCCTTACCTGGTCTGAAACCACCAATATCTACCTGAGATGGACTTAGCTTTAGTTAACTGAGAAACTGTGCCCTCAAAATTGCGAGAAAGCTAGAGAAGAACTCTGGATTGAGAGAGACTTAAGGGACATTTCACCCAGTCATAGTGTGTGAATATTTTTTCTAAAAATTGTGTGCATGTGTGTATGTGCATATACATACACACATACACTGGTAATTATGTTAGTATATGATTATTTGTATTTAGAAATTTGTATGCTGACTGGATAATTCTCATGTTAGGGAATTACTATTCATTTTGTTTTAGGCATGTTAATGCATTTTTTCTTAAGAGTCCTTATTCTTAAAAGTGTATACTGAAACAGTTACTGTTGAAATATCGCATTTGGGATTTGTTTTAAACTACTATGAGACAGAGAAGTGAGTGGGGTACACATGGACCAAAATTGGCCATGTGTTGATAGTTGTTGAAGCTGGCCAAACCCGTAGAGGTTTGCCACAATTGTTTTGCCTATTGTGGTAAATGCTTATAATTTTCCATAAGATCTTGGGGTGCCAGCCGGTAGATCATGCAACTCTTGAGGTTGTGAGTTCGAGCTCAGCATTGGGTGTAGAGATTACTTAAAAAAAATAAAATCTTAGAAATAAATATAATTTTCCATAAGATCTTGAAAAGTGTTCTCAAACCTAAGAAAAGTAGATGATTAAGAACTAAAGAAAATTCAAAGGAATGTATTGTTCTAACTTTCTTGGATGATGAGCTAGAGTACCAGGTTTGTGTTAAGGAGGGAAGCAGAGAGTAAAGAATAAAAATGGGGTACTTTGGTTCCATATCACTGAAATTATTTATTCATGTCCCGTACTCGATTTTCCCCATCACATGCAGCCCGTTCTCTATTCAGCATAGAGATGTTGAGTTTCTTGTATCCAGAAAGACAAAAAATAAAACCAAACACTTGCATCTTCAACCCCATCATCAGAGGTGGGAGTTGGAGTGAAGTGAGAGAATGTCGTAGACTCTCCCCACCGCACCTCACCCCTCACACAGCCAGTTTTGATCTGGAAAATGCCATGGCTTTGGCACAGCCTGATTTCAGCAAGGCAGTGAGCAGACTGCAGAGGGACCCGTGGGAGACCACATAGCACCATGGTCTTTGGGATCTGTCCTGACTCTGCCACTCACCAGAGGCTGGCCTGTGGCAGGCTGTTTTACTGTCATTTTCTCATCTGCAACTGCCAAAGGATCCAAAACCACATTTTGGAGATCTAAGATGGAGATATGTGGCTGGAATGGCTTTGTCAAAGAAATAACCAGGATGTTACCATGATAGACAGGCAGTATGAGCCTAGGAAATAGTGCTATACATATTTTAAAATTTTACATGAACTTGAGCTACATTAATAGTTGTTCAGCAAATAAGTTGTTCAGTAAATAAAGTAATTCTCTAATTTTTCAAACTATTAGAACAATGACAGAAATCTAACATGAACTATCCCATGGAATTTATTAAAAGGAATATAAGTATTTCATATAACTAAGGCACGAGAAGAGTCTAGGATGCCTGTGGAGGCCTTGGAAACATCTAAAATTAGGGACTAGAACATTATCAGGAGACACTAACATGTCTCTGTCTCTTTCTCTGCCCTTACTGTTCCCCTTCTTCTATCTGTTCTCTTTCTCTTCTCTCGCTGGCTTTGCTTCTGTTTGGCAGTTAATCATTCTCTTTCAGTGAAGATTTGTTTCCTTCATGGACAGGAAGTATGGCACTAACATCTGCAAATCTTGCATCTCTTACCATTGGAGATTTAATTTTTCCCCCCTCAAGTTCAACGAAAAAATTGCCAGGGAAGAACTTGATTGGTTCCAATTGAGGCTACTGCTTGAACCAGTGATCTGTGGTCACAAGGGTGAAGCCATTTAAGAATGGAGCCTTTCTCTCTAGAAACACATGAGTGAAGTTGGGGAAGTAATGTTTCCCAAAGGAAGGCTGATGTTCTGGGCATACAAAACAATATCTGTCTATTGCACCAAGACCTGACCAAACACTAGAGTACAAAGTGTTATTAAATTCAGGTTTAGTCTCTGGGTCTTAAGATAGGAATGGAATGTTAGAGACAGGATAGAGGAGATAAACAGTTAAGAAATGATATAGAAATAGAAATTATGAGGATATAAGATGGCAGCACCTGAAAAGAAGACAAATAAGTGGCTTTTTCTTTCTTCTTTGACTTAACAGTGTTGGGCATATGTATGCCCTGATACTGTTAAGCAAAGAAGAGTTGGTATGAATTATTTACCTCCAAGAGGACGAAGAGTAAATGGATTTAAATTTCAGCAAACAACTGAAGCTTCCCGTTCGTAAAGGTATTAAACATCAAAATAAGAACTTCCAGGTTTGGCTGTAATTAAATATTGGGTACTGGAATTATTTTCCTTCTGTAAACAACTATGTAACTGGACAAAATATGTGAAGCAGGTATTTTCAGGTATTGAATGACAGGACAGACTTGTAATTGTGGATGAAATCAAAAGACACAAGGTAAACCCAAAATTCATCTTGGCCCTCTGCTTGGGGGCACTTTACAAATTGTGGTACAGGGAACTAGGGCCCAGATAGCAGTGTCTTACCTGACAGAGGAAACAGAGTTTATATTCAGGGCTTCTGGGATGGCTGGCATTGGTGGAGTTGGGTACTAGGGAGGAGGGATCTCCTTTAGTCTTAGACCAAATACTAAACATGGTGGGAATCCATGACACCAAATAGTTAAGGAGGTCTGTGAGACAGAAGAAGTTTCATCTCCTGAGAAATACTGCAGTTACAACTGGCCAGAATGGAGAGAAAGAACACTTTGGGCATTCAGTTGAAACATAAAAAAGATTGCAACATAGGCGTTGAGATACTCTAGCCCTAGAATAAGAGCTAGTCTTGACCCATCCTAATGAAGCCTAAATCTAAGCCTTGACAAGATCAGTTTGAGGTTCCCATAAAGTAACTGCCTCTGCAAAGAAATGTGATCCAAATTCTCAGAATTGTGTCCACTGTGTCCAGCATGTAACATCAAACTGCAGGAAAATATGACCCATGACCAGAAGAAAGAAGGTTAATAGAAATGAACTGAGTTGATGCAGATGTTGGAATTAGTATATAAGGAATTTAAGAAAACTATTATAAAGATGTTGAAGGATTTAAAATAAGATGAATGGGGAGTGGGGTGCCTGGCTGGCTCAGTTGGTGGAGTGTATACTCTTGATCTTAAGGTTGTGGGTTTGAGCCCCACTTTGGGTAGAGATTACTTAAAAATAAAATCTTTAAAAATAAATAAGGTGAACAGATGGGCAACCTCAATAGAGAAATGGAAACAATAAAAGGAATCAAGTGGAAATTCTAGAAGTGAAAAATACACCAAAAGGAAAAATTCACCAGATGGGCTTAATATACTCCATTGGATACTGAGAAATGGAAGATCTGTGAATTTGAAGGCAAGTCAGTATCTCAGAAAAGACTGGGAAAGAAAAAATGGAACAAAAACTAGAGTTTCAGGTGACACAACTAGAGCTGATATGGAGATGAAAGGACCTGGGACGGCCAAAACAACCTGAAAAAGAAAAGTAAAGTTGGAAATTTTACAGTGCCTGATTTCAAGATTAACTGTAAAGCAACAACAATCAAGACCATGAAGAAAAATATATCAGTGGAACAGAATAATGAATCCAGAAATAAATCCACATATATGGGCAATGTACCAAAGCAAGTCAATGGAAAAAGGAGTGTCAACAAATGGTGACAGAACAAGTGATATCCATGAAAACAAACAAACCATTACCTATATTTCATACCATATACTAAAAATAATTTGAGATGAGTCTGGGACTTGAATATAAAGTTAAAACAATAAAGTTTCTAGAAAGAAATATAGAGGAATATTTTTGCAAACTTGGGGCAGGTATTTTTAGACAGAATGCAAAGGACTTGCCATTAATGATATATTTTGTAAGTTGAACTTCATAAAAATAAAAAAAAATTCTGCTCATCAAAGGATACTATTAAATAAGTAAATGGCCAAGCCACAGAATGGGGGAAAATGCTTGGCAATACATACCTTTCAAGAACCTTTATTCAAAATCTATATATAAAGAACTGCAGCAACCAAATAGTAAAGACCAATGTAATTGCATGGAAAAATAGTTGAACTCCAGCTTCACAAAGGAAGATACATAAATACAAATAAACACATGAAAAATCCTCAACATTACTGGAAAATGTGAATTATAATCTGAGATACCACCAGGCGCCCACTAGAAAGGCTAACACTGAAGACTGACAACAGCAATAGGTGAGGAGGCGGAGCATCTGGAACTCTTAAACATTACAGATGGTGTTGTGAAATGATCTGATCACTTTAGAAACTGTTCAGTTTTTTATAAAGTTAAGTATACATCTACCCGATGGCCCATCACTTCCACTCCTAGGTGTTTACGCAAGAGGAATGAGAACATGTATCCACAATATGACTTGTGTAAGAGGGCCCATAGCAGCTGTAGACCCAAAAATCCCACACTGAAAGCAACCCAAATGCCACTGAACATCAAAAATAATAAGAAGAATGTTATTTATAGAATAACATACTCACCCAGCAATAAAAAAGAATGGACCACTGATACAGTTAACATGGGTTAACCTCTAAAACATTTTGCTTTGTTACACACAAAAATACATACTGTATGATTCCAATCATGTGAAGTTCTAAAATAGGCAAAACTAAATCTGTGATATGAAAAAATTACAATAGTGGCTTCATGGTGGGTCGAGTTGGAGGAGCTGACTAGGAAGATTAGGGAATTTGCTGGGTCATAGAAATATGCTAAGTCTTGAGAGGAGTCTGGGTTACATGGATGTATGTATTTGTCAGAAGATGTCAAACTGTACATTAAGATATGTGCCTTTCACTGTACCTCAATTAAGATAGAAAAAGTTATTTAAAAAAAAAAAAGACAACAACAGCACCCAAACAGGTGATGAGAAAACTGTAGAAGTTCATTCTGTAGGAACTTTAAGAGAGGGGAGGTCTCCTTTTAACAATCCGTGGCCCCGTGGCAGGGTTTGCTAGAAGGCAGAGCAAGACTTTTGAAGGCAGCAGCAGATGACTAACTTCTGGTTCACCTCTGGTCTAATCCTTTGGGTTCCTCTGTGGTTGTGTGTGCTCTAAAATGTGAGGAACAAGATCTGAGGGACAAAATGTCTAGTAACTCAGAAGCTAGGGCTCCCCTGTGATGACTCGTAGGGCAGGGGTAGGGAGATAAATAAGACCACCCACATATTTTGTTTTTTAATCATTCTTTTGAGTTTGTTCCGATTGTTTTACCAGAGTTGCTGAAATGCTATAAAATAACTAGCGTTCAATCAATCCCCCTGTGAGTTCTCTCCCTGGCAGAAGTGTTGTTAGTGGTAAAAAGCCAAGAATTGGGTGGTGAGAAAGGGAATGAGAAGTGTTTTAATATCATGGATAAAATGCCCCAGTTTAAACAAAGTAGACCAGGGTCATCCGTGGGATTGAACTTTTGGTGTCCCTTCATCACGCCTGGGAAGTGATAGACCCCAGTGAACACTTCCTACCATACCAAGGGCAGAGGGGAAGAAGACTGCCTGCACATCACCATAGACAAACACCATTAATGAGGAGAGCCTGTGAAGACCCCAGGAGAGCTGACATCCTTATTTTGGAGAGTTTGAAGGGCCCTCATCTCTGCTTCAGGGGTAAAATACCACCTCAGCATAGGGCTGTGCAAGCCCTATCAAAAAGAAAGCTTTGCTAGTTAACAGTAGGAAGCTCCCTGTGGCCCAGATCAATTACCTTTGATCATGGTCCTCTGGCGCACCCCACATTGATTTCTGATGTGCTTCTGATTGTGCTTTATAAGTTAGAACTAACCAAGGCCCATTGGGCATCGGTAATGTTGATACCAGGTCGCCTGTTTACTTCCCTTGCGTCTAGCCCTGAAAACAGCCAGAAGACCTCACCACTGATCTCTGGAATTGGATGTGTCCTCACGGGGTCATATCATAGCTTGCAGACCTACCCCAGGGTGTGGAATGAACTAAACAGTCTCAATCAGCCTAATCAAACTTGACCAATCATCAGATCCCTAAAGAGATTTAAAAAAAAATTCTGTGCCCCATCCCTGGCTATCTTGATGCTAGCAGGTATGAGATGGGGGCTTGGAACCTGTTTTGGGGGAGGTTGTCTGGTTTATTCTTGCTTGTTTTTAAGCTACCCAGTAGGTCTTGAAAAATCAGGTTTGATACGTTCATATGCTTCTGGATAAGCCTGAACATATTCTTTCTAATATAGAAAACCACTGATTTCCAACCCCCCTCCCTCCCTGAAACTCTTCATTAAGGCCTCCTCACGGTGGGGGGATCCACTTCACCTACCAAAGCCCAAAATTTTACACTATTGGGAACATTTTCTATTATGTTATCTCTTGTCAGAATGACTGTTATTATGTAAATAGTGGTTGACGATTATTGAAGTCTCCAACACCTTAATAGGGACACCTTTCCTATGGTTTCTGTAAGTAGCCACATGTGCGGAGAGGCAGAAGGGAAAGGGAAAAAACACACCAGGTAGGGAAAGCATTGAAGTGCTCACCTGCTTCATACTCAGCTCTAGACCTCTCTGGACTGGCCGAAAATTATACTTTTACTTAAGTCACTAGTATGGATTGGGCAGATATGCCAGGTGGTGCTTCTAAGGGACCAAAGATGAAATGAGGATATTTACCCCCACTGTGATAAAACTCAGCCCAGCAGGTGAAGCGAAAGCCTTGCCAACTTTCAGCCTCCCTCCCTGCTGACTTCTTATACATTTGGGGGGTCTGAATTTGTTTGAAAGTGAGTGGTCCAGCATCTCTGTGACAGATCCGGGGAGCCCTAAAGTCTTTGCTCCCTTGTAATCATGGATGGCTTCCGTATGGTTCCTCAGCTTCTAAAGCAGATGGGGAAGGGTGTGAATGGGGAAGGAAGTTCAGAATTAAGATGCTAAGGCTGGCAAAGTGAGGTGGGAGTGATAATAATTGCAAATAACTGTCTTCTTTAATTGAAAATTAGTTGAGTTTAATGAAGAACAGCATTTCATACTCTGATATGACCTCACTGTGACAGCAAGTGCACATACATATACATACACACTTTCTAGCCTTCCCTTGGTGGCTGTGTCTCTTTGGGTCTTTGCGGTTAGGGGGAAATATGCACATAGAAACTAAAATAAGTTCAAGGTTCTTTAGAGATGATCCACCTTGAAAAGAGAAGGGCCAAGGTTGTAAGGTGCAAAATGTGGTAATTGGAACAGAATGCTGGGTGAGAGGACACTGCTTTGCTCCTTCTGTAGACCATCTGCTCTGGCAGAAGGTGAAGGTCAGAGTAAGGGCAGCTCCCAAGTTTAGTGTGTGAAGTCCCCACAGTGCAACCCTAATCTCCATTTCCACATTTCTCTCCCTGCCTGGCCAGTGCTTTCTGATTCAGCCAAACCGGGCTTTACATCTTTTCCCAGATATAGTTGTAACTGTCTCGTTTCCCACAAAGCCATTTCTCCCCCAGCCCAGAATATGCTCACTTCCATCTTCATCTGTCAAAATTTGAGCCCGCCTCCACACTGCCTTAGTGTTCTGTTGGTACCTCTCTCCAGGCCCTTGCTGTATTTGTACCGTATTTTTTTAGACCTGGTAGCTCCTGAATACTTAGTGGGACAGGATCCTGGTTATCTCTGCACACCCCCCACCCCATACCTGTCACAGCACTCTTCAAACAAAATCCCTCGACTGATGATAAGAACATCCAAACCTGAAACTCCCAACTCTGCTCTTTGGTGATGGTGTTATCCATGAGCCAGTTGTTTATCCAGGAGTGATATGCAAAATACTTAATAACCCGTATGGCACAGGCCCTCATCAACCTGAACAGATGCCAGTTGGGCAGATGGAACATCTGCCCTGTTGTGCCTTTCTCATCTGTAAAAGAGATAGAGTCCCTAGCCACCTCCCAAGTTTATTGTGATAGTCCAATGAGATATGCAGGTGAAAGTATTTTGTAAAGTGAAAAGTGTTATGCAAACCAAGTCAGGGTTGTTGAGTGGTACTTCTGGGGTATGTGTGTGAGGTTGGTTGTCCTGCCCGTTTGCATTGCCCTGTCCTGTGCTCTGAGCAGGATCCCAGGAGCTGACTGAGGAGGTGTTGGTCAGTTGAACAGGCTACAAAATTAGAGAAATCTTGCCATCAACCTATTAGATCCCACAGAAACTCAGGATCTCAACTTGTTCAAGCATCTCCCCTTACTTTTCAGTTCTGAAAATGTAAATTTTTCAGTAAATAAGTTTTGGAAGATCTGATCAAAATGAAAAGACTAGAAAATGCTTTTTGAACATTAGTCTAAAAATTTTCTCACTGAGGGCTTTGTCTTATTTTTTATTGGAGTATAGTTGACATACAATATTATATTAGTTTTAGGTGTACTATATAGTGATTTGCTATTTATCTATATTACAAAATGATCACAGTAAGTCCAGTTACCATCTGTCACCATAAAAGTGATTACAGTATTACTGACTATATTTTCTATGCTGTAGTTTATATCCCTGTGATTTGTTTATTTTATAACTGGAAGATTGTACCTCTTAACCCCTTTTGCCTGTTTCACCCATCCCCCTAGTCCTCTCTCCTCTGGCAACCCCCAGGTTATTCTCTATATTTATGAGTCTTTTTCTGTTTTCTTTTGTTTGTTCCTTTCTTTTGTTTCTCAGATTCCACATATAAGTAATCATGAGGTATTTGTTTATCTCTGGCTTATTTCACCTAACACCTTCTAGGCCCATCCATGCTGTTGCAAATGGCAAGATTTCATTCTTTTTTGTGGTTGAGAAATAGTCTATTGTATACGCATACCACATTTTCTTTATCTATTCCTCTATCACTGGACAAATAGGTTGCTTCCTAGTTTGGCTATCATAAATAATGCTGTAATGAACATAGGGTTGCATATATCTTTTTGAGTTACTGTTTTTGTTTTCTTCAGATATATACCAAGAGGTAGAATTGCTAGATATGATATTTCTATTTTTAATTTTTTGAGGAAACTCCATACTGTTTTCTATAGTGGCTGGACAAGTTTACCTTTCCACTGACAGCACAGGAGGGTTTCCTTTACATTCTCACCAACACTGGTTCTTTCTTTCTTTCTTTCTTTCTTTTAACATTTTTATTTTATTTTTGAGAGAGAGAGAGAAAGAAAGAGAGAGCGAGCGAGCATGAGCTGGGGAGGGGCAGAGAGGGAGATCCAGAATCTGAAGCAGGCTCTAGGCTCTGAGCTGTCAACACAGGGCCCAATGAGGTGCTTGAATCCACAAACCTTAAGATCATGACTTGAGCCAAAATCATATGCTTAACCAACTGAGCCATCCAGGCACCCCAACACTGGTTATTTATCTTTTTGATAATAGCCATTCTGACAGGGATGAGGTGATAATTTATTATGGTTTTGATTGGCATTTCCCTGATGATGAGTGATGATGAGCATCTTCTTATTTATCTGTAGGCCAGATAAATGCCTTCTTGGATGTCTTCTTTGGAAGAATGTCTATTTGTGCCCTCTGCCTATTCTTTACTCACATTTTTGGGGAGGTGTTAAGCTGTATCAGTATTTTACATATTTTGGATATTAACACCTTGTCAGGTATATCATTTGCAAATATTTTCTCCTATGCAATAGGTTGCCTTTTTGTTTTGTTAATGGTTTCCTTTGCTGTGCAGAATTTTTTAGTCTGATCTAGTCCTAATTATTTATTTTTGCTTTTGTTACCACTGCCTAAGGGGACAGAGCCAAAAAAAAAATATTGCTAAAACCAAGATGTCCAAGAATTTACTGCCTATGTTTTCTTTTAGGAGTTGTAAGGTTTCAGGCTTTCTATTTAGGTCTTCAGTCCACTTTGAGTTTATTTTTTGTATGGTGTCAGAAAGTGGTCCAGTTTCATTCTTGTGCATGTAGCTGTCGAGTTTTCCCTGCACCATTTATTGAAGAGGCTTTCTTTTCCCTATTGTGTCGTCTTGTCTCCTTTGTCATAGATTAATTTACTGTATATACATGGGTTTATTTCTGGGCTCTCTGTTCCATTTTTCTAGGTGTCTGTTTTTGTGTCACTCTCGTACTGTTTTAGTTGCTGTAGCTTTATAGTATATCTTGAAATCTGGGATTGTGATACCTCCAGCTTTGTTCCTCTTTCTCAAGATTACTTTTGGCTCTTGGGATGTTTTGTGGTTCCATACAAATTTTAGGATGATTCATTCTAGTTCTGGGAAACTACTGGTTTAATTTCATTACCGGTAATAATTCTATACCGATTTCCAATTTCTTCTTGATTCAATCTTGGAAGATTATGTGCTTCTGGGAATTTATACCTTCTAGGTTGTCCAATTATTGATATATATGTACTTATTGTTATTTTGTAAATTGTCTTGTACGGTTGTTTTCATAGTTCATCTCTGTTTCTTTCTGTCTCTTCCCATATAATTTGATGACTTTCTTTAATGTTATTTTTGGGTTCCTTTTTTTTGTGTGTATCTATTTTAGGTTTTGGGTTTGTGGTTACCATGAGTTTCATATATAACACCCTATGTGCACAACACACAGTTCAAACACATTCTAAAAGCACTAAGTTTTTACCTCCTGTCCCCTAAATGTTTTATGTATTTGACATCATATTTTACATTTTTATTTTGTGTATCACTTAACTAATTATTGTAGATCCTGTTGTTTTTACTACTCTTTTCTTTTAGCCTTCATACTGGCTTTTATAGATGGCTGATCCATTACCCTTAGTATATGTTTGCTTTTACCAGTGGTATTTTTTCTTTCCTAATTTTCTTCTATTTATAGCATTTCCTTTTCTTCTTAGAGAAGTCTCTTTGACATTTCTTACAAGGCCAGTTTAGTGGTGATGAACTACTTTAGCTTTTGTTTGGGAAACTCTATCTCCTTCAATTCTTAATAGGTAACCTTGCCAGGTAGAATATTCTTGGTTGTAGATTCCTCCCCCCTGTTACACTTTGAATATATCATGACACTCTCTTCTGCACTGCAAAGTTTCTGCTGAAAAATCAGCTTATAGTCTTGTAGATATTCCCTTGCATGTAACTAGTTGCTTTTCTTTTGCTGCTTTTAATATTGTCTCTTTAAATTTTGACATTTTATTTTATTCTTGTTTTTTATTTATTTTGAAAGGCAGAGCACAAGCCAGGGAGGAGCAGAGATAGAGGGAGAAAGGATCCCAAGCAAGCTCCATACTGTCAGTGCCGAGCCCAGTGGGGGTGGGGGTGGGGGGCGGGTGGCCCTTGAACTCACGAATTGTGATATCATGACCTGAACTGAAACCAAGAGTTGGCCGTTTAACCAGCTGAGCCACCAGGTGCCTGTAACTTTTAGACATTTCAATTATCATGTGTGTTGGTGTGGACCTCTTCGGGTTCATCTTGTTTGGAGCTTCCTGCAATTCCTGGATCTAAACGTCTGTTTCCTTCCCCAGGTTAGAGAAGATTTTGATTATTTTTTCAAATAAGTTTTCTGCCTCTTTCTGTCTTCTCGTTCTGGGATTCCTGTAATGCAAATGTTAGTACACTTGATGTCCCAAGGGTCCCATAACCTGTCCTCAGTCTTTTTTCTTTCTGCTATTCACTATGGATGATTTCCACTATGCTATCTTCCAGATTACTGATCTGTTCTTCTGCATCTTGTAATCTGTTGTTGATTTCCTCTAGTATAGTACTGGTATTATATTTTCTCTTTGTTGAAATTGTGACTATATTCATCCATTCTTCTCCCAAGTGCAGTGAGCATCTTTATGACCATTACTTTGAACTCTTGATCAGAGGTATTGCTTATTTCCATTCTTGTAGTTCTTTTTCTGAGGTTTTTGTCTTGTTCTCTCTTTTTAACCGTATCTCTGTCTCCTCGTTTTATTGAACTCTCTGTGGTTTTTTTCTATGTATTCAGTAGATTAACTCCATCTCTGGGTCCTGAAGGACTGGCCTTGTGTAGAAGGTGTCTGTGGGGCCCAGAAGCACAGTACCTTTCGTCACCAGAATAAGGTGCTCCACAGGCATCTCCTGTGTGGGATATATGCACCCTCCTGTTGTGGATAGGCTGCAACTGCTCTGTGTGTGGTGGAGGGAAGGGCTGACTGTAAAGCCTAGCCATGACTATTATGGGTACACTGGTGGGCCAGGATGCTACCCCACCCCCCAACGGTAGGAGGTGTTTTGGAGGGGCATTGGTCCCACCTGAGGCCACCTGCTGGGTGTGGCATAGTGGGAGCCACTCGGGCCTGGTGCCAGTCCTGGCTGAGGCCAACTTCTGGGTGTGATGTGACAGGAGCCACTTGGAGAGGGCATTGTCTCAGCCAAGGATGCCTGCCAGGTGTGGCAGGGCAAAAGCCCCCTTGGAGGGGTGCCTGCCAACACAGGCGAGTTGGGTGGGACAGGTCTGCAGGGGAACAGTGGTGTTGGGTGACGATTGCTAGCAAGGTAGATAGAGAGTGTCAGAACTGGCACCCACCAGTGTTACCAGCTAGACAGAAGCAGAGGGGAAAAAAAAAAGTCGTGCCTACAAGCACTTCATTCCCAGAGAAAGTTCCTACAAATCCCTACCCCTCTAGCACGTGCTTGAAAATCAGTAAATCTCCTTTACATGTGGCCCAGATGTTTTTTCATCTGCCATCTCTGTGCTGTGTCTTGGAGCGAGTGAGATTATGTGTGGACCCTTTAAGAGTGGAGTCTTGATTTCCTTTAGCCCTCTAGTTCTGTCTGCATTAAGCCCTGCTGATTTTGAAAGCCAGACTTTATGGGGGCTCATCTGTGGGGGTGCAGGTCCCCAGTGGTGGGGTGTGCCCGAGGTGGAACTCAAGCCCCTCACTCCTCGGAGAGGACCTCAGTACTGGTGATATCCCTCTCACTTGTGCACTGCCATGCTGGGGGTGTAGGTCCTGCCCAGACTGCATCTCTGCCACACCTACCCCTCTCGATATGACTTTTTCTTTATATCTTTAGCTGTGAACGAGCTGTTCTGCTCCAGGTCACTCTCAGACAGAGTTACTGTGTATGTAGTTGCAGGCTTCTTGTGTCTGTGGCAGGCGCTGAGTTCAGGACCCTCCTACTCTGCCATCTTGATCCGGCTCCTCACTTGAGGACATACTGTTCTATGGCACAGTGACCTTAAGACGAAGGATTCTTAAAAGTATCTGAGAAGCTCTTATTGTTACTGTGTCAAGGGACTGTTCTGTCTAGATCTGTGAATGGAAGGAATTAAATGCCAGTGACATTAACACAAATTGAAAGAACAGTCTAAATCTTAGTTCCTGCTTTGTCCTTATAGTTTCTCAACTCTTGTTTTCACCCTTTCTTTTTAAAAACTGTGTTAAAATTTCCTCGTCATCACCACCACCACCACCCCCCCCCCCCCCCCGCATCCTCTCACATTCTCCAGGTCCTGGAAATATAAATCCTTAGCTGTTTCTTCCTTCTAAAGGCATTTAACTCTTCACAGTAAGTGTGTACTTACTGTTGTGTGTTAACAGTGGTTGCTAGCCAATGGCTATTCTTATATGCTATGATTTAAGTGAAGGTAATGAACCCAGTGTTAATGGGTACAGCAGGGGACTAGAGACTGTAGGAAACTGATGGTTTCCATCATAGACTAAAAACCCTGGAGTCAGAATTATAACCAGGACAGGGGTGCCTGGGTGGCTCAGTCGTTTGAGCATCTGACTTTTGATTTTGGCTCAGATCATGATCTCACAGCTCATGAGTTGGAGTCCCACTCAGGCTTGCTTGATAGCACGGATCCCGCTTGGGATTCTCTCTCCCTCTCTCTCTGCCCCTGCCCCACTTGCATGCTCGCCCACCCGCCCTCCCTCCCTTTCTCTCTCTCAAAATAAATAAATATTTTTAAAAAAGAAACAACGATAACCAGGACGGCAGTTCCCTTTCCTCCCAGCCTCTTGTCTTTGGGACCAGTACTGAGTTATTTTACTTCTCTTGAGTGTTTCTTCATGTGTGAAATGGAGAATCATCTAGCGTACATAGGTGGTAATAATTAGAATACCCGGCACATGGGATGCTCGATCCATGGTGGCAGTTGTTGATGTTAGTATTCTCATTTACAGTCTAAGCTGGATCCAGCAACCCTCAGGTGCTGAGGTGAAGGATGTGCCTTTAATCGTCACGCCTCTCAGAATGAGAAGCAGTGGCATTCGGTGGAAAGGGCAGGGCTTGTGTCAAAAGACCAGAATTTAAACCCCAGCAGTCACTCATCAGATGTGTCACTTGAGGCAGATCACACCGCTTTACTCTCCCATTTCCACCCCCCACCTCCCAAAAAATAATAAAAATAATACCTGTCCCACCGATTTGCCATGAGGCTCAAAAGAGCTAGCATCTGAGGAGACTGTGGTCGGCAAGAAAGCACCAATAAATGCACTTCAGCAACAGAGTGAGGGTTTCATGTGCCTACGTGACAACTGTCAGGCAGCCTAGATATTCAGGACCCACAAGTCAACCAGATGTTACATGGTTTGGTCTCAGTTCAGGACCTTGTTCTCCCCAGAAGATATCACAGCTCCTTCCTTATCTCTACTGATCTCCTGATTATCTCTCTACTGGGCGGCATGGGGGCAGGACATTGCCAAGTTCTCACTATGCAAATGAGCAGGCTGTGGCTCAGAAATGATCAGAGCTATCTGAGGCCTGGGAAGCCTGGGTTCAAATCCCTGGTCTGCCACTTCATAACTGAACTCGGGGAAGTTAGCTTAGCCCCTTTCTGCTTCAGTGTCTTTCTTAATCTGTCAGATAATAATATCACCTATGTCATAGAGTTAATACACGTAAAGACTCTCTTACACGCAAGAAGCATTTCATGTGTGTTAACAAAAAGACACAGAGAAGGAGACATGGTCAGGCTAACCTTTGAACGTGGTTCATTTCTTCTAGTCCGATGTCGCATTTACTCCAGCAATGCCAAATATCCTCCTGGCTCTTCCATCTTCTAGTTGGTATCAGCATTGTGTTTCACTGCTGCATTTGGGCTATTTCTGTAAGATGGTGACAGCACCAGTTTCTGTAAGATGGTGACAGCACCCAACACCAGTTGGGGTGTTTTGGAACATTCTTATTTGGCTCTTGGCTCCTGAGTAGAGGGAAGTTTCTTTTTTCCCTCAGACTATAAGAGATTCTTTGCCCATCCCTGCAGTTCTCTCTGGATAGTAAGGCTGTCTTACTATCTGTTCTCTGTGGATAGTAAGGTGTGTAGGTCTGTTAGGACCAGACTTGTTTCTCAGGTCCTCATGCAGATTTCTCTGGCACCTCACTAAACTCTGAGCTGTCCTCCTGTCTTGAGAGTCTAAGGGGTAGGTGCACTTCAAACCCAGGATTGCAAGGAAGTTAGGAAGGCCCCCAACTAACTCTGCCATGGAGCGGGACCGTGCCTGAGAGGAAACCAAGTCCAGTCTCATTGGCACAGGCAGCATTTCATACCACAGTGGATAGCCACTCTTTGAGTTATGGTTATAGTGTTTCATGAAAAGTCAAGAGTTCCATCCGGAGTAGCTGGAGACTAATAGGAGCAACGAGAAAAAACGGTATTCCAAACCCAGCAAGAGAAATAAGAACAATTCACCAACTGCCGGAGTGCCTCACAGTTTACTGAGCACCTTTCTGTATTTAGTCAAACGTAATCTAATCCTATACAACCAAAGAAGGCGGGATGAGACTTTCACAGTAACTTCTGTCTGATTGCAAAAGACTTTGCTGAGTGGCTTTCGCCTACATGGTGATCTGATGATGGTCTCGTACAGGACTGCTCACTGCAGGGGATTATACACCGAGAGCCGAGTCTTTGGTGAAAGCACAGTTTGTGATGAGACTATACTCAGCGTAGTGCTGTCTAATGTCAGTACATAGCAATTGCCTCAGTCCTGTCATGCCCTGGAACGAGGTCTGTTAGGATAAAGTCACACACACTGAGAAAAACTTGTTGAAGAAGGTGGACTGTGAGGCTAACCAATCCATCTCAGCCAGGCCTTGTACTAATTCTTTCCCGGGAGAGCATTTGGGAAGTTCCCCAGGCTGCTTCTTAGTACCTATTCGGCCTGACAACAAATATGCAAAAAAGGCTCAAAATGTAACAGTCAAGAATGAAGCCATAGGAACATGCTCCAGCGAGCAAGGGAAGAGTGCTGTCCCAGATTTTCCTCCCTGTTTTGTTTGCGTTTGTCTCTTTTTCTTTGTGTCCACTCCCCCTTTGCTGGCCTCTCTCCCGGCCACCTGCTGGCAGCTGTCTGTGTCCTCTGGGGAGCCAAGACAGGTATCTGCCTGACACATCCCTGTGCTGCTGTGGTGGGGGAAGATGACTGCATGAGCCAAGTAGGCTCTACTGACGGTAGCTCACCAAAGACTCAAACGGCAGCATAGCTACCCAGGCAGATAATTTGCTCCCAGGGATTTGGACCCAGAGAAGCAGCTGCATGCTGGGTTTAGTTGGTGCTATCTTCTGACAGTGGCTCACAGAGTTTGAGGTCATGGTGTTGTCCTAGGGTCAGATCACGGGGGCCCACCCAGCACCTGTCACACCTCTCCCTCCCTGTTCTCTAGGTGCCAGCCCAGTTCCCCAGCTCCCATCTCAAGAACTGTGTGCAATCTGCAGAACTGACGAGGACAGCTTCCCTCAGCCCCCTTATTCTTCAGACGTGACAGGTCCAGATTGAGGCAGCAGTCCCCAGGGAAGGCCAGCTGTCTTGCTCAGCAGAGGCGACACAGCTAAGAGCTCTTTTTCACATTAGGCGATTCATGCACTTGGTTAGACATTTATAGATTGCAGTCGCTCATCCGAAAAATCTGGGTCATCTTTTACATAGAGCTTCACGCTTTGGAAGAAAAGCCATGCCCAGGGAGGAACATTCCTGCTGATGGCTTGGCCAAGGGAGTGGAGAGAGCACCTGCTGCACCAGAGAGGGGGAGGCAGGCCGACACAGGAGGGCTGGGAGCTCCCAGGGGCCTTGGCATTTCCACCCACATGGCCACTGGCTCACCAGGCATTCTGGGTTCTGGTTGTCCTAGCTAAATTGTGCCAGCAATAGCTGCCTTGTGTTGATGCCATGAAAAGTGGTAGGTTTGTTAGGCTCTCCAGGGTGATTGTTAGTGAATGTGTCATGATTATAGTGAGAAAGTTGGTCTGTATGGGTGCAGGGCTTCTTGGACAGAGAACCAGAAGTGGGGCTGCTGGTAAAGGAGTTAGCCTGGTAGCATGGATGGCCAAAAGGTAGAGCTCTTCCCAGTATAACCAGTCTTCACCCCATTCACCTAATCCCTGAAGGGACACTGGTGCCAAGGTAAGAGCCCTGGGCTGGGGGCCAGAGGATCATTTCTGTCCAGGAGCCTCCACTCACCAGCCCTGTGACCATGGCCAAGGCATGATTACCTTATTTCTTCATCTTTAAACTTGAGCCAACGGTCCCTGAGACAGCACAAAGTTGTGAAACTCCCACGTTCCACACAGGTGATTCTGTATGTGGAAACTAAGTGCTATAAAAACAAAGTATTGCTATTAGGTGTTGTCATCTAGGGAGACCAGCGCAGTTCTCCACTGGCTTCAGGGACAGCGTGTGTGTGTGTGTGTGTGTGTGTGTGTGTGTGTGTGTGTGTGTGTGTGTGCGCGCGCGCGCGCGCATGCGTGTAAGTAGATGCTGTTCCACTTGAAATGCCTGCCTCGCCCTCCCACTCCACAGCTCTGCCCCAACAGGATGGAAAGTAGGTAGAATGAAGGGATGGTGCACAGGTTCTTTTCCTTCACCAGGCATCTCCCTGGTTGGCCTCTCTGGGTCAGGAGTCGAGAGAGGCCTGATTAGACTAGATCCCCTTTATTGTAGAGGCTGCTGAGCCAGGTTTTACCCTTCTCTGAGTCCCTCGCCTTGGCTGTCATCACCCCCCAGGGGTTGGGTGGGAGCAGAGAAAAGAGGTGAGCCTGACCAGCCTCTTCTTGGGTAATACTCTGCTTTTTAAAGGCCTGTTGCAGAAGTTTGAAATTGCAGGTCATGGTTCAGTTGAGGCTTGCGTAGTGTCTATGTCATGGGATTCCCTGGCCATTGCAAATAAATAATTAAAAGCCAAATTCAACCAAGATACTCAGAGCTCCTGGACACTGTACTGGGCCACGGAATAGGAAATATTCTAACTAGTCCTACATCCTCGCACTCACAAGGCAGCCTCCATGCCTTTGGCCTGGGTGTGATATGCCAGGTTATCCCAGAGGGAGTAAGAGCAGGGCTGGTTTTACAAGGCACTGGGAGCCTCCCTTCTGCCACATCCTCACCTTACATTTAAATGTTTGTCCTGGGTTAGAGCACTAACCACTTCAAGAAATCGCTGCTGTGATGTAGATCTCTCTGAGAGGGTTCACCCTTCTCCACCCGAGGAGCTTCTTGATCTGGATTAACTGCTCATTCTGTCACTAGGCGAGGCCCAGAAGGCATGAGGGGAGGAGTCAGGAGCACCTGATAGGAAGAAGTACAGCAGGACGCTGGGCAAGACCGATGGTGTCGACCTTGGGTCTGCTGCTAGAGTTTGCATCTGGCCAGAGCTGACTGCGAGCATCTCACCCCGGCTCCGCGCTCAGTGGCTTTGTGCTAGTTGCTTGGAATTGGCCGTAATGGGAGTATTTAGGTCATGGAAGTCTGCGAACACTACAAATCAGGGTCCCCCTCACCCCCAGGAGAGCTGTTCTCTAAACTCCCACCCGCGTACCGCTGGCAGTGGCCGTACTGATTGTCTCCCTTGCCCTGTGAAGTATGACTCCATCCTGGTAGATCACTCGCTTCCTCCTGCTTGTTCTCCTGCCCCCAGGCTTGCGGGGCTGGGGCACCAAAGCAAGAGCAAGGTGGTATCCGACACGTGTTGGAAGCTGTGCAGGTGGTAGAAGTTGTGAGAGATGAAGGCATGCATCACCCTGCTCCTCCTTCATGCGCACTTGCTGCCCCAGTGGCAGCTGTTGGCACCAGAAAGCAAAACAAAACTAAGGACAATGACAAACTGTTAAGTTGTTTTTTCAGCTTGCTGATTTTTTTACCTTCTCCAAACAGGATTTAATGAATGTAATAGTCTTGCTGTCAAGTAGATTTTATTTCTTTAAAACATTTATGAAGTGTTACACTTCATAATTCTGTGTGTGTCTGTCAGCTTCTCCCTGGATCCAGTCTTCTCATTTCTGGAGACACTGACCTCCATTAGCAGCTTCTGCCCTGCTCTGGGTTCTGGATTCACCTCTGCTGTCATGGTTTTCTGTCCATAGTGTTCCCATTACCATTTTCTGGTCACTGGTTTTGACATACCTGTTACTTCGTGTTATGCCCCCAATGGTGACAGATGGCCTACCTGTGATAAGCCAATTTCTGAGCTTTTGTCTTTGGTCATGAGACTTCTGTGTTAAGAGATTTCTGTGGAAACCAAAACAAAGAGGAAGCAAAGACTCTGTTCTGCAGTTTCTCTGGGGTGGGCCATATTTTATGTCCATTTTGGAGCAAGTGATTTGTGCCTCATTCCCAGGTGAACCTGTGCTGTAGGCAGGTCACCCCACTTGTCAGCAAGAAGCAGGGCCTGGAATGCAGCTGAGTACAGATTTACCCTCACGGGATTCTAATCATTAGGGAGTAGTTCGTTGCTATGAGAGGCAAATATTTAAGATTAAACCAAGGAAAGGAAGAAAAGAGTGTACAGAGTGATTGAGGGGCAAAGGGCTGAACCATATGATCTCTTGAATAATCTCAAAGTTCTGGGTCACTTCACCACGGGTATCAAGATGCTTCCTGAACCATCATGAATGGATGGGTCTCTGCTTCCTCTGAACTTTGCATCCTTCAGTGTGCTCTCTGTAAGAGCTTCACCCTTAATATTTACTGCCTGATATTATCATGTGTCTTGGGTATGTCTTATTCCCCAACCAGATTGTTGACTCCTTAATGACAAGGGGCTTCCTTAGAGCTCCTCAGCTTTCCTTTGGGATCTAAGATAGCACCTTGCACAGAGTAGATTACGGACCAGTATTGGTTAATTGCATCAAAAATGTTTCCGGTTGAAGTAGAATGAAAAGTCACTATATGGAATAATTAGGGAACCATATGCTTTCATTAGAAATGTGCAAGTAGATACTAGGTAACAAGTTACCTGTGGTACTTTTAGGAAGAAACAATGCATGAGATAGAAGGTTAAGGTAGAAGATGTCAGAGGTCTTCTCCACCCTGAGATTCTGTGATTCCCTATAGTGGAGTCATGGCCGCCACTGAGTCTAATGATGGAAAATGGGTTTTTTGGTTCATAGACACATGACTTTCTGGAAGCCACATGGCTTTTCTTTTTCCACAGGTTGGGTGGGTCTTTAATATACCTCCCTAACAGCGTACGTTACTCCCCAAGTCTAGTGATAGATTATATAAGATTGACATTTTGTACCCACTGAGGTTTCAGCCCTTTAAAGAAGTCTCCCCTAAAGTGTTAGGAGGAGCAGATGGTACTGAGAAAATATGCACATTTTATTATGCATTGCACATTTTACTTATTAGAATTTTTAGTATGACACCCTGCATTTTTAAAAGCCTAAAGATGCAAACAAAATGAAATTATTCATTGAAATATTTAAATCAGCTTACAGCAATTATATCAAAATATCAAAATTAAATCTTGCAGTCTGGAAGGTAAATCCCCCTTGACCACCCACTTAGAAATCTGACTTTGAAAGGGAGGCGCTTCCTCTCAAAAAGGAAGAGGTGCTTGTTCTGTGAGATGAAGTCAGGAAGGGAATACATCCTTAATGAGGTCACACGGAGGCCGAAGATAGCGTTGGAGAGATGTGGTGGTAACGAGGGCAAGTGAACATGCAGAAATTCTCCTGGTGAAACAGAACCAAGAAGGGGGTTCTGGATGTAGATGTAGAGTTCTTCCTCCCTCACCCCATTCCTGCCTCCCTTTGCCGAGTGAGTCATCCCCTCCTGGCCTTACCATTTGCCAGCCTTCACTCCCACAGAGCCACAGTGGGGGAACGTCATGGAACTCTGGAAGAGGGGTTACAAGGCAAAAGTGGAGAGTGAATATGGTTTTGAATCTTGGGTACAGCCCTCTTCTTACTGAAGGACAACTTTAATGATCAATATCAATCAGCCAAGGCATGCAAGAGTTTTTCAGAAATCACCAGGAGTACAAAAGCTATTCTTCCAAATGTGCACTAATTCCAACCCTGTATCCCAGAAGCATCTCTTAGATTCAGCCCTGAGCACTGGAAGAGATCTTAAAGCTCATCTCCTTCAGCCCCCTCATTTAACCCTTGAATTCCCTGTCCTGACAAATGGCCGGGCAGCAGGCAGCTGAGTGTAGTGGAAAGAGCTGGAGTTCTAGAATCAAACAGACCTGGAGCCAGATCCTAACTCTTTTTCTCTTTGACCCAGAACAGATTACCGCATCTTTCTATACTACGATTTCCTCGGCTATAAGTTTTGAGCAATATTGCCAAATTATTTTCAGAATTAGAAATAACATCATGAAGGTGCTTAGCACAGCTCCTGGTATTGGTATGACTTCAATAGATAATAGCTGCTATGCCAGTCAAAATGATATAATCAAGTGTCCCTCTCCAGCCTCCTCGTGAGTATCTCTGTGATGGGAGTGCTTCCATTGTCGCAGTCCTGTTGGTTCGAACCTTCTGCTCCATGTGGTGCACAACCCTCTTTCTTTCTCATCCTCTTCTGGTTCATTCTCTCTGGTTCTGCCATTTGTGGCCACACAGAACAAATCTAAACCTTCTCCCACAAATAGTACCCCAGATATGTGAAGACAATCCTGGTATCCCTCCTTGATTTTCTCGGTGGCAAACCTGGTTAGCTCCTCGAATCCTTCCATAGGTCACTTGGTTTTGATCTCACCCAGGACACTTCTAGCCCCTTCCCCCAATACGTGAGCATGCATGGAAAGATGCCAGCCAGCCACAAAGAACAGTGGAGATAGCAAGCATGTCTATACTGAAAAAGCCTGTGACTGTGTCTGTAGCTCCTGTGATATTCCAGTGCATACCCTACAAATATGTTTCAGTTCCCCTGCTTTTTACCCTAGTATTTGGAACATGACGCTACTACCCTGGTGAGGAACGGAGCGTTATAAAAACTATATTGTCAGATGCTGAACTGAAAAGTTATCCCCTCATAACTGTGGTAAGATGTGATTGCATTAGCCCCCTACCCACATTTTCCACTTTCTCAGTGTCAGTGATATTTTTCACAAAACTTTAAGGTCCCTGCTCCTTCACTGGAGACCCCGCAGTGTGACTTGCTGTGGCCAGCAGAATAAGGCAGAAGCGACAGCATGCCAGTTCCAAACCTAAGCTGAAGAGGCCTTCGGTATTTCCAGTTGCCCTTTGGTGCCCTGCCGTCACCATGAAAGAACATACCGCAACTAGCCCACTGGTCCAGGGCAGCTGGGAGGTCTGCAGAACAGAGGCCCCCAGCAAAGCCCAGCCTCTATGTGCCGATCCCCTGTCCCTAGCCAATTCATAGCACTTGAGAAAAAATAATTGATTACTTTCTGAAGTCACTGAGTGCTGGGTGGTTTGTTATCTGGAATTTTTGTGGCAAGAGATAACCATTACAGAAGTTAAGCCAGAAAACAGAGAGAGGAAAACTAACCAGTTCCGTGTAGTTGCTGTATAAACACGTTTGCCGTGAGCATTTTTACCACAAGCATTTTCACTGCATAACTAATCAGCTGAAACACAATTTTCCAAAAAAGATAAAATCACAAAAAAAAAACCAGAAGAGGGACATTCATTAAAAACATGAAAAATGAATAACAAAATTAAAAACACTATTGCAAAATACAAAATGTTTGAGTACATTTACAATGTGTGTTGGCCATACTGTGCAAATAACTGAGTTTATTTTGTGTATTATATCTAAGCATAGTCTTCAAAGTCTTTCATTCATGGTATTATCCTTTTTTTTTTCTTTCTTTTGTTTGATTTGTCTTGTGGCTAAAATTTCTTCCTTCATTAAGAGAGGTATCCATTTCGAAATACTAGGATGCATACTTGTAGCTGAGATTTGTATTGCGTTTTGAAAGCCTTCTCCACTGTCGCTTGTCCTTGGCATATTGTCACATGTCCACTAGCAGACATTCCAAGTTTGGTAGGAAATGTAGGTTCAAAACTCTGCGACTGTATAGACCATTATGAGGGCTGAGCTTTATAGCCTGTAAAATGGAAGTGCTGCATGAAGGAGAGATGAGGCCAAACTGTCCACCAGTTATTTTTTTTAATTTTTATTTATTTTTTGAGAGAGTGTGAGCAGGGGAGGGACAGAGAGAGAGGGAGACACAGAATCTGAAGGAGGCTCCAGGCTCTGAGCTGTCAGCACAGAGCCCAACGCAGGGTTCAAACTCAAAAACTGCGAGATCATGACCTGAGCCGAAGTCAGATGCTTAACCTACTGAGCCACCCAGGCACCCCCTGGTTAGTTTTTTAAATCTTGTACGGCAAAATGGCCTTACAGACTATTAGTTTTGTGGCAAAAACACTTGTGGGCCAAGATGCTCGTGGTGAAAATGCCCAACATGATATTAACCCTTCCTCACTAAGTTGAGAAGAATTGATGAAAGAGTGACAGAACTATAACCAGCCTAACTGAATACTTCATAAAGATGATTTGCCAAGTTTTGTTTTTTTCTTTTTAAAGTTCATTTATTTTGGAGAGAGGGGGAGAGTGTATGAGTAGGGCAAGGGCAGAGAGAGGGAGAGAGAGAATCCCAAACAGGCTCCGTGCCATCGTCAGTCCAATGCAGGGCTCGATCCTGCAAACCATGACATCATGACCTGAGCTGAAATCAAGATTTGGATGCTCTGACTGAGCCACCCAGGTGCCCCAGTTTCTCAAGTTGTAACCTTGAGAAAACAAGTGTGTAGATTATGTATCTCATCAGCAAAACAGCTTATGACAAAGCAAACTGAATATCCAAAAACATGAAAAGTTAAGGGTTCTCCTGTTTGGCACAGTTCACTCATTGACTCAACAACTATTTAATGAATACCTGCTATGTATCCTCCTTGTTCTAGGCCCTGGAAATATGGTCATGGGAAAAACAGACAGGGCTCAGGTCTCATGAAGCTTATATTCTAGTGGAGACTCAGAAAATAATAAACAAAAATATAACTTCTAATAATGGATGATAAGTGCTGTGCAGAATCTCAGGCAGGGGAATGGCCACCTCAGGTGGTTCAAGGAAGACCTCTCCAAGGATGTGATGTTGAAACTGAGACCCGAATGACATGAATAGGCCAAGAGAAAAAAAGACCACATTGCAGGAAATATCAAATGCAAAGGCCATAAGGTGCATGAATAACCTTGGAAGGTCTGAGGTGTAAATAGAGGGATGGAGAGGAGTGATGTGGTGTGAAATGAAGTGAAGGATAGTAGAAGGGGGCAGAACATATGGAACTTCACTGGCTACAGCAAGGATTTTGTGTTTTGTTACAAGTGTAATGGAATCCATGAAAGTGTATGAAGGACATGACCTGGTTTATGGGTTTTAGGGGCTCACTCCTGGCGTGTGTGTGGAGGATGGATTGTAGGGGGACAAGAGGGGAAGCAGGGGTCTTTTAGGTCACTCTTGGGTGGTACTGGTGACATTTTGCAAGTAGAATTCAAGACTGGCTGATGGACTGTGTGTGAGGGAAAGTGACAAATTAAGGATGACTCCTAGGTTTTCTGTTGGGGTAACCGAGTGTAGTTGGTGCTGTCATTTCCTGAGAGGAGGAGGAGGAATGGGCGGGGGGTGGGGGGGGGAGAGAGAGGTCAAGAGTTTTGTTGGGATGAGTTAGTTAAGTTTGAAATTGGACGTCTGAGTAACTTTGCCAAGGAGGATGTTGGACATGTTAGTTTGGTACTCAGGCTACAGATGAGAGTTGGGCAGTCATCAGCAAACAGATGTGGGATTTTAGCCATAGGAATAGATGAGTTCACCTAGAAAAAAGTTAAAAAGTTAAGCAAGTTAAAAAGTTAAAATTTTCAATTTAAAATTTAACAAGTTTCAAAATTTTTAAATTATTTTGAAAAGAAGTGGGAGGATTAAGCCACAGAGTGTGGTGACATTTAAATGCTCAGCAGAGGAAGAGGAGATAGAAGACGAGCGTGAGAGAGAAACTGAGACAGTGTGATGTCGTGGAAGCCAAGAGAAGCAAGTGTTCCGGGAAAGATGGTTGTCAACTTAGGTTGGGTTGGGCTGAATGCAACTTGACTCATAAAGTTAACATGAAGCCAGAGAAAGAAACTATTGGATTTGGTGACCCTGAGAATAAAATATTTAGTGGGAGGACAGAGATAAAAGTCAAAATGGGACGGTTGAAAATGAATGGCAGGTGAGAAATTGATGACAGGTTCTGCTACAAAGGGGAACAGAGAAACGGAGAAGTCTTAGACGTGGTGAGAGCTTAAGGTTTTGTTTCATTTTGTTTTAAATAGGAGATTGGGGCAAGGCGGGGGTAATGTTTAAATGCCATAGGTAGGTAAGGCAGGAGAGAGAGAAGAGTTGAGAATGCAGGAGATAAAGTGGACGAAGGCAGGATCATCACCCTAGAGAACAGAGGAGACCCCAGGCATGGTGGAAGCCATGGCCTCTGCAAGGCCTCTCATGGAAACGGGAGGGCAGGCAGTGAGAGTAAGAGCATGCACACGAATTGGCGGGGTTGGTGAGGGGAAGGTAAGTGATCATGTCCATTCACTCATATTTTCTCAGTGAACTGTGACTTCAGGTCATCATTTGAGGACGAGCCAGGACTTTCTGAATCCTGAGCCCCGTGTCCTTCATTTGTCATTTGGTGCCCTCGGAGAGATGAAATGGCAGGGCAAGTCGTGTCTGTTCTTCCATCTGATACTGTGCCCGGATTCATTCAAGTTCCCGTCAGAGAAGCGAATTCATGTGGTTTGTTTAAATGAAAGCACTCAAACGAAGGAACTCCTCACGGAGATGAGGATGCTGTTAAGGGATGCTGCACCCAGGCTGTCAACAACCACAAGTTACCCCCCACCCCCATCACCACCATCTAGGGCCACAGGGTCAAGGAAGATTAAAAGTGTTAGATCCAATGAGAGCTGGAGTCATGGGGGAGTGGCCAGCCAGTGTGGTCATTCATTGAAGAGGCCTATAGATGCTATCAGGGAAATAGCGCCAAAGCAGAGAGAGGATATGAGAGAAATATCTTGAGTCCTCACCCCTCCCATCTGTTGCTGATGCTTCCCCATGGCTGAACCCAACTGGAAGCTGGCTGGCAAGGGTTATGCAGTCCATGGTGAAGGACAGAGAATAGATCTGGCAGCAAATAACCAATACTTCAGGCCACAGGTGTTGAAAAGATTTTAAAAACCACTCCAAGGGGAGTATTTACACCCAATGCCATATATAGAATGCATCTCATTATTTGGTTCCTGCTGAGACTTGGAAAACCTAGCTAGCCATGATCTTTGAAGTGAACCATCATGGATACTTGTAACCCACCCATAAATCTCCAAATGTAATGTTTGTCCATAGTCTTCCTCCTTTATTTTCATCCAGAGGCATATTGCTCTAAAACTAGGAAAGCTTGTTCAGGGCCCCTCACTGGCGTGAATACCTTCCAAGGCCATGGGAGAGCCACAGTCGTGTATTCTTGCCATCGTGTGTTCTTGTCAATTTTACAAAAGTAGTATGTTTAACTGTAATCTGTTAAGACTGTGTTTTTTCACTCTGACCCTAGAAAGGCCCCCCCCATTATATGCACTTTAGGCCCCACAAAACTTGTATCTGCTTCTGTTTCCAACAGAGACTCAATGATACAGTGCAAATTTTATCCCTTTCCCCAAATTCTCCCATCTTTCAGGTGGGGTGGTTAAAGAACATCAAAATGAACAATTTGGGAAGGGGGGAATGCAGCAGGAGGGTAAGAAGCAGAGAAGGGAGGGGTGTGCAGTGCTCAAGACGGGGAGAAGAGCACTGTGTGGAGTACCCCCTCTCTGGCCATCCACCTTCAAGTGACGGAGGGTTGTCACGTGTCCCGCGGGGGACTCATTTCTCACGGGGGCCTCGCTCAGATGCTGCTCTTTATGCTTTCAGATGCAGATGGAAACCTGTGTCGAAGTAACCAACTGTTGCAAGTCATGCTGGCCATGCACCGAATTATCATTTCCTCTGCTGAACTGCTCCAGAAAGTTGTCACCCTATATCCTTTAGCACACTGGCTGATGGTCCCCAAGCGGGATTCATTCAAAAGTATTTCAAATCTTGAGATTTGAAATTTGCTTTCATGTTGATTGGTTTGGAATAACCCCCAGTGGTAAATGGGTCCAAATGTCCTTTGAGAGGTATGGGGTTTGTCTGTGTGTCTTGGGTGTCCACGTGCACATGCACACGTACATGTCACTTCTGTTGGGTGGGGCAGTTTTAGCAATGCTGATTGCTCTGGCAAGTAGTCACAGCAACGGGCAAACACAGTGGTCTTCAGCGTGTCTGGCTAGTAAAAATACGTGTCCTGTAGGTTAGTAAGAATCCCTGTTCATCCTGTGCAAACTGACGGGGGGGGGGGGTGCAGTCATAACTCAGATGAGAAACTGGCTTTCCTGTCCAATTCCTCAATTTTCCCCAGGTTCTGGAAAGAGCTGCACGACACCCCAGTAGCTGGAGTCTGCTGGTGCTTCTGCTTCAGGCAGAGATGGCTCTCAGCCCAGCAAACCTGGCTGGATTTTAACTGTCTTACAGGGTGCAAAGCGAGTAGGGTGGAGAAGGAGCCTGCCCTCTCCTGCTCGCGGAGCACAGTGTAAGCTGTGGCTGTAGTTGGGGTGAGACTGTTGAGCACCTGAAGCCCGGGTCCCTGGCACTGAGTCACGAGTGGTGGCTCTTCTGATCCTTCACCCCTCCCCTGACCCCCCTCCCATTTCATCTCATGGCACACCAGAAGGTAAAAGCCACCAGAAGAGACTGAATCTCTTCTATAACCCTACTTATAAATCTTTACGTTTCAGATCAAAGGAGATGTTTCCAGCAGCATTCCAAGGGAAGAGCATTGGGAGGGGTCTCTGTAATAAGAGGTGCAGGTCGTAAGTGGGTGTCTGGTCTGCAGAGAATTTTTAAACCGTCATAAAGCTGACTCACAGTCTTCCGACTTTTTGTTAACTCCACGTACCAACAGTTCTAAACAGTATCAGTGATTAAAAACTCCTCAGTGAAACACTTGTTGGTCTAGGGACTCAATTGTGCCCCTGGCTGTCCCCATGGTGGGCAGACCCTCTCCCCTCCCCCTGCTCTCTCCCACCCCCCCAGAGGTTTGACCCCTCACCCCTGTCCCTTTCCTCCACCTTCACCTCTGCCTCCTCAATGGCACCTGCCCCTCAGCCTAAAACGCATTCAAGTCTCCCCAACCTAAAAATAAACTTCTCAGCCCTGCCTTCCCTCTGTTCCATTGTTAGGGTTAGAAAATTGATGCACAAATGTCTTAAAATAGTCTGCACTCACTATCTCCAATCTCTCAACTCCCACTCACTTCTTAACTGAGCCTGGGCCCCCACCCGTGCTCAGACTTTCCTCTGATGTCACCAGTGGCCTCCTGGTGGCACCAGTGGCCTCCTGGTGGCTAAGGCCAGGGGCTCTTTTATGTCCTTGCTTACTCTGGGCTTTGTGGACAATCCCCTGCTTCTCCAAACCCTCTCCTGCAGGGCTCCCAGGCGGTGCCCCCTGGCTCTCCTCCTTCCTGAGCCACCCCTCCTCTGACTTCCCATCTGGCGCCTTCTCTGAGCACATCTTAAATAAGGGGACAGTGTCCTGGTTTACTTCTCACTCTACCTCCTTCCTGGGTGATTCCCCACCAGGCTCTCCACCTCCATCCTTTGGTGCCATGGACTTTCAAATCTATATTTCTTTAACCCAAGCCATTTTGTAAAAAATATCTGGACTAATTTGTCCTGCCAACACTTGGATCTTAATATGCTCAAGCCTTAATTCGTTTTCTCACCAGCTTCATTTCCAACTACTGCCCATTAATTCTGCTCTGACACCTGCATTTTCAGTTTCAGTTTCAGTGCATGGTGTCATCGCCCATCCGATCGCCCTAACCAGAAACCTCAGAAGCACACTGGACTCCTCCCTGCCTTTCACCTCCTACAGAGTCCACTACTCAGTCCCAGGGCTTCTCCTTCAGAAATGACTCTTAGCTGTTTTCTTCTCTCCCCCTGCCCCCCCGCCCCCCGCCACTCCGGGCTTCATGTGGGCCTCCATCTTCTCTCCTAGGCCCCTCTCTGGGACTGCTGTTCTCCCCCACGTGCCAGTTCACAAGCCACCTTGGACGTTACTTTCTGCACAAGCACGTCACATAAGCCCGTTGCTCCAGAGCCCCTGTAGGCCGCACGGGTAACGCCCCACTCCTCAGCTGCCAGGACAAGGCCTCCACAGTCTGAGTCGGGGTGTCCGTTCAGCTCCACCCTGCAGCTCTCCCAGAAGCCCTTTCTTCCCGACCTGGAACTGCTCAGTACACCTGTGCCTGGCATGCCTTTGCCTCCCTCATTGCCTAGCAGGCAGACTCTTTCAGGATCCTTCTGTGAAGTCTTTCCTGACCTTTTCAGGCCTCCACACACCCCTCCCTTTTAAAGATACATCTAGTATTTTTAAATAATGCTTTGAAAATCTAATTCCTGTCACTTTAGTTTTGTATTGCTAAAGTCAATGTGTCTCCCCTCTCTGGTCCGGATGTAACCTGCCTTGAAAAGCTTTCCATCCGTGACTGCAGAAAGTGTGAGGTATTTCTATTCTGTTAGCTAAATAAATTGACCTACCAAGACTTCTGTCTGAGTTTTGCCAGTGTGATACATATGTGCTCTGATCTTTATAGATGACTGTTTCAAGTCGATTGCCGAAACTTTGCGTCTAGCTGCTGTTTGATTTGTGTTAGTAATATAGGAAGTTGCAAAGGTACTAAAAATTAATTTGATTACAAGTCAACTTAAGAAAAATATATAAATTTTTAACATATATTAAAAATATATACGCTGTAACTTATCCACTTACAGGTCTCCTCTACTAATCCGTGTGTCCATCGACATCAGGAACCAAAGCTTATTTATCTTTGTTTCTCTAGAACTTAGCTCAGGGACCATCTCATGATTGGACACAACAAATGTTGCCTTACCATTCATGAAAAACATTGGATACTCTTTCTATATTGGGACTTTTAGGTGAAAAACTCAAGCTTTGCTCAGGTCTGGGGTGGTAGAAGAGATTCTAAGAAGGGAATATGAAATAAGACTGCCTACCATTGAAACCCAGGTTAAACACTGGAGGCAGAATGATTTTCTCTTCATGTGTCTGTCTCTGTTTTCTGACCTGGGAGTAATAGAATTATTAGTTAAATAAGCTAAGGGTTTCCTGTTGTTTCCTGATTTTTCACTGGTAAAAAAAAAAAAAAAAAAAAAGACTGGGATTTTGAAACATGCTTTGAATGGCTCAAATGCCTGAAAAGTAGTCAGAACTGTACTGTACTTCATAGTCCTGGTACCAGATGTGAAGAGAAGGAAAATGCGTGGAGCCTGAAGCTTCCAGCAAACAATGGCCTTAAGCCTTGCAAGGCAGACAGACCCCTGAGCCTCTTTTACTGGCCTGCATATACTGGGTGTTCCCCTTCTCTCCCAAAGGGAGAAAGCGGGTGCTCTGCCTTACTTCAGGGCTGCCTTCGCTATGGTTTAGGGGCTCTGATGAGCGGGGAGGTTCTGCCCTTAGGATGGGTGCCCTGCCTGCCTGCCCCCTGCATGCAGAGCACCCGCATGCACACTGACTGGTTCACACAGGTTCTGCCCCGCCCTCGGCCCTCGGCCCACAGGGATGGATGGTCAAAGGGAGGGAAGGACAGGGAGTGACTGGGAGGAAGAAAAGTCCATAGTAAAGGGCACCATGTTGATTTATAGATCTACTTGGTTGTTTTAAAGGAGAAGTATGTTTTCTCTGCCTTCCCCATTAGAAAGGAAGACAAAAATTTCGAGAAGTCCATCAAGTAATAGAAGTATAGAAGCTGAGACCTATTGATCTGGAATGTGCCTTGTGCTTGAATCTCTTGGCACTGAAGGCAGACATTTCCTCAGCAGTGCAGCATAAGAAATGTAAAGTCATTCTGGTTCACTCTTAACTTCTATGCCCAAAGAAAGGCAGTCATCAAAGCCTTTTATTGCATGCAGTTTGCTGGTTTCCTGGGGTTTTTATTTTTATTGTCCATGTTGTTATGCATGTGGGTTTTTGTGTTTTGTTTTTGTTTTGGTGCTTCTGAAGACAGATTTTATAGGCAGTGAATCTATTAAAATTTAGTTTTTAAATTCAAGTCATTTTATTAAAAGTACAAATTATACAACCATAGCTCTTCTTTAGGGATTCAGGTTTAGCTTGCAAATATTATTCTTTCTATAAGCCTAACATGTTTCACCAAGCATTTTTAAGGGACCCTGAAAAATGTTTGGTTAATTTGAATAATGGTAATTAAGTACTTCCAATGGTTTTAAACTACAATTATGAATTTTAAATTTTGGATTATTTTTAAATACTTAAGATGCCTTCCTGAATTCTAAATGGTTTTTATAATAGTACATTGAAGTTATAAACAGTTACCATTATTTTAGAAGTTCCAAAACTATGATTAAACTTAGTAAGATTTCAGTTTAAAAGCACAAGTCTGAAGCACTTAATTATATATTCCAAATCAAAGTTTCAAGACTATCGTTCTAATATGCTCTAAAATATTACAGGGAGACAAAATCCCCAAATGCTCAGATTCCTTCCTAATCAGAAAACACTAATCCTAAGATGTGGACTTTCCCTTTTCTGTATTTACCTGTGAATTTTTCAGAGGTTTAGGATACACATTCCCACTGAAGGAAGACCACTCCGTCCCGTTGAGATCTTTGCCATCTTACTCACTGGCCTCCTCACTGGACTACTCCTACTGAATTCCCAGTAGGGCCTGGGAATCACTGAACCCTGTATTGCAGTTATGATGGCGCAGTTTTTAAAAGGGAAAGAAGGCATCGCCTTGCGGGGGCACACAGTGCACATACCAGCCTGATTCCTCAGTGTGTCGATCAAAAGTGGTAGATCCACCTAGGTTCACCATTGGATTGGATTTTGCATTTCTTTGGCTCATAAAAGAAATATTCTTCCCATGTATTTCTAAAGATCTGCAAACTTAATGGGATCTTACTATTCTTTGATATTCTTAGGATGGCACCCTTCTCATGGAATATTCCGAATGCCATGGATCCTTAAACGTGATCAATGATTGTATTTTGGATTGTTCACATGGCTTTGTCTGACTTGCCATCACAACTTACAAGGTCCATCTACTGAGCCCCTTAGGCGCATGTTACCATTTTTCACATTACTGCTTTTAATTTTCATGACAATACATCTGAATATTCATTCCCCTTCTAACTTACAGCACAAATTGTTTATCCATTACTGGAATCACTTTAAAAGAGAGGGGCTCCTCTTTTTAAGTTGTTTCAGTGGGAGTCCTCATCTCTTGGGCATGGGCAGGAGGCCTTTTGCCCCTTCACTTCATAGAGGCCACCTGTGCTGGGACCTTTCCACGCTGTTGGCTTCCCACTTCTCCTCCTGCAAAGGACTTCTCCTTCTTTCCACAAGCCATTTCAGTGTGGGCTACATGGAAGGTCATCACTGTCACCCTTCCAAGGTGATAATATGCAGACAGCTGCACACATCAAGTTGGTTTTTATCCTATGGCCAGAAAGAGAAGAAAACATCTGGGAGGGGGGTAGTTTTAGCAAATACTTCCACAGATAAGAAGTTGTTTGGTTTCTGTAACAGAGGCTTTTATTTCCCTTAACCACAGCCCTACCTATAAGGATGCCTTGGCAAAGAATTCGCCAGGGCTTTGCCTGAAGATCTGCTATTTTGTAAGGTAATGTTTGTGGGTGCAGTTGGGACTTGTGGAGCGGGCGGAAATGAAAGACTGAAGCAAGGGGTGTTCGTTTTTTCCTCGTGCTCCCCACCTATCCTGTCCTGTCCATACATCACCTCTGGGAGACTGGAAAGGGCAGTGCTGCGTGCTAGAGATCCCTTATTGGAGCAGTGTTTTTCTAGCATGGCTGAGCTTTACTATTTCATACCAGCCTTTTCTTCAGTCTGATAGCATTTTGATATCAAATGGCAGTAGGGAGAGATACAGAGATAAGGAAGGATCTCTTCTCTTTTTCATTTTTATTCCTAATTATAAAAGTAAAACAGGTCATATTAGAGCATTTTGAAAATACAGAACAGAGGGTAACTTTAGTAATAGTTATTCATATCCCACCCCACATTTTGGGATATTTCCTCTGTCCTTTTTCTAAGCAGATTTTTTTTTTAACATAGCTGAGATCAAAATACATACAGAATTTTGTGTCCTATATTTTTCATTTCATATCATAGGAATCTTCTTCGTCATTAAAAACTTTGTAGACAGTATTTTTAATGGCCATATAATATTCTGAGATCTGATACGGTGTAACTTACATGTGCACTACCCTGTCTTTGGACATTTGGTCTGTCTGTAGCTGTGCCCCTTCTAATTATCTGTGACACACATGCTGGTGCCTAAATCTTTGTCATGGCTTTTTCTGTTATGATTCGCCCCTCCTATCACAGCATGCCGGTGTGCAGGGGCAGAGGACTGCCGGCAGGTGGTTTTCTTCCCATCCCCCACCCCCTCATATTCTGTATATAGAATATGTATTCTGTGTTCCCAGGCATGTAGAAGGACAGGCCAGCCTCTGTGTCTTCCTCATTCCTCTTCATGGGGAAGAACCCACCAAAGCACGAGTCCTCGGCTGCAGTTTTGGATTGTTTGTTTTTTTTTTGTTTTTTTTTTGTTTTTTTTAACTCCCACCTTTTAGGTACTGGATAACAGAATTCTGGATCATGTTTAAAATGGATGCCAGCTTAACACACACCATGGAGGAGTTCCAGGAACTGGTGAAGGCCAACGGGGAGGAGCTACACCGCCGTCTGATTGACACGACCCAGATGTGAGTTTCCGGGTTCGGGCTCGCCTTTCCAAACCACCCCCCCTTCTGTGCCACCTCTGACAGCAGCTCTTGGCCCACTCGGAGAAGCCCCTCACACAGGCTCAGATTGCATCTGATCGGCTGAAAAGTGAAGAGACTGACATTTAATAGGAAAGCAGATAAAGCTATAAGTGACTAATATCCAAGAGCAGAAGAAAAAAAAAGTCCCAGTGGAAAAGAAATCAGGTAGCAAGGTACTGACTAAAATGCACCCAGGTCGTGAGAAACTGAAAGCACCTGCCTAAGCTTCCTCAGCAGCACGTGCCTCAGGTGTGGGCCCTTGTCAGTGAGGAAGGGGCGGTGCAAAAATGCATTGAGGGTTTCTAACCTGTATGGGTGTCCACGACAGATGCTTAGAGTTGCAGAGATGGGAAGGCTCACAGGAACATTTCAGATCATACCTTGGATTTCTTATCTATGAGATTGGCCCACTCTGGAAGCAGGAGAGCCTTTCCTAAGTCAGGGAGAGGACCGTGCACACACACTGCGTGCTAAGGTTTTCTCAGTGTGGCCACTTTGTTTTGGAATAATACACATCCCTGGAATATAGACTTCTAGGATTGAAGCATATTCTGGAGATCATTTCATCCAACACCCCAGGAAATGGAGGCTTGGCAAGGTCATTTGGGGTCACACAGTGGCAGAGCCGAAGCAGGACTGTGACAGCCCTGGCAATGTGCTGTCCCATAGCCACACAGAAATGACTTCAGAATCACATTTCACGGCCCCAAATATTTTTCTGTATGACAGTTTGGATTCACTGTACTTCTCTGCTTAGAATTTACAAATTGAAAGATAAAATTTCAAAGAGTGGTGCCTTGGTGGCTCAGTCGGTTAAGTGTCAGACTTCAGCTCAGGTCATGATCTCACAGTTCCTGGGTTCGAGCCCCACATCGGGCTCTGTGCTGTCAGTGCAGAGACTGCTTCAGACCCTCTGTCTCCCTCTCTGCCCCTGCCCCACTCACACACTCACTCTCTCAAAAATAAATAAATTTTTTAAAAACTTAAAAACAAATTTTTTTAATATAAAATTTCAAAGTAACAATGCTCTCTTTTTAAAGTTATAGAACCTGGGGCATAGGGCAGTTCTCACACCCCAGTGTCTTTGTCCCAGTATGTACCTAGCTGGCTTTTTTCTACCAGGATTTCCCACAGTAAGTTCTTTGGGAAGTAGTCAGTAGGATAGTGCCTGACCAGATCTGCTTGAGAGGTAGTGAGTGAAGCTTCCCTTTGCAGCACATCTCACCCTGTAACGTGTTCATTAACCAACGGGGCTACAGAATCTGTAGCATTTCCCAGACTCATTTGAGCACAGAACCCTTTGTCAAGAGACAAGGTGCTCCTGAATACCAGTTTGGGAAACACAGATCTTTACCCTGCTGCCTCTCAAAATATGGCTGCTTCCTTCTGCTAACTTAGTGAGGGAAATTGAAACACACCGATGGATTATAAGAAATTATAAGAATTATAAGAAAATGTGGGGATTGGGGGGGGCACTCTAGGGTTAGCTAGGTTTCCTTGGTCATTTCAGTGGCTGGGAATATCTGAGGGAAATGCCACAAGTCTGCTCAGAGTGACCACACATTCGTGCACGATTCCCTGAAGCACAGCTTCTCATCTCTGTGGTTCTCTGTGCTCTCCTGGCACCAAAGCTGAGATCTCGAACCCAAAGAGAGAGTCCCCATCACCCTCAGGAGAACGAAGGGACACACGGAGGGCATGGAGACAGCAGACATGCCAGGGGACAAAGGAAAGCAAGGATGAAAGGCCAGGAAACTGTGACCAATGCCCGAGACTGTCTTTCCCACGGCCTTAACATAGACACATTCTACCCAGTTCCCCTTGACATGCTCAGAAGGTTTGTTGAAAACAAGCAAGGCTTTCCTTGTTGGTGCCCTAGAAAAAAAAGTTGATTTGAGGAAAGTGTTAATGCTTTGTTTTGGTCGAAGACAGTTAGCTAATGGTGCTTTGTATATTCTTGTAGATTTACTCGAATTAAAAAATAATTCTGACCTATTCCTTTTTCCCCATCTTCTCCCTTTCATGTTTGCCCACAAAAGCAATGCCCGTGACTGGTCCAGGAAACTGACTCAAAGGATAAAATCAAACACCAGCAAGAAGCGTAAAGTCTCCCTGCTCTTTGACCACCTGGAACCAGAAGAGTTATCTGAGCACCTCACGTACCTTGAGTTCAAGTCCTTCCGGAGGATATCTGTATGTACCCAAGGGGCGGGAGGAAAACTTCCCTGTGCTATTTCAGAAAATAAGCAGAGCAATTCAACAGCTCATCTGCCATCTAACCCTGGAGTCCCTCCACCCCTCCAAAGCTCAGGCTTTCCCATCAGACTTTGTAGAGTCTGGAAAACGAGTACACTAGAAATTTCTTTGTTTCTCCGCTGTGTTCCTCACCTCCTGTCCTCCATGCCATCCCACCACTCACTCAGGTGACAGTTCTGTGGGCACAGGTGACACCCTGCACGCATACATAGACAAGTATACACACGCACGCGCGCGCATGCACACACACCTTACCCTTGATAACCATTAGGCTTCCAGATTTTTATTTTTAAATTTTCCTTCAAAAAAAAAAATGAGGATATGTCCTTACAGAGTTTGATTCTAGGATAGTCTTTGAATAGCTCTGGGAAATCCTGAAATAAAGTATATACTAATTTTCTAGCCCAGAATACAGCCGAGTTCTTGACAGAGTGCTGACAGGGCCCAGCAGTCACCCATGATTCTAGAGATAAACCATGCTGACCCAAACCTTGCTCCTTAAAACTCCCTATGTGATACCAAAGAATGCTGGTTCTGTACAAGAGAACTTGTCGGCATGTCAGATGCCAACAGACCCTCGCTGGCCAATATGCTTTCCTGAGAAATGACACCTGTCGTCCACTCTGTGTCCACCCCTGCCAAAAGACAGTCTTCAACTTTGCTCTAAAAATACAGACTACCTAGTTGCCGGATGCGTTTCTTAGAATGACCTGTGTTCCCCAGATGAGGGGACGGGCTGCTCAGAAAGTGGCCTAAACAAGGTCACTCGGCCTGTTAGACCAGGGCTGGGGCCACATGACTCTTTGTCACTCAGCGCCAACTTATTGAGCCTGCTTGTGTCTGGAAGGAGAACTACAAACCAGGTTACAGAGTTACTTCATCTTTTCTCCCATGCTGCTGACATCGTCCCGTTTACACACAGCCGAGCGGCCATTCAGCCAGCCCCCCAACTCCCATGTGGAGACAAGCCTCCAAGCACTGATTCACTGGCAAACCAACCCCCGCCCCCAACCCTGACAGAACCACAGGCCCTGACTGGGAAGCTCCTCCCGGGGAGTTTCCATTTGGCAGTGCCTCCCGTGTCACAGGGAGGGACACTGAAAAGAGCCATTTATCACACGGGGAATCTGAGCTGTGCCAGGCCCCAGCTGGCGAGGTGGCTCCAGCAGGCCTCCGGGATGTCTGCACGACGCCAGTGCTCAGACCGGCAGAGGCGGAAGAAACTGCTGTTGAACTAGGACTCTGAGCTAGTGCTCTGCCCGAGTTGAGACCACGTTCTGTTTGCAAATGAAAACATCAGTTTAAATTTTTATTTCTTCGGGGTGGCATGATGCCTTCACAGAAGAGGACTTGGGGGATTTTGTTTCACCTACACAGTTCTAAGCAGTTTTCCCAAACAGTAGTGTCCCTCTCATTTGCTATTTCCCGCTTATTATAGTACTTATGACAGTACTAATTATATTAAAAAACAAGTGGATTCAGTGTTATAGAGAGAAGGGTATATGAATGTATTCACTGGAATGAGTCATGGGAACTTTCTCTCAGAACCAGTAAGATTGCTTATGTGTCCCTCTTTTTTTTTTTCATGATTGACTGATTGATTTACAAAGGGGGAGGGGGAGCCCATAGGGGGAAGGGCAGAGAGACAGAGAGAATCCTACACAGGCCCCACAGCTCTCAGCGCAGAGCACTGCGTGGGACTCAAACTCACAAACCCTGATATCATGACCTGAGCCAAAACCAAGAGTCAGACGCTTAACTGACTGAGCCACCTGGGTGCCCCAACTTATGTGTCCATCTTGAGTACTTTTGGTCTGCTCTTATTTTTCCACCCATCAGCAATCACAGCACAGCAAAATGGGGCTCAGCTAATTTGCATGTATTTGGTTTAGGTTATGAGTTTTTCTCATCAGTGTATTGCTTACAAGTCAGGCAGGACTACGGTTCGTCTACTGAAGTAACAACCCCCCACCCCCACCCCACCCAATCTCAGTGGTCTAACAAGGCAAGTTTATTTTTTTACTGACAGTAGAAGGCTAACGTGGGTCAGCAGGGCCTCTGCGGATCCCAGTCACTCAGGGACCCAGAAGTAGGAGGGTTCATCTTGACACGAACTTCTGCCATCTCTGTGCCATTGGAAAGGCAATGCAGCACATCATTCACTGGCTCTTATATCTTTCCCTCAAAAGCCCCATCACTTGCACCCAATGTTCTGGCTAAACTGTGTCACATCTGATTTCAAAGGGGAGTTCAGAAGCAGAGAGCTCAACATCCCTGGGAAACCGCACCAAAAGCTTCCACAGGCCTGCTAGAGCAGAGCAGACGACTTGTCCCTCGTGGTCATACTGTCTGAACAGAGGATGGTTTGTAATAGGGACAAGATAGCTGCAATCATTGGTTAGACAGCGATCTCCTGACACATTTCCAGTTTCACATAAGCTGTTCACCGTCAGCCATAGTCAGTACCTTTGTCCACTTGGAAAACTGTGGTCACTATGTTGTAATAGCTAAGCAGGTTTCATGTACCCCACTCACGTGGCCTCTGCCCGAGCTGGTGAGTTGAAGGAATTCCAAACAGGTTTGTTTCAGCATGAGGTTAATAATTACCCTGTCAGTAGCACCTCACGTGTGCAGCGCTCTGAAAAGGTAAAGTGCTTTCACACATTGTTGTGTTACATTAACAATTCCTGTCCTGGATAGGCCAGATTTTATTCTCCCATCTTTTTAAGACGGTTGTTTATTTTTTGAGAGGGAATGAGAGCGTGAGCAGGGGAGGGGCAGAGAGAGAGGGAGAGGATCCGAAGCAGGCTCTGTGCTGACAGCAGAGAGCGTAATGCAGGGCTCAAACTCACAAACTGTGAGATCATGACCTGAGCCAAAGTCAGACGCCCAACCGAGCCACCAGGCACCCCTGTTACCCCATTTTTAAGTTAAGAAACAGTTGGGGGTGCAGGGGAGAGAGAGAGAAAAAGATTTTTGTGAGAGGATTATCTGCTCGTCCCCTTAATTTCAGCAACAGAGCTGGAACTAGTACAGATCTTACTCAAGTTGAAAATATCGTTACCTCGAAATGCACGTAATACATCTAAGCTGTCAGCATCATAGCTCGGCCTAGCCTACCTTAAATGTACTTGGAGCACCTTACATTAGCCTACACTTGGGCAAAATCTGATGCAAAGCCTATTTGTAATAAAATGTTGGATATCTGCTATAGTTTATTGAATACTGAAAGTAGAAAACACTGGTTATGAGTACAGATGGTTGTAAGCAGATCAGTTGTTTACCCTCCTGATCACACGGCTGCCTGGGAGCTGCAGCTCGCTGCCCAGCATCACAAGTTTTGTACTGCATATGGCTAGTCTGGGAAAAGGTCCAGATTCAAAATTCAAAGTATGGTTTCTTGCGAATCCATATGGCTTTTGCAACATTGTACAATAAAAAAAAAAAAATCCTAAATCAAACCATTCTAGGCAGGGACTGTCTATACTGAGATTTCTGTTCTATATTCTTTAGAATTTAGAAGGGACACAATCAGTAGCTACTCAAATACAGTATTTGGGTTAACTAGTGTGTGTACACATCCACTTATGCCTGATGACTTTTGATGGAGAGAGGCCATGCTGTGGGTAGAGTAAGAAAGATTTCCTTCCCACCATTCTCATCAGCCAAGTGGAAGACATGCGAGAAGACGAGAGTTCCCCTGTCCCGTAGAATCAACTGAGCAGAGGTGATGTGCCCCTCGGATCTCCCAGAATACCAGAGGCAGTCCTGATGGATTTCTTTTTCCCCAGTTCTCCGATTATCAGAATTACCTTGTGAACAGCTGCGTGAAGGAGAACCCCACCATGGAGCGGTCCATTGCCCTGTGTAACGGCATCTCCCAGTGGGTACAGCTGATGGTTCTCAGCCGCCCCACCCCGCAGCTCCGGGCAGAAGTCTTCATCAAGTTCATCCAGGTGGCTCAGGTGAGTGACTAGAGTTAAGAATTTTGGCCTGGGCAATGAGCTAAAGTATCCCCTCTCCTCCAACCTAGTCTATCAATTAGGGCTGCTTTCCTCTCCTAAAGCATGGTGGAGTTTATGTGCCTTGAACTGTTCCCAGATTTAGATATGATGATTTGTCTCTTTCCCATATAAGGGCAGTATGGTGAGGACCATACATACTATCTCAGGGGTCAGGATACAGTTTTAGATCTGTTTAGATCTTTTAACATTTTCAGAAGATGCTTACCAGCCTACATCGTTGCCCCCAGTCTGGCCCACACAGCAAAGGGAAATTTTCCAGGATTTCCTGGAGCTGGACCACCTCAGTTCTTAGGTCTTTGAGCCCATATCGTGTCGAATGGCTGCATTTAATGTCTGAGGGCAGAGTTTAAGCACTTGATAAGTGGAAAACAAGGTAGTACGAACACATAATTGAAATTCCCGAGATTCTACCTCCTTTCCCAGTTACTGTCTTGCATAGACACTGACATTGCACAGAAAAGACAGTCCTTGTCCTTAAAAATACAAGTCTGGTTATTTAGGATCAAGGATATAAAATATTAGCTCTAGGTGGTCAAGACCAGTGCTTCTCAAAGTCAGTACATGGCCCACCTACTCTGGTATTACCTAAATGTTTATCCCTAAGGTCAGCCGTAGATCCCAGGAATCCAAATAGCCGTGCTTGGATCCAGAAATCTTTGGGTTAAACAAGTACTTTGGGCGGTTCTTAGAAACCACTGATGTAGAGGATGGTCCGCAGATCCAGTGCAACAAAGGAGGATGTGACACCGTGCTAAATTTGGGACCTTTGGTCTGAAATTAAGCCTAAGGGGGAAAGTGGTCAAACAACTGCAACACCTCATTGCTAGGCTTTGGTATTAGGAAGACTCAAATTGAGAGGCGTGTAACTGACATGTATATTGACTACTCTCATCTCTTTTGTGTCACAGAAGCTCCACCAGCTACAGAACTTCAATACATTGATGGCTGTGATAGGTGGGCTGTGTCACAGCTCAATCTCCAGGCTCAAGGAGACAAGTTCGCACGTCCCACATGAAATCAATAAGGTCAGTGCTACTGGCTTCTCCGGGGCCACTTAGTACCATTCCCAGGACGAGCATCAACATTTCCCCCTTAAGAGGCAACCCAGAGAGCCTTTCCGGGGCACATCACCCTTTGTCAATTAGGCAAACTGCCAAGGAGGCAAACCCCAAGAAAACCCATAGGATGGGAACGACCCAGGTCTGAGAGTCACTGTGATTCAGTCTGGGCTCAGCGTTACTACACGTTCCAACTGATCAGTTGAAAGAATGTGTCTCTCTCTCCTGCACTCCTATGAATATTCGGAGTCACCGTCTTTAATACTGACTCTCTTCCTCCAGCAACTTGTTCCAAAATGTTTTCCTAAATAGTGCTTCAGTTGACTGTAGTTCAGTTTGCATGTGAGACATGTACAGCAAGCAACACATTAGAAACCTACCTATTCAAATCCTATGGAGAATGACATTCTGGATAGTTGAAAATGACCTTTTCAGGTGCCACTTTGTAATAGTGTTTTGTTGAGTATTTTTCTTAAATGTCCTATGCACTTTTCTACATTCTTTAGCTGTTACAGAATAGACTTTAGCTCTTTATAGCATAGGGCTGTTGTGATGAATATAAACCACGAAGACGCACTGGAGATAAGAATGCAGCTCTGGTGTGGACCAGATTAACTGCTCTTTTGAGCATTTCCATCTTGTGGGAGAGGACCCCCTTACTAACCTCAACCCCAGGCCTCCCAAACTGCATGGACAGACTCTTCTTAGGGAGACATGCCTGTGTCTCATTGCCCCGTTTTTCCCGGGTGTTCAGCCTCCTTCTGGGGAGTCTCAGATTCATCATTCCTGCTCTCACCCCACCCCCACCTCCCAATTCCCTACTAGTTCTGCCAGAACTCGGTGGAACCACTGAAAAGGTTCTTCATGTCTCAGAAGTCACAGAGGGAGACAGTCATGGAGATTAATATACTCTTGTGCTGTTTCACTTACAAGATACACCTTGCTCCTCTTGGCCTTGGGTCCCTCCACAGCAGTGCTTTCTTGTCTGTAGCTGCTTGACCCTCAGGGTGGTCTGCAGCCAGACTTAAATCAAGTATCCCCTCATCCCCTAGTAGTTTATTTCACCTTCTAAGGAGAATAAAACTATCTCATTTTTGCTGCTAGTCTCTCATCATGTGAGCACTGTTGGCTCAGAGGTGAGGAAGAGGCTGTCTTGCCAGCTCATTGTGAATGGGGGAGGCTAACTTCAAACCTCAAATTCTTCACTGAGGAGAAATGGTACTTCTTAGGCCACAATTTTATTAAAGGAATTTCCAGCAGTGTTTAAAATATTTTGTGCTGTAACATAATTAGTGGTCTTTACTTCCCATCTTTGCCTGTGAGGAAGCCGGCCATCATGCATGGGGATTGGGGTTCTGCAGACTGCCACCTTGAACCAGGCATATTTGACAAGAATACCAGAGGTGGCTGCTCCCTTTTTATGCTGTACAGACCTGCCCTTTCCTGGGCCGGAAGCCCTAATGAAGAGCTCCCCGGGGCCTCGGCCTCACCTTGTCACATGCCTTCTGCTGGAAATTGGCCTATTGGTTCAGTCTCTGGTTCAGGATTTCAGTCTGTGAGTGGAACATCACCTGCTTCCTTGACGTAGGCCTGTTCTGAGAACCGCTGAGAGAAGGCCCACAGAGGGCAGCGTAAGTCAGACAAATGCTCAATAGACCACTGAAGCTCCCAGCTGTTCCCCATGCCTGCGACGGTCAGCACTTCCGACATCACATTCCACACGCGTCTCTGGAAGCATTCAGAGGATACTAGGGAGGGGAACTGCATGGCATGGGGACAGAGGTCAGGGGGACGCTTACTCTCTGCTGTATATTCTTGGACCGTTTTCATTTTTATCTCAGGCTTTTATGTTTAAATTTCAGTATAAAAATAAGACCTCACTTAAAATTTCCCAGTAGATAGTACAATCAAGTAAAGCATACTTTGTGTGTGTAAATACACTCTGACATTTGAAATCAGCTAGACTTTTTTAAATCTGGGAGTCACAGTCTGTAGCTTTTAGCGCATCACCTCCCGCCTGACAAATTAGGGATGGGGTGAAATAGTGGGACAGGCTGAGAGGAAACAAGGTGGCCTCTGCGGACAGTACACCCTGCCTGGTGGGCACCTGTGAATGGGTCTCTTCTGTTTTGTAGGTTCTGGGGGAGATGACCGAGCTCCTGTCCTCCTGTAGAAACTATGACAACTACCGGCGAGCCTATGGGGAGTGCACCCAATTCAAGATTCCCATCCTGGGGGTGCACCTCAAGGACCTCATCTCCCTGTACGAGGCTATGCCCGATTACCTGGAGGATGGGAAGGTGAACGTCCACAAGCTGCTGGCTCTTTATAATCATATCAACGAACTGGTCCAGCTGCAAGAGGTGGCCCCACCCCTGGAAGCCAACAAGGACTTGGTGCACCTGCTGACGGTGAGGCTCACACGGGAGGCAATTACTGAGGGCTGTCCGTATGCCACACACCACTCTCTGCGCCTTACCAAGTATTAGCTCAGTTCATTTTCATGAAACACAATGGAGTAGGTACTACCATCATCTCCATTGTTTGGACATGGATACTGAGGCATAAGGATATGATGTGTCAGAGGACCACACGTGAGTAAGCAGCAGAACCTGGGTTCACACCCAGGTGGTAGGGACTCCAGAGGTTATGCTCCTGAGCAGTATGCCCTCCAGAATCCTAGAATTGTTTCTTGCCCCCAGCTACAAAAGCAATCCTCAACTTTCTGGGAGGAAGGAAGCTGATAACAAATTAGGATACAAAACTTCGTAAGAGTTAGGGATAGTGTATTCTCAGTTACAAAAGGGTAAGGCAGTGAGTAAAAAAAGCAAACAAAATGGAGGCATTCGAGTCAAGAATAGGTGAACACATGTGGTGGTGCAGGAGCCTACCTGCATGGTCAGATAAACTCCCTTCCAGAAGCATGATTCTGTAGCTCACCACTGTGTGACTGTGGGCATGTAACTCTAAATCTGTTTCCTCCTCTGTAAATCAGAGATTACTCTCTGGGATAACTTATAACTTCTCAGTTCTAAAATTATACAACTTTTATCTGTATTTTTGTAGAATGGAGTAACTGTTACAGCCTCTTCCTCCCTCACATCATGATTCTGATAGAGCCGCAGGATTCACAGCCAGCTGGGGTCTAATGTTAGCCCTTTTGCTAACTGGCCAGATGACTGTGGCAGGCCTTGGCCTTAGACATTGTCTGTTAAAAAGATGTACCAAATCTTAACTTTCTTGGATCACAGATCATGTGGTGAAAACCATGAACCTCCCAGAAAAATAGACACGAGTTCTGGACCTCTTGAAGCCATCCGTAGACTCTAGGTTACAAACAAGATTAGTTATATGAAATTGATTAACTCTTAGTATCATTTTATAATACCTGTTGTCATTTAAACTGGGTTGTTGTAGGGAACAAGTGAGGTGTGGACCATCTGACCACATAGGGCCTTCTGCCTAAGCTCCAGATACAGGCTTAGATATTAAATCAGATCTTAAAAGAGGACATCTTGAAACTTCTCCAAAATTTAAAACATTTTAATAAGAAGGAGCTAATGTTTGCCTTATTGCAGTACCAAGTGTTACACCCTATAAGCTCTGTGAATCTTAAAAACAAAGAGCCTAGAAGAGTAAATAAACAACAGGAGAGGAGGAGGTACCAAGAAAGAAACCCATCAACCCTGGGAAAGGCAAACAACATCCTAGCAGTTAACCCTGTTCTGTTTTGATCTGCAGTTGTCCTTAGATCTCTACTACACTGAAGATGAAATCTATGAGCTGTCCTATGCCCGGGAACCAAGGAACCACAAAGCCCCAGTGAGTTGTTCATATTTTTATGCTAAGATTGCTGCATGTAACAGGTGCTCTACAAGTTGCTCATCGAGCTCATCATCTTAAGGAACAAATCTTTATGTGATAAGTACTGTGTTTCCACTCTGCCCAACCTTGTGCTAGGCAGAGAAAACTTCACCATATGTACAAGTAATTCTTGGCCAGAAAGAGCCTGCAGTCTACTTGAAGGGATGAGACTAATACAGGAACTGTAAATATATGCCCTAAGCACATCCAAATGACAGGTGCAGTCAGTCAGTGGTTTACTGAGGAGGGAGATGGTGTCGCGGGCCATAGTGACATCTCCTTCCTATTATAAAGTATCCTCACATCATTCATTTCTCTTCTCTGATTTTTTTGATGATAAGTGTATACTACTTAGTAAAGCCATAGAGATCACCCTGTATTCATCTGGGTCAGAAAGGACAGTCTCCTGGGTCTTTTGACCTCTTGTGCTGACAAGTCCTCACAACAGTGCAGTCCTGGTGCTGCAAGGAAGGATCTACACAGGTTGTCTCGCCCCACCTCCCATACAGGCAGGTGAAAATTTCAGTTTTCCTTGTGAAGGACCAGAATTCCCCTGCAGTCTCCAGGGAAGCTGCCCAGTCCCCAGATAGTACTCAGGGGAGAGAGTTATCCACACATAAGAAATTCAATTTGTTCAGGTGGCTACATGATACTGTCTCTACAACCGAAAGATCAAGTTCTAGCTCCTACTCTAATGAAAGCTGTTCACTGAAAATACTTAGCAGGTTCCACTTTCAGGGTGTTAGAGGCATTTCCATGGAAAGGGTACCTTCCTCCATTTGGGTCAAGTCTCAAATATTTAGGAATGGATTCCATCTCCCCTTGTGCAGGCCTCAGGCTTTCTTCCTTGTGTTATCCTGCCTTTTAGCTGTTTTTCTCCTCATCCACATCTTTATTAACCAGTAAGTAGAGACAGAGAGGAAATTTAAATGATCCAGTCTTTTGCTGACAGTTTGACAGAAAGTCTAATGGGTAAGTTTAAATTATCTGTAGATGGAGATAATATACGTGAGAAGCATTTTGTCAGCTATGAAGCACAACAGTTGTTATTAGCCAGGATTAGAGCTCAAGATTTCAGTTCCACCGGCTCTCAGTTCCTGGCCCTGGCACATAGTTGAGGGCTGTCCATAGATGCAGCCATCAGGTAGCGGGAAAGGAAGTTGCTGCTGGTTGTAGTGCTTTATAGTCACAGGGATTTCTCTGAATATTTCATTTCAGCCACTAACACCTTCAAAGCCCCCAGTAGTAGTGGACTGGGCTTCTGGAGTATCTCCCAAACCTGACCCAAAGACCATAAGCAAACACGTCCAGAGGATGGTGGATGTAAGTACAGCTGTGCTCCGGCAGACGAAGCAAGGCACATACAAACTGGCATAGTTCTGTATGCGGCCTGGGGGACACGGTGGCAGACGCGCAAAGGTGGGAAACCTGACACTTGTTCCTAGCGCACACCTCATATTGTGCCTGCAGGACAGTTGATAGGTTACATTTTGCCAACACGCTTTGACCTCCTTTTGCCGGGGGGTGTGTCTCCTCTTAGAGACCAAGCAGGAGAGCAAAGCCGTGGATTTGGGGGCAGAGAGGTGGTAGAAGGGTTTTAGTAGAAATAAGGATAATAAGGAGAATCTAATACTGCAAATTTGGCCCTCCTGATTCTCTTCATGGTTAACTGCTGAGGAGAGTGTGTGTCTATATTCATCCTTATGGACCAATCCAGCATAACAGAAAAGTGAGAGCCAGTACGTGTCAGAATAATTAGTAGAGGACTACAGGGCAGGGAGCGCTTGCAGCTGGGCTGTTCACAGAAGCAGTGGAAGGGGGGCAGAGCAGAGGGGACACCCCTGTGCAGTGAGCTAGGAGCATGCAGGCACCGGGCAGACGGCACGATTGGTACACTAAGGGACCTGAGGGAACCGTGTCCTCTCATTCAGGCTGAGGAGAGGCTTTTATCAGATGCTCAACCCTTTGTCATTTGGCTAAAGGGAGAAACGATCGGTTTCGCTTTGGTAATCACCAGAGAAACTCCTTTTTTCACAGTCGGTCTTCAAGAACTATGATCATGACCAGGATGGATACATTTCTCAGGAAGAGTTTGAGAAGATTGCTGCCAGTTTCCCCTTTTCTTTCTGTGTGATGGACAAAGACAGGTGAGGATCTGTGTATGGAATATGAGGCTCTTGGTGCTAAGGGAGCAATCATCACATGAATGCCTGTCTGGTTTTGGTTCAGATCACAACAGACAATAAAAAACACATCTGTGTTAAATGTCTCAGAACTGAAAATTTCATAAACCTGCCAGTTTAGTCAACAAGAAATAAGAAAAACTTTAGTCTTCCTTCTGGCTACAGATTATGAGAAACAACTATTTATTAATACCTTGCCTATTTTTCTGAAGTTGATAGAAGCTCTCTTGGTTTTCTGTGTGAAATCAAAGGTATGGCACGTGGGTTCCAGTTATATGTCATGTACTGTCTAAAGGCAAACCGCAGCATAAGGTATTTCTCTCCCTATACGCAGTTTCCATTTCTTTTTTCAAGTCTTAAAATTTGCTAGGAAAACCTGCTTTGGCCAGATAACACCTCTGTAGAAGTGGATACTACCACGTCACCTCTTTATCACATGCTGTCCATGTATCGCTATTTAAGAGGGCTCATGGAAGTAATCCTCAGTCCTATGTGCTGTACTGCCACGCAAGGATAGAAACAAAAGTGAGGGGTGCCTGGCTGGCTCAGTCGGTGGAGCATGTGCAGCTCCTGACCTTGAGGTAGTGAGTTCGCGCTCCACGTGTGGTATAGAGATTGTTCAAATAAATCAACTTAAAAAAAAAATTAAAAACAAAAAGCAAAACAAAAAAGGTGAGTTTCTAAGGCTAGAAGCCAGTCTTGCTACCTCAGACCCTACTCACACCTGGTCTGTCACTCGCTGGCAGGGAAGGCCTCATCAGCAGAGAGGAGATAACGGCCTACTTCATGAGAGCCAGCTCCATCTACTCCAAGCTGGGCCTGGGCTTTCCTCACAACTTCCAAGAGACCACCTACCTGAAACCTACTTTCTGTGACAACTGTGCTGGATTTGTAAGTTGTTCCTAGAGTGCTTCAGGTCGAACTTGAAGAGAGGTATGAGATGGTATGAATGAGCTTTAGGCCAGGCACAGACCTCATAACCCTTATCAACTATGCCAGCTTAGAGCCTAAGCTCTAATAACCTTGTTCTCAAATGGTTTGATGCATGGTTAACTTAAATTTAATGTTAGCATTTCTTCCGGATATTGTTTTTACCTCTGGTGCATGAGGCTTGGGACAAATGGTAAGGAAATGTTATATTTGGGACATACTTTTTAAGTAATTATATTCAGATGCTGTTTCCAATGTTAGGAAAAAAAAATAGGAGACATCCCTGCTCTTCCCCCTTCAAAAGGAACTGCTGTTAAGAAGCCATGTAGCTCTGCCCCTCCCCTGTCCAACCTAATCCCTGACCACAGAATTCTGTATACTTGTTCTTTAGTTTGGAGTTCTGAGAAACCTGTTTATTCTTTGATTCATCTACTTCAAGCCTCAAGAAGGCCTAGACCATAGAGGTGCCTGGGTAGCTCAGGCTGTTAAGCGTTCGACTTAGGCTCAGGTCATGATCTTACAGTTTGTGAGTTTGAGCCCCTCATAGGGCTCAGTGCTGACAGCTCAGAGCCTGCTTCGGATTCTGTGTTTCCCTCTCTCTGCTCTTCCCCCACTCATGCTCAGTCTCTCTTTCCTTCAGAAATAAACATTTAAAATTATTTAAAAAATGAAGGCCTAGGCCATAAGTCCACACTACTGAGCTTCTTCAGAGCATGAGACTGTGATCACAAAATCTTCGTGTTTGCAGTTTAAGGTCAGGAGGGTTAAGACAGGAGATAAACAAGGCTTTCCTTCCTTGAGGAAGAGAGCACAATGAGGGAAAATAAAGAACGGGTATCAATGTCTTGCCTAATACCAGATTGATGAAGGATGTATAGTGTGCTCTAACTGTCTCCTATCTTGTCTCATAGCTCTGGGGAGTGATCAAACAAGGATACCGATGTAAAGGTAAGGCTCAGTTTTGTGGATTGTCGTGCTTTTTCTGGTCTTTGACGCTCTCCTAATAAAGCATTTTTTACCGATAGTAGTTGTCCATCGAGTCCACAACTTCTCAGTGCAGCTTACAGCCTCATCCCCAAACTGGCTTCCCTAGAGCACCCACTGAGAGTGACTGCCACCACAGAGAAGAGGAATGCCTGGGTGACCGGTTATAAAGCTTTCCCTTGCAAGGTCCTCTCTCTGTGTGGGTTGTTCTGGAAACAGAGATCACTGGTAGGAGAGGCTTTCATATGGCCATGAAAAGGTGGGTCCCTAAGGAAAGGCACTTTGGGAATGGAAGTGATTACCAAAGGGCCTTGCCAGTTTTCCACTTATCAGTAGGAACCTCAGGGCCTAATTGTCCTTCCTTATGACTAGAAAAATTCAAGAGTGGACAGGAGACTTTTACTGCAAGGAAGAAAGAGTAAGACCTAAGAGCTGGGAGCCTTTAGGGGGTCTCCTTAAGGTAGGCAGTATATGCAGGATGACTAGGACATGACTTGTCTCCAAGACAGTGGATGCTGCTTGAGACTCATGATAAGGGCTACAGCAAGATGGTAAGATCCAGAGTTGACCAAATACGACTACTAGGTTCATTAGGAATAGCAGGTGTCCTAGCTCCAGACTAGGACAGGCATGTGTGACAAGACAGCCCTGCATGAGTGTGGTTTTGAGACTCTGGAAAAGAAAGCCAAAGCCTTCCTGACTAGGCTGTCTTGTCCACAGACTGCGGGATGAACTGCCACAAACAATGCAAAGATCTGGTTGTGTTTGAGTGCAAGAAGCGAGCCAAGAACCCAGCAGCAATAACCGAGAACAGTACCCCTGGAGGGCCAACATCCAGCCTTTGCTCACTGGGAGCCAAAGACCTGCTCCATGGTAAGGAGACACTGAGAACATTCCTCTTGGAAAGTGAAGTGGGAAGGGTAAAGTTTTCGGGGAGGAAAGATGACCTTTGTCCTTCCCATTCTTAATAGAAACCACCACAGACACCATTGTGGAAGACACATTTTCAGAGTTAAACATCATCTTTAGGGACCACAATTCTGTCACATAAAATACAAATTTTGATGGGAGAAAGGTGGCAGAGAGCAGCATGAAGGTCTGGGGCCTATTAAAGAAAAGTTAAAAGATGGAGATACAAAATATCATCATCCAAAACACTCCTCCAAAAAATACAGGGTTGTTACTTTAGGATAAATACAGTAATTTAAATATTCTGATTCTGATACTTCTGTTAATTACAGTTTTGAACTTTATTTGGGTAAAAATTTAGTGTTAAATTATGTCCTCTGGGGGAAAGTTAAACTAGGAACCTTATAAGGTTTCTAGTATTAGAAATTTTTTTGTTGTCCAGAAGCCACGTTGGATTTGTACACTATCCAGGCTGGGTGCTGGGCAAGGGTGTTGGGTGGAAGAAGAAAACCAGAATGATTCCTCTCTCCTTTCCAACCAGTATCAAACAAAACTAGAACTTCCCTATGCTATTCCCACTATACAAATGGGTCCCAAAGAAAACTCCTACCTGCTCCTATAATAGGACCAAACCTTGAATGCTGAGAGCTCCCAAATCCCAGGGTCCACAGAAAATATTTATGGACTGGGACCCCTGGGTGGCTGTCGGTTAAGCATCGGACTCTTTATTTCAGCTCAGGTCATGAACTCACGGTTGGTGAGTTCGAGCCCCACATCACCTGGGCTATAAGAGTGGATCCTCCTCAGGATTGTCTCTCCTCTCTCCCCTTCCCCCTCATTCACATATGCTCTGAAATAAAAAAAAATTTTTTTTTGAAATGTTTACTTAATATTCATAGACCGTTTCTCTTGCACTGAGGCAGGGACTTGAGCTTACCTGCAGAAACAAATCTTCTGGGCAGCCTTTGTGCAAATAGAAAAAAAAATGCCTGTGGCTCTGGTAGCCTTTATCCCCTAAAGAGGGTGCCTGCAAATGAGTCCACTTTGGGCCTAGAATAACAAAGTTGTCAGTTGAGTCTGTTTTTCTGACTAGAGTACCAACATGCCACGTATCTTCCTACAGCACCTGAGGAGGGACCTTTCACATTCCCTAATGGGGAGGCTGTGGAACACAGTGAGGAAAGTAAAGATCGGACCATCATGCTCATGGGAGTGTCCTCACAGAAGATTTCTGTTCGGCTGAAGAGGACTGTCGCCCACAAGGCCACCCAGACGGAATCCCCACCTTGGCTTGGCAGTGAGCGTCCCTGTGGTCCCTTTGTGCTCTCTTCCCCAAGGAAGACAGCCCAGGATACTCTGTATGTGCTTCCTAGTCCCACATCTCCTTGCCCCAGCCCAGTCTTGGTCAGAAAGCGGGCTTTTGTCAAGTGGGAGAATAAAGAATCCCTCATAAAATCAAAGGAGGATCTCCGTCATCTCAGACTGCCAACCTACCAAGAGCTGGAACAGGTACCTTCCTTTTCTTTTCTTTCAGACGCCGAGAGAAGTGGGGCTAACCCAGGGAAGAGCACTGAAGACGCTGACCAGGTTGATTTCTCGTAGGATAGAGCCACAAAACAACAGAAAGGATTCTGGCTTTCTTTCAAACCAGTGGAGGCCCTGGCTCACATTACATGAGTAGAACAAGACCGACAGGGCTCCCTGTATGCCAGAAAGGTACCATTTTAAAGTGGTGGTGCCAGGCCCAAAGTGTGTTCACAACAGCCTCCTTGAAAAAAACCAGTTTCTACTGGTCAGGTCTACTGTGCTGACACCACACCCTTTTTCTAGATGAAATTAAATCCTCCTCCCCTAGAGGTCTTTGTTAACCTACTCATCAGGATGTTTTGGGACTTTTACGGTTGCCTAAGCATTTCCCCAAAAAAGCATGTAAGCCTTCCTCTTAATATAAATGAGCAAGGAAATACATCTTGTACATCTTGTAATACCTTGATCTTGTAAATACATTAGACAGTATCTGGCAGATACACAGCTGTACATAATATAATGTATAAACTGGTAACTGTTATAGTACCAGGAGCTTCCTTTTTTTGGTTAGGTTTAGGAGGTCCAGAAAAGGGCATAGTGCAAGAAGAGGATAAGGAAAAGGACAACAGGCAGTTGTTCAGACAAAAAGAAGATGTTAGTAATTGGCTGACAGGATTGAGTATTTGGAGTCCAGAGGTCATGTTGAGGGCTGGCTCAGGTTTCTACCAGTGATGGGTAACTAGGGATGCTTAGATCTAACATTATCACTCACTTTATTAAAGGTTTTCTTTTTTCCAAAACATCCAGGTTGGCCATGTGTTTTTGGAGGCCTATCAGTACAAACCCCAAATCAACATCCAGTAGCTAGAATTCCTTAAATAATTCTATGTAGTGAAATTGCCCAAAAGGGCCTCAGAATTCCCTACCTTGTCCTCAGTGTTGTTCCTTCCCTGTCAAAGACTCCTAGAAAATGAAATACAGAAACATTTGAAGAAACAAGTTAGATAACATATGTGAAACTCTTGGTGCTTTGAACAAAGAACGTAATGTTAAGAGGAACAGATGAAAAAATACCAGGTTTTCTAGATGAAAGGTATTCTCTTGCTCAGAATGTTTTAAGACATGCTTTAACTTACACAAACCCCTTTCTCTTTAGGGGTAGAAACTGCCAAAAGCAGCTTACAAGAACTCTGGTCTTGGGGACAAAGACTTGTGATTCTAGTCCCAGACATTTCTTAAACTAGCTGTTAAACTGCACCTTACTTGCTCTTGTGTAAAATACAAGGCCAAGAATCCATGCTCTCTACGAATTGCTGCAGATTGTGAATAATTACTGTTATCGTCTGACACATTACCTAGCACATCGCTAGCTAATTTTTGTTGAGACACAACTCATTGTATGCAAATCACCCAGAAATTGCCCACACTTGTGGGGAGGGAGTCATCAATCTGATATAACAACACTGGATTCCAAGTCCAAAGACAAGAGACGTCATCATGGCAGCGGGAGTTGTACCTTTTCACTCGCCCCTTTATTTACAACAAACTGGTTATTCATAACCAAACAAAAAGTGACTGCGTTACGTACCCAGGAGACTTTTTTAAAAGGTGGACAGGACCTCAGAGGGGGCTTTGGATCCAAGGGAACTGGTGACCCTGCGTGCCCATCTTGCCATGATCAGGTGAGAGCACTACTGGAGAGTGCAAACCAGGGTGGACATGCAAGGAAGATAGAGAAGTGGAGGTCCTGCCAGCCAGGGGGGCGTTTGGAGGCGTCCTCCCTCACAGAGGACAGGGAAAGCACGAGTGGTGACTGACCAACCACCTGGCTGCACAGGCTGCATTTGGAGGGACCCCTTTCTCTCCAACAGCACTCAGATTTCTAAACAGGGACCTCCAGGACTAGGGGGAAAGAGAGGAAAGAGGCAGACGAGAATAACAACGGGCACTGAAGGAACGCATTCCCCGCTGCCTCCCTTGGGGTTTCAGCAGGTTTGCCCACGGACCTCCAGGAGCACCCCCACTGGAGGATCCCCTCTCATGCCACAGGCACCCCTCCAGCACTGTGTACACCAACTTTTTTAGCACACACTCCCAACTACACCACCAAAGTCAGCTCAGGTAAAAAGAAACCCAAAACTTGAGCTACAGCATGTGGCCACCTTAGGAAAAACAGAAAGGATTTAACTGCCTGTCTGTTGAACTGTAACAAAATCAACAAGAAAAGTGTGTGCTACTTCACATGTGATGGCAGAGGCACGTTTCATCGAATATTCTGAGAAATCACAGTATATTCCAGCAACCAAACTCAAAGGCATGGAATATTGGGATCTTAACTGATCAAGAATTCAGAATAGTTGTTATGAAGAGATTCAACTCAGAAAGCTAATTCAATAAACCAAAGAATAAAACTAATGAACAGAAGGAGTTAATTAGCACAAAGACTGAAATTTTTTAAAAAACACCAGAGATTCCAGAGCTAAAGAATTCAATGAGATACAGAATGCAGTAGACTAGAAAGCTTAGGAAATCAGATCAAGAGCTAACAACTTAGAGGATAGGAATTTAGAAATGATTCAGAAGAGGCAAGAGAACTAAAAAGTGAAGAAACCCTGCAGAAGCTATCAGATATAATGAGAAAACTGTTAACAGGGCTACCAGAAGGAAAAGGGAGAGAGAGCATATTTAGAGAAATAATAGCTGAGAATCTCTTCAACATGGAGAAGAAATTGGAGAACACAAGTCCAAGAAGCTAATGGACCACTCAATTAATGTACAAAGACCTTATTCAAGACATTATAAGCAACTGTCAGAAGTCAGTGATAAAGAATCTTAGAGACTGGAGAAAAAGGAGAAACCTACAAAGGAACCCCCATTAGCTGTCAGGTTTCTCAGCAGACACTCGAAGGCCATGAGAGAGTGGAATGACAAAGTAGTAAAAGATAAAAACTGCCCATCAAGAATACCTTTCAGTCAACTCACCTTTCAGATACAAAGGTAAAATGCTTTCTCAGACAAAATGTGAAGGAACTCACCACCATGAGACCTGCCTTGCAAGAAATGCTGAAAGTAGTTCTCCAAACTGAAATGAAAAGATGCTAATTAGTGACATAAAAGCAAATGAAAAGTACATAAAATTCCACCAGTGATGAGAAATAAACAGAAAACTGTGACTATATTAGAATGGTGTATTCAACCTCTTAGAGTATAAAGGCCTCAGGAAAGGAGCATTAAAGATAACTATAGCTACTATAATTTCTCAGTGAATTCACAGTAAAAAAAGATAAGTTGTGACATAAATATAAAAAGGAAGAAATAAAAAAGTAGAACCTTTATAGGTAAACAAAGGCAATAAAAAGGACCAAGGGGCACCTGGGTCAGTTGGTTAAGTGTCTGACTTCGGCTCAGGTCACAATCTCGTGGTTTGTGAGTTCAAGTCCCGAGTCAGGCTCTGTGCTAACAGCTCAGAGCCTGAAGCCTGCTTTCAATTCTATGTCTCCCTCTCTGCTTGCATGCTCTCTCTCTCTCAAAAATAAACACATATTGGGGTGCCTGGGTGGCTCAGTCGGTTAAGTGTCCGACCTCACCTCAGGTCACGATCTCACGCCTTTTGGGTTCAAGCCCCGCGCTGGGCTCTGTGCTCACAGCTCAGAGCCTTGAGCCTGCTTCCAGTTCTGTGTCTCCCTCTCTTTGCCCCTCCCGCACTCACACTCTGTCTCTCAAAGTTAAAAAAAATTTTTAAGATAAAAAGGACCATTTTATTTATCATTTATACATAAGTCACATGGTAACCACAGAGCAAAAAAAGACCACCACAAAACATTAAAAAAAAAAAGACTGCAAATCACCACGGAAAAATCACTTTACAAAGGTAGAGAGGAAGAGAAAATGGAGATATAAAACAACCAGAAGGCAAATAAGATGGCAGTGGTAAGTCTTTACCTAAGAATAATCACTCTAAAATATAAATAGATTGGTTTCACCAATCAGAAGTCACAGAGTGGCTCAATGGTTAAAAAATAAGACCCAATTCTATGCTGCCTAAGGAAACTCATTTCAGCTCCAAACAGCTGAAAGTAAAGGAATGGAAGAGGATATTCCATGCAAACAGAAACCAAAACAAAGCGGGAATAGCCACACTTTTATCAAAGAAAATAGACTTCAAGTCAAAAATCATAACAAAGGTCGTCATATAATGATAAAAGGATATGATACATCAACAAGATAACACAACAGTAATATGTACACACCCAATATTGGAACGCTAAAATACTAACAGATCTAAAGGGAGAAGTAGACAAAAACAGTGATAACATGGAGTTTCAATACCCCAATGTCAATGATAAACAGGTCACCCAGACAGAAAATTAACAAGGAAACGTTGGAATTGAACCAAATTCTTAAACAAATGGACTTAACATACAGAACATCTAACAGCAGAATACAGATTCTTCTCAAGTGCACAAAGAACATTTTCTAGGACAGAATATTATGATAGGCACAAAACAAATCTCAGCAAATTTAAGGAGACTGAAATCAGACCATTTTTTTTCTGACCACATGGTCTGAAACTAGAAATCAACCAGAGGAAAGCTGGAAAATCTATAAGTATTTAGAAACCAGACAACACATTTCTGAACAAATGAGTCAAGAAACCAAAAGGAAGTTTAAAAATTATGGAATGCAGCAAAAGCAACTCTGAGAGAGCTTTTACAGTTAAATGCATATATGAAGAAATTATTTCTCAAATACACAACCTAAAAGAATTAGAAAAAGAAAAAAAAGGACTAAATAAGCCCAAAATTAGCAGGAAGAAGAGTCCAGAAAAATAGAAAGGATCGACTAAAATAAAACCTGGTTCTTGAAAAAGATAAAATTGACAAATCCTTAGCCAAACTAAGGAGAAAAAAGAAGTCTCAAAATTAGAAATGCAAAAAGAGGAGCACCTGGGTGGCTCAGTCGGTTAAGCGTCCGACTCTTGATATCAGCTCAGGTTTTGAGATCAAGCCCAGTGTTGGGGCTCTCTTAAGATTCTCTCTCTCTCTCCCTCCCTGTGTGCTCTCTCTCTCAAAACAAACATACATACATACATTTTAAAAAACGTGAAAGGAGACACTGCAACTGTTACTACACAAATCGGACCATAAGAGACCATTATGAAAATTATAAGCCAACAAATTAGATAACCTAGAAATAAATTTCTAGAAACACACAACCTACCAAGACTGAATGAGGAAGAAATAAAAATCTAAACAGACCAATCAAGGGCAAAGAAATTATATCAGTAATCGAAACCTAGCCAACAGAGAAAGCCCCAAGATCAGACAGCTTCACTGGCAAATTCTACCAAATGTTCATCTCACAATCTTCCCAAAAAATGAGGAAGAAATGCTTCCAAACGTATTCTAAGAGAACAGCATTACCCGATACCAGAGCCAGATTAGGAAACAAAACTACAGACCAGTATTGCTGATAAATACAGATGTAAACATTCTCAACAAAATATTATCAAACTAAATCCAAGAACATACAAAAAGGATTATACACCATGACCAAACTAGGATTTATCCACTGAATGCAAGTAGATAACATAGGCAAATCAATAAATGTATCACATTAGCAAAATGAAAGATAAAAATCACATGATCATCTCAGTAGAGGCAGAAAAGGCATTTGACAAAATACAGCAAACATCCTTTCATCATAAAACAAAACAAAACACCAAACTGGGTATAGAAGGAACATACCTCAACATAAGGGCCCAAAACGATAAACCCACAGCTAACATTACACTGAATGGGGAAAAAAGTTAAAGCTTTTCCACTGATCAGAAACAAGACACAAGGATGCCTACTCTCACCACTCTTATTCAGCATATCACTGGAAATCTTAGAGCAGCTAGGCAAGACAAAAAAAATAGCATCCAAATCAGGGAAGAAGTAAAACTGTCAATATTTGCACATGAGTCTGTATATATAAAATCGCCAAAATAACCAAAATACTGTTTGAACTAATCAACAATTTTGGTATAGCTGCAGGCTACAAAGTCAACATAAAGAAATCAGCTGCATTTCTACACACTAAGGATGAAACATCTGAAAAAGAAAACTGTCCTATTCACAGTAACACCAGAAGCAATGAAATATTTAGGAATAAATTTAACCGAGGAAGTGAAAATTCTGTACAATGAAAACAAGACTCTGCTGAAAGAAACTGAAGACACAAACAAATGGAAAGATATCCCATGTTCATGATCTGAAGAATTGTTAAAATGTCTACACTACACAAAGCCATCTACAGATTCAATGAAATCCCTATTAAAATACTAATGGCATTCTTCACAGAAATGGAAAAAAAAAATCCTAAAATTTGTATGGAACCGCAAAAGAATAAAGGCAGAGGTATCATACTTCCTGATTTCAAACTATACTCAATGCTACAGCAATAAAATCAGTATGGTACTGACACAAAAACAGACACATAGACCAGTGGAACAGAGAGCCCAGAATTAAACCTTGCTTATACAGTGAGCTAATATTTGATAAGGGCGCCAAGAGCACCCAAGGGGGAAAAGGATAATCTCTTTAACAAATAGCGTTGGGAAAATTGGACAAGTACATGCAAGAGCAATGAAATTAGACCCCTATCTTAACACCACTCACAAAAATTAACTCAAAATGTATAAAAGACTTAAACATAAGACGTGATAACTATAAAACTCCTAAAAGAAAACATATGGAAGAAGCTCCCCAACACTGGTCTTGGCAATGACTTTTTTTTTTTTTTGATATAACACCAAAAGCAAATCAACAAATGAGACTACATCAAACTTAAAAGGTTTTGCAAAGCCAATGAATTAACCAAATAAAAAGGCAACATACAGAATAGGAGAAAATTTTCACAAACCATAAACTGGTTAAAGGGCTGCTATCCAAATTATATAAAGGATGCCTACAACTCAGTAACAACAACACAGTCTGATTAAAAAATGAGAAGAACTAGGGGCACCTGGGTGGTTCAGTTGGTTAAGCATCTGACTTCAGCTCAGGTCATGATCTCACGGTTTGTGGGCGCAAGCCCCGCGTCAGGCTCTGTGCTGACAGCTAGAGCCTGGAGCCTGCTTTGGATTCTCTCTCTCTCTGCTCCTCTCTTGTTCACTCTCTCTCTCTCTCAAAAATAAACAAATATTAAAAAAAAATTTTTTTAATGAGAAGAACTAAAGACACACTTTTCTACAGAATACATACAAATGGCCAACAGGTGCATAAAAAGATGCTCACTATCACTCATCATCAAGGAAATGCAAAATCAAAACACATTGAGATACCAACTAACACCTGTTAGAATGTCTAGCATCAGGAAAACTAGAGAGCAAGTGCTTGCAAGGATGTGCTGAAAAGGGAGGAACCCTCATGCACTGCTGGTGAGAATGTAAATTACTACAGTCGCTATGGAACACAGTGTGAAGGTTCCTCAAATATTAAAAACAGAACCATCATATGATCCAGCAACTCTGCTTCTCGGTATTTATCTGAAGAACACAGAAACACTAACTCAAAAAGATATCTGCACCCCACGTCCACTGCAGCATTATTTAACAATAACCAAGATATGGAAACAACCTAAGTGTCCATACCTCATCAATGAAGGGACAACACACACACACACACAGAGTATTAGCCACAAGAAAGGAATGTGCAACAACATGGACATTGAGCACATTATACTAAGTGAGGTAAGTCAGAGCAAGACAAGTTCTGTATGACATCACTTGTATATAGAATTCTAAAAAGCCGAAGGTGGCACAGTCAGTTAAGCGTCTGACTTCAGCCAGGTCACCATCTCGCGGTCCGTGAGTTTGAGCCCCGCGTCGGGCTCTGGGCTGATGGCTCAGAGCCTGGAGCCTGTTTCCGATTCTGTGTCTCCCTCTCTCTCTGCCCCTCCCCCGTTCATGCTCTGTCTCTCTCTGTCCCAAAAATAAATAAACGTTGAAAAAAAAAATTAAAAAAAAAAATAAAAATAAAAAATAAATAAATAAAAATAAAAAGCCGAACTTATAAAAACAGAAAAAAATGGTGGTTATCAGGGGAAAAAGGGTGGAGAGTACAGATGTTGTTTAAGGGTACAAACTTACGAGTGGTAAATAAGCCCAAAAGATGTAATGCGTAGTATAATGAATGTAGACAATACTGTACTATAATGAAGCCTGCTGACACCAGATCTTAAATTATTCCAATTATTTAAAAAGTTTAAACTAACATGAAAGGTGCTGATTATTGCTACAATGGCAGTGTTAAAATTTAACTATCAATTTACATGTTGTACATCTTAAATTTATACAATGTCATATGTCAAATATATTTCAATTAAAAAAAAAAGTGGAAATTCACCACCACAGAGAATTAGATACCTAATTCCCATTTAGGGGGTAGGATAAATTCTTTATCAAAAGAGTCCATTAGTTTTCTATGATTTGGGAGGGAAATTAGAAAACCATCATATGACATAGTTCATTTCATTTAAATCACTGTTTTCATACCTCAGACTTGACCACAGACTCTCCGTTTCTGCCAAGTTTAGGTTTCCCACTATATAACATCCAAAGGTTTTATTATCCACCTATCGTCTGGGAATGATGTATTCTGCTTGCTACCCATTCATATCTTTGATATGATAACAAAAACTAATTGCTGTTTGCACATGCTCATTTGGTATTTAACTTGTTATGTTCTATTCAGAGCAAAATAACTGCCTCGAAAATAGTTTTTAATTCTCAGCCACAGTGAATAGGAAATGCCAATCAAGTGTAGTACTCCCAATATTGGAACTGATTTGCTATTCATTGCTGCTTTATTAACATACATCTCCTTTCCCTTTAGGAAATAAATACCCTGAAAGCAGATAATGACGCTCTAAAGATCCAACTGAAATATGCACAGAAGAAAATAGAAACTCTCCAACTTGCAAGAAGCAATCATGTCTTAGCTCAGATGGAGCAGGGTGACTGTTCTTAGCCAAGAATCTCAAGGAGCACAATGTGTAGATGAGTATATCAGAGATCTCACTTAACTAAAATAAATAACAAACACCTGGTGTACCTTAGATCAACCAGCTCTTTTAAAAGGTCCCTTTAAAAGAGAAAAGCAAGTTACTTTTTTTTTTTTTTCCTTTAACCTAGTAAGTGGAACTGTCTTCTCTTCCAGTCACTTGAATCAAAGGGGAGGAAAGCTGAAGAATGCAAAATTTTTGCCTTTCACACCACAAACATCTGCCACCCCCCACCCCGGGACTAATACCTACAGCTTGATAAAAACATGGCTGTAGTTTTCTGACAAGGTAGCTTCTCTGTGGCCTGCCTAGCTACTTCCTCCTTAGAACTAAAATCCGTGGAAAATGAATTTGCTTCCTTCTGTGGGTTTTCTGGGAGCTGAGGGATTTACCCTGTTCCATCCAAAGCTTGCTTACAGTGGAAAAATACATTCCACAAACAGCTTTACTTCCTCTATATTCCAGCATTCTTTTCGAATCTGGTTCCCACTTCACTACCTCAGGTCTGATCAACTAGCCTTCTCCCACTCCTTCCTCACTAGGCTCATACTCACATGAGGATATCTACCTACAAATAAACATCTAAAGATGGAGCCACAGATCAGGGGGGAACATTATCCAATTACAGGTCAACTCATAGTTTTAGTCACACAGTCATAAGTAGCCAAACTAAACACCTAGAAACATGGCAAATACCACTTCAGACATGACTGGCCAGGTAGCTAAAATAAACATACTAAAAACATGATGTCTGTCCTCACAGATGTACACTGGATAGAATTAAGAACTTCAGGCTTTTTGAAAAAGAGTCTGTTAAACTTTTCATGTGCCATCTTTTTTTTTTTTTTTTTGGAAGTTAACTATTTTGAACTGAATTTGTGCTTATACGGTCTTAATACTATTTAGAAATAAGCTAATTGGATCAGAGGCTTCAATAACAGCCCAGAGTGTATATGTGTATATTATGTATATACAATATCAAGCATGCATGTGGCTTGGAATTTTGTCTCCTCCTTCATAAAATGTGGAATTAAACAACTTTTAGTCATTTACACAAATCCACAAATTTAAAGTTGTTTGTTACAAGATAAATAGCTCACCACATAAATAGTATTGTTGAGCAAAATCACAAGAATCCGATGAGCTTTCTAGTAATGAAGGTTAATGATAAATGGGCTTGTTTAGTTGGGCAACTGTTTATAAACTCCTTTATCAGATTCTTGATTTCTCTAAAAAGTTCAAATTATCATTCTTTTTGAGGGGAACTTACCTTCCATGTTGGAAAGCTTGGTACCAAGCAGACTTGAAATTCATACAAGTTGACCAACAGCCAAGAACTTAATCTCAACAATTTAAAGTTCCAAACCTAAAGCCAACAACACCAAATCTTAATCAGAATATGAAGAACATATACAGTATAGCTTCCTTGGAGGATTCAGACTATTTAAGAAGTTTCCTTGATGAAAGACCAGTTCCCATTTGCATACCTCCTTGCTCTGAGCATTAGTGACAAAGCTAGTGAGTAGCTTTCAGTGTTTCAAAGAATTACTTTACACACAAATTTACCCTTTCCTAAATCCAAACTCAGAAATCCCCCCAGAAGGCTGCTTAAGTCCATCACCTGGTATCTAACTTAAGAAGCACTTTGCTACTTACCTTATATGGAACAAATTTATGATAATCTTTAAAATTCATACTCTTCACTGTTCTTTTCCTCTGATAAAGACCAAAGGTGATACAGCTCAATTTCTTTATATAGTTATCTAACACAAATTTTTTTTCATTCTCCTTACCCTCCAAAATACAGACCCTAGGTTAGTTTCTGTGTAATCTGTAATCCTAGAACTCCAAAGGTCAGAACTCCGTTAATCAGTCAAATGTATATGGCTAGAGGTCTCAAACATTCCAGAATTTATCACTGAAATGGGTAAGAAGCAGTTTTATCACAAGTTTTTGCAGTCCAGCAAGGGCCAAAGAAGAACAGCATGTAAATTAGTATTATTTGCACTGAGTTACATGGGATTAGTGGACTATAGAAATAATCTGGAAAAAAATTTTGGTCAAGCCTAGGATACAAATTTTTGTCTTGTACGGACTTGAAATAAGTTTGAGCATATATTTTTATCTGTCAAAATAAGGACAAATCTTGTTCTGTCAACAACAACATTACTTTTCATTTTCTTTGGTAATTGACTTGCCTTTTTACTGACCACTTGTGAATTTGTCTAAGGATGTACAATGTAAAAGAACTGCAAGGAAAAAACAAGTGTACAGATTGTAAAGGTTTTTTTTTTTAATATCTAATGTAAGTTTTCTTTATGTAATATTTATATGATAAAAGATATTAGGATCTCTACCACATAGCTGTCTTGTGTTTCTTCTAGTTCATGAATATATAGAAGCTTCTCTTGAATTTTTACTATAATCCACAGCTGACACCACTTGCTTATTAACCAAACTGAGTTTTCCTGGAAGGAAAAGCAAAGCAACTAATTATTCAGTAGAAGTCTTATCTAAATCGTTTCAGAACATGCAGAAATAACAGTTCAAAAATATTCTACCTTTTCCCATCTTACTGCATCAGGACTCACAGTGGTCCCAAAATATTGCCTATGAATATTTCACAATGAAGGAGACAAATTTGAGCTTGCCATTTCTCTGTGGCTTTTGTCTTTAATCTCACAGTTCTAAGAAAACTAGCAAGTAAAGGAGAACTTTGAAGTTGTGCGTGAAACTGGTAAAGAGGGTGGTTCAGTCCAGGGTAGACCACCCACAGCGATTCGTTTGTGTTCATGATTACTTAGAGTGATTAAGAGATAGCCGTAGCTTTCCCTTAATCCTCAGCCAACTTTTGTTTAACCAGACCAATAAAGAGTGGGGGTAAATTCCAATCACTCAAATTCTGAGGAATGCATTCTGGTACATTTGGATGTGGGTGTATCTATCATTTTGGCAATTCGTAACACTTCAAGTCACATTGACAACCTGACTCTGAAGAAGAGATTAAACTGCCTCCTCTCTTTCCTCTCTTCCATCCCCAGTTCCCATCCCAAATTTCTCCACCCTGTGCTCCTTATAAGGAGTTCTCATTGCTCAGAACATTCTCTGGTCACAAATTTTTTTTGGGTTACCTACCTTCTTTTGACACAAAGGTAATTAGGTGTACTTGGTTTAAAATGTGTTTTTCTGCTTAGAGAGGCAAGGTTTCCCTGATCTACAGAACATAAGGGAATAGGTTCAAAAAAAATACCCGATCCCTTCTTTCGCTGAGAGCTCACGTCTACAATGGATGGGAACACGAATTCTTTATATAGTCCAGATAAGAGATTATTTTTTTTTAATGTTTATTTTTTAGAGAGAGAAAGAGACAGAGTGTGAGCAGGGGAGGGGCAGAGAGGGAGGGAGACACAGAATCCGAATCAGGCTCCAGCCTTTGAGCGGTCAGCACAGAGCCCGACACAGGGCTCAAACCCACAAACCATGAGATCATCATCTGAGCAGAAGGTGGATGCTTAACTGACTGAGCTACCCAGGTGTTTCCCCACCCCACCCCCCACCTTTTCTTTAATGTTTAAGAGATTAGTTACTTCTTTAATGCAGAGTCTCTCAGTAAGGTCTTATCTACATGGGCTATTTGATACCAAAGGCTAGACTAAGGTAGGGGGTGGGAGGGGAGGATAAATGAGATAATAGGAAAAATGAAATTAGAAGAGTAGGCACATCAAAAGGTATTAGATTGCAGAAAGCAGTCATGTACCATTCATCATACTCTATGCATTGCCCTCAATTTATAAAACATTTTTACATTATGGCTCTTCACATCAAAGCCCCAAACTGCCTATTGCTGGCCTAGATATTGCACAGGACACTCTTCTACAAATGAAATTTTTACTGAAAAAAGGTATCATGAAAATCCTACCTTCCAGGGGAGAGTAAGATATTAGGGTCTAGATCACCCTGGTTTTCACTCAAGTGACATTTATAGGAATGTATAAACACCAGTGGTCCCAGCTCCAATACAATTCCAGGAGCAAGTGATAAACTTGCATAACACTTACAGTGAGTACAGTGGATAACCCAACAGCACCCCTATGAAAGTACACAGAGGTGTTACAGAAATGGATAAATTAATGTTTCTGCAATTATTTGCCATAAACCTCTAGCGATAAAAGAAGTTAAAGCAGTTGAAAACCCGTTCTGTATCAGCAACTATAGTCCAGTAGTCTTTGATTATATATTTTTAAAAATTATTTATTTTTCAGAGTTCATAGCTATTGAAAAAAGTTTTTTCTTAATTATGGAAAGCCTTTTTTTCCAACTATCACAAATGAAATTAAGTATATTCATTAAATATAAACACATTTTAAAAATCTATTTTACAAATAACCTAAAGTTTATGTTTTCCTATCCTGAACAAATTTCTTTGAAGAGTTAGCTTGAAAAATACATGGCAAAGACTGCAGTATATTTACCCTTAAAGTTTTAACATTATTTTAGATTTCACTACAGGGTTTACTGGAAGCAAAACAACAACGAAACTGCCAAATGCCAAATATCATGTGTCCACTGGTACTCCACTTTCTATCTGTTGAGTTTGTTAGATCAGAGGAAGTTGTTATGCACAGGTGTTAACCAAGCGCCCACACCAGGACATTTTATAGTGGGCATGAAAAAACGTGTGTGACTATCTTATCTAGCTCTCTTTACTAAAAGAATAATGCAGTACTGAGCCCACTTCTTAAACCATTTACAACAGCCCTCAACAAATCACACTATACTTAGGTCTTTATGAAACAGTTTGAGAAGAGATCAAGTGTCACAATCCCCATCTGACAGATGAGGACAAATCAGTCCTTGAGAGCTGTGGTCGGTTCACCTCACAGCGCCCCTGGGCTAGTGCCATGATTCAAATTCACAACTCCTCATCTCCAAACCTTTACCTGTTCCAACCACCAGACCACATGTAACCATTCACTAAGCCGGTTTCCCAAATCTAGCTGTGAATCAGAATTTCTAAGGGATGCCTTGAATCCTGCCTCTGATGGACTGAAATAGGAAATAACTGTCCTAATCCTGAGCAGTGCAGCTCAGCCTGCCTTTTAATATTCAAACGCCTAAAGCGATGGCATAAGTGATGAAGAGACCAATTTATACGAGTGTTTTCTACATCGTAATGTAAAATTACTTGTCTTAATCCCTTCAGAATAAATTCTGACTTCAGTCTTTAACTTTGCTTTGTCAAAGAAAATCACAGGTTTCAAATCCTCTTGGAAAATAAATCAAATATGCATTGCAAAAAGTAGATGTGAGCTTCAATTAATGGAACTTTAACAGAAGCCTGGCGAGAAATTGTTTCCTAAACAAGAGCAAACAGGTCATGACAACTACCTATTGAACACAACAATCAGATAAGTCCCTTTCCCTATTTCATAAAGAATAATTAACAAATACAAACACAGCCACAGGAATACAGATGAGGCAATAGTCTATATTCCTTTCCATTACAAGTGGGGTAATTTATGTGTTTCAAACCTGAATAAAATACGGGTAACAATCTAAATTCAATCATGACAATAAAATACTTTCCATTTTCCAAGTTTGATGGTAATAAATATTTACATTTTTAAAAATAATTTTTGTTCATTTTTTGTTTTTTAAAAAGACATGCTCAAGGGTACACAGAATATGGAAAAATCATCACTTTGTCTAAGAGATCAAATGGTAGTATAAAAACAATGCTCTTACATATTAACCCAATTTAAGAATGATAACAAGGAAGCTAACATGGTGTTTACTTGAAAGCTGACATTCAAGTATGTTACTTAGAACACTACACCTAATGTCCCTACCAAGAAGTAAGCACTGCTATCTAATTTTGGTGGTTTTTAATACCTTCTATATCCACCACCACCTCCCCCATACGGATCTCCATAACCTCGTCCCCCATAGCCCCCTCCTCTTCCACCATAGCCTCCTCCTCTTCCACCATAATCTCCCCTCCCGCCATAATCTCCCCTGCCTTGAAAACCTCCTCCTCTACCGCCCCCTCCCCCACTTCCACCCCACCCTCCTCCGCCACCTCCTCCTCCTCCCCCACCACCTCCCCAACCTCCTCCACCTCCCCAGCCACCTCTTCCACCCCCACTACCTCCTCGACCACCCCCACCACCCCCACCACCCCAACCACCCCTTCCGCCGCCTTCTTGTCTCTTTTGCCAAGGGGGCATTTCCGGGGGCGGCGGTTCAATTTCATTTGGCCTTCCTCCTCTGTCAGGCACCCTTCCCATCAGCACCTGTGTGAAGAAACATGGTCTTTCAGTTTCTAATATTTTAGAAGTTACAATTTAGATAAAGGATTTAAGTGGTACTGAACTTACTCTTCTCATAAAGAAACAGAAGCCAAACATTTAAGGACGTGGAAGTATCAGACATGCAGTACAGATTAATATCGAAAATATAAATGTGATATGTGAAAAATTCCTCACAACATGGTATTATTTTTAAATAATCTGGGGAATATTTCAGAAACTTAAGAGCTTTGTTAATTTCTCCTTATTTAAATTTGCTTACCAAAAAAAAAAAATTTTTTTTTTTTGAGAGTGAGCCCATGCATGTGCATGCATGAGCAGGGAAGGGGCAGAGGGAGAGGGAGAATCTTAAGCAGACTCCCTGCCCAGTGTGGAGCCTGATGTGGGGCTCAATCTCACAAGCATTAGATCATAACCTGAGCTGAAATCAGGAGTCAGACACTTAACTGACTGAGCTACCCAGGCACCCTGTTTAACCATTTTTTGTAACAAATGTGGTACCCACCACACTAAAATATTTTAAGCAGAACACTTTCAATATACGTAAACTATTCACCCTATTAATTAACTTCCTATCTATACAACAACTCTGGACTTTCCACTGCCATTCATTTGGTCATGGGTTATCCAATAAAAGACTATATTCTAAGCACATTTTAACAAAGTATGAAGTATATATGGTGACATGTGGGTTTAATGAGACGTCAGAGAGGAATATAATGACTATTACCCAAGGTATTATTCCAGAGATAAAAGGATTCTCAATGAACTATTCCCTTCTTTGAAACTTAACCTCACAAACTTTCAATGATGATACTAGTTACTATATTATTATACAGAAAATAAAGACTTAACTAGGCTTTCTTAACCATGCTCGATAATACTTTGAAGGATAAGTCAGGGAAGAGTTTGGTTTAAGTCCCCAGCCTTCTGTATAAAGGAGCTACCTGATATGCCCATAAAGAAAAACAGACAGTGGTGAGGAAGGAAGCTAGGAAACTAGCTTCATGCTAGTTTCTTTCAGGAAAGAAGGTAAAACAGTAAATGCCTCAACCAAAATGACCTATAAATCAACTGGGTTCTACTTCCATTGATCCTCTAATCAAAACCATGTTTTAGTAATTTATGTCATAAACAAAAAACAAAAAGTACAACACCCTTACTATGGGCCAAAGTTTGAAGAATGCAAACACTCTTTTAAAGTCACCAATAATGTCCCAATCATCAATGAAAAAGAGCTTTTCTTGGTTGTTATTCTCATTGGTCTCACCATCAAACATGCTATGTGGATGGCTATATGGGGACAGTGTTGCAAGAACTGGTAAGACTGCCTTCAAATAATTAGACTACAAACTTGGAAAAGAGATGGACAATGTAACTTAAGAAGTAGAACTCTTAATCTGGCAAGACTAGATCATTGCCTGATAGAAGATACTAAGTAACATTTTTTTTTTAATTTTTTTTCAACGTTTTTTATTTATTTTTGGGACAGAGAGAGACAGAGCATGAATGGGGGAGGGGCAGAGAGAGAGGGAGACAGAATCGGAAACAGGCTCCAGGCTCTGAGCCATCAGCCCAGAGCCCAACGCGGGGCTCGAACCCACGGACCACGAGATCGTGACCTGGCTGAAGTCGGATGCTTAACCGACTGCGCCACCCAGGCGCCCCAAGTAACATATTTAAAGACAATACTTTCAGAAGCTAGAGGAGACTGATCTAAAATGGAAGAGAGAGGAACAAACACTGGTGACTAACTTAGCAATAACTAACTTTACATACAAACCATACCTCTAGCAAGACATCCTGTATAGAGAATAGTTTTTTCACTATACCGAGTGAGGAGCAATGTTTTAAAATTGCCCAAATCCCTTCTGGTTTTTTGCTCTTTTGTAATAAACTCTGCCATACATGCCACTCAAACTGACAAATCTAGATTAGTTTGTCACTATTGCTGCTATTGTAAAGTAAAAGATTCGGTCTCTTTGAGCTTGTTTAAAAGCAGTGTTGGAGAAATGGATCTATACTCTGAATCAGAAAATGGAACCTCCAAAACACTCAGTAACTTGCCCAAGGTGATTTCTCTCTGCAAATGATACAGCTAGGATGTGAATCCTGATCTGTATGACTCTCAAGCAAGTACTCTTCCTTCCTTCCCAAGTATATAAGGAATCTGTTAGTACTTAAATACTACACATTTTTACTGACCAAAAAAAAAAAAAATGACATTCTTAGAAGGCAAATTAATTCTTGCTAAAGCTATTGACAAAAACAATTCTTCGTTCTTCCAATTCAAATAAAACTGTGGCTTAATTTATGAATCCAGAAATTCAAATGAACATGCACACACAAAACATAACTAAGCCTAGATGAACTGAAATGCTTTCACCACTCTCTTTTCTAGGAGTTTACCACAACAAAAATGGATTAAAATCTGTAAAAACATCAAATGAGGATATTATAAATTCATTCTCCATTGCACTGAAAAGAAAACCCAACCTTATTAATGGCACATGCCGTCTTCTCTCGGCTGGAGCCGCTACTTGTTCTTATGATCTTGGATAGATCTTCACGAGCAGCAAGTAGATGTGCCAATGTAATCGTTGTCTTCGGTGATAGAGCATAACGCTTCGGCTGGTAAATTCTTGCTATGTCATCTGTTTTTACCTAAATAACCAAAGTTAGGGGGGAAAAGGAACCAAAGACCATTTCAGTGAAAGAACAATAAATCATAGTCTTCAGAAAGAAAAAAAAAAAGAGATCATGCACAAGCAAAGAAATGGAAAAGAGCAAAATATTAAATAGCTCAATATTTGTATGCAGAATGAAAAAAACAGACCAACAGATCCCTAAAGAACACATAACTACCAATAACAAGTCATTAAAAAAGTAACACACAAAAAAAGATTCCATCCATAGCTAATAACAAAATAGCTAAAAATAACTTTAACCAAAAATCACTTATAGGACCTTTAAGAAGGAGACATTAAGTAAAGCTTATAAAAACAAAAGGAAAACTTGAATGAATAGAGAGAAATGCCAAGTTTATGGATAGGGACAGTGAGTAATGTCATTTTCCCACCACATTAGCTTATAAATGTATCGTAATCCTACTGGAATGGTTTGTGATAGGATGGGGAGAAAAAAGGAATGTAAAGTTAATCCAGAGGCTATATATGTAAATACAACTAAAAGAATTTTGAAAGAGGGCTAAATATTAATATGTGATATATCATCATCAGTCTTAACAGCTAACATTCCTTGAGTAGTTATTAAATATGCCAGGATACTGTCCACTTAATAATCATTTCTAATTCTTAAAATACCTTTTAAAAAATGGTTGCTTTTATTATCCCCTTTTGCAGATGGAAAAAGAAATGAGACCGGGAAAGCTTAAACAGTTCCCCCAAAATACACAGAGTCCCAGCTGTGCCTGGGTCCAGCTGACCCTGCCTTACCCCAGGCACAGGTAGAGATAACAATACACTATCCTACCTCAGCCTAAATGGGACTTGGGGTAAAAACAGACCGATGAAACAAAATAGGCAAATGAGATTCAGAACCTCATAAATATATGAATGCAAGAAATGACAGAGGAGGCACCAAAGATCAGTGAGAAATGGGGGAAGGGGGTAAAAAAAAAAAATCAGTGAGAAAGGAATGGATTAATTTTTAAATGGTGTTGGAATGAACTGTTGAACAACGGAACAGTAATAAGGCATACCATATAACAGAGAATTCCAAATACACTAAAGAGTTCAGTGTTTCAAGTTTTAATTTAAATTGAAAAACTTACCTATATTATAAAGATTAAAATTTCTATACATCAAAAACATAAAACAAGTGGTGTAAATATATTCCACAAATAAATCAACTAGCTAACTTCCTTAATATATAAAAAGCTCAATCAAAAGGAAAACAGGAAGACCCAAAGGGGAAAAAGGACAAGACAAAAAGAGATTTCGAAACAAGAGGAAATTCAAATGACTAATAAGCTTACGGAAAAAAGTTGAACTTCACTAATAATGAAAATATACAACTTAAAACAATTTAGTCTTTTTTAACCATCAAGTTAGTAATCAAACTGTTAATATTCTAAATATTAAAGAAACTAAAGTGAGGACAAAATTTCATTTACTCTCTTGGCCGGAGTTTAAATTCATAAAAACCTTCCAGAAAACAATTTGGCCATGTGAATCAAGAGCATCAAGAGTCATAAGCTTTGGGACACCTGGGTAGCACACTCGGTTAAGCATCCAACTCTTGATCTCAGCTCAGGTCATGACCTCACAGTTTGTGGGTTCGATCCCTGTGTCAGGCTCTGCACTCTCGCTCTCTCAAAAAAATAAACTTAAAAAAAATTTTTTTTTTTTTAAAAAGAGTCATAACCTTTGACACAGTAAACTTCCACTAAGGAATCCACCATAGGAATATACTTCGAAATTTACAAATAAAAATTACATATATTAATATTCCTAGCAATTAACACAGGAAAAAAATGTATAAAATAAAAAAATTAACTATGGCATCAATATATGATAAAATATAATGCAGCCATAAAAAGGATACTGAAAGGAAGTACTGTTATATTCAAAAACAACGGATGAATCTTGAAAGCATTATGCTAAGGAGCCAGACATAAAATGCCACATAGTGTATGATTCCACTTATAAGAACTGTCAGAATAGGTAAATCCAAAGAGACAGAAAGCAGATCATAGTGGCAGCTGCCAGAGAAAGGGTACATGTTTCTTTTTAGGGTGATGGAAATGTTCTGGAACTAGACAGTAGTAATGGTTACAAAAATATAGTAAATAAACTAAAAGCCACTGAACCGTATGTACACCTTACGATGGTGAATCATATCTCAAAAAAAAGAAATAAATTAAAAATTAACTTAAAAAGAGTATTAAAACTTTTAGAGATACAGGACAATGACCACAATATGTTCAGTGAAAAAAGCAAACTATAAAATTATACTCACAGTCCTATCTCAATACTAACAAAATAACAGAGAAAAGAAATCAGATTATCCATACTAATATATATAATCCTTCTGAAGGGCAACCCTGCAGTATGCATCAAAAATATTAAAATCTACTTATACATATTATTTCATCAAAAAATCCCATTTTAGAAATGTATCATGGACATGAACAAATATTCAGCTCCAAGGATTTCATTAAGGGTCAAGCAGATAAAATTAAAGAAAACCTCAATACCAACAGAGTATACCTAGATGATAAAATATCCTGCAGAGTTTAAATGCTGTAGAACAATATTTTATGAGTCATTCGACAATCTCAGACACATGAAATAGGGGGGAAATAATAATAATGTGTTAAATTTAACAAGAAAACGTGGGGTCCAATGCATGTATTCATATAATCAATTGAAAAGGATCAAATGAAAAGACAAGCTGACCCTAAGAAAAAGAATTTTTAAAAATCATCCAAACTAAGGAATAAAGAACAAAAACACAACCTCCTTTACCTAAAACATGATGAAAAAAAAACCAAGATGAGAAGATAAATATCAAGTTACTTCCTACAGGCATATTTTCTCAAAGTCCCCAAGATGAAGGCTAGTAAACAGTCAACGTGTCCATGAGTCCATGCCACTCCAAATGTTCAAAGAAAACAACCTGTCAAAAGTTGTTTTTGAGCCTGCCAGCTCAGGTCATAATCTGTGCTAACAGCTCAGAGCCAGGAGCCTGCTTCAAATTCTGTGTCTCAGTCTCCCTCTGCCCCTCCCCTGCTCATGCTCTCTCTCTCTCTCAAAAATAAACATTAAAAAAAAATAAAAAAAAAAAAACAACTTGTTTTGGATTTCTGTGTAAACTTAAGGTCCATACTGAAAGTATCCTAAATTAGTATATTAAGATCCTTTTAGTGCACTACATTTCATAGTTTTCCTTATATTCTTAAATTCCTTTTCATCATTAAAATTCTATCAGGTTAAGCTGAAGACCCAATATATAAACAAACTATTAAATTTATAAAACTGGTACCTCCCATAGTGATTGACACATATGAGGTGCTGAATAAATGTTTTTTGAAAGAAAATACATGAATGACAGCTCTACAACTCTGCCTTATAGCTATTCTATGATTCCTATGCTCAAATGTTTCTCAGAGGACAGTTCAGATGGTGGCACGGGAGGATCCTGAACTCACTACCACCACTGGTCAAAACAAATATGAAACTACATATAGAATAATTCCCTCAAAAAAAGTCCTGAAAACTGAATGAACAGAGCCTCCACAAGGAGGGACTAAGAGGAATCAAAGTGGCAGAGACCTCCTCCCCACCTCCCAGAGGGGGGAAAAAACCCACACCACAACACAGCAATCCACAGACAGGAAAGAATTTCAAAAACATGGAACTTCTTCCTGAGGAGTGAAGGGTTGGAGGTCCACACAGGTACTCCAACCTTTAGATCCTGCACAAGAGAGAAGAGAGCCCCAAAGCCAGACTTTCAAAACAGAGATTACATCCAGGAAAACCACAGAGCTACAGGGAACAGAGAACCTGCTCTTAGAGGGCTCATGCTGCTCAGACAGGCAGGCAATTGCTAAGACACACTCTAGAGACGGAAAACACCGTCAGGGGCCCTTTTGAAGATCACATTCTACTTTGCTAGTGCTGATGCTAGCAGGTGCCATCTTGGAACTCTCAATCTAACATGCTAATGCTGCTGGCACCCCACTGAAAGCCTCACCCACTGGCCGAGTCCTAGAATAGGGAGGTATACGTAGCTCACACAGAAAATGCCTCTTGAGCATGTGGCTCTGGTGATGAGGAGGGAGTGCACTTCTGGGCCCCACCGGACATCTCCTATATAAAACCACTCCTTTAAGACCAGGAGAGGTAGCCAATTTGCTCAACACATAGAAACAGAGTCAGACAAAATGAGGAAACACAGAAATATATTCCAAATAAAAGAACAAAACAGAGGCGCCTGGGTGGCTCAGTCGGTTGAGTGCCCAACTTCAGCTCAGGCCATGATCTCACAGTTCATGGGTTCAAGTCCCATGTCAGGCTCTGTGCTGACAGCTTGCTCAGAGCCTGGAGGCTGCTTCAGATACAGTGTCTCCTCTCTCTGCCCCTCCCCGACTCGTGCGCTGTCTCACTCTGTCTCTCAAAAATAAATAAATGTAAAAAAAAAAAACAAAAAAACAAAAAAAAAAAAAAACAAAACTTAAAAAAAAAAGAACAAAACAAAACCTCAACAAAAGCTCTTAATGAAACAGAAGTTATCTGAAACAGAGTTCAAAGTCAATGGGCATAAAGATGCTCATCAAACTCAGAAGAATGGATGAAGTGTAAGACAGTACTACTGTTCAAAAGTGTAAGACAGTATTAATCAGAGCTGAAACATGCAACAGATGAAACAAAAAAGAGGGAATCAAAAAGCATATTAGATGATAAAGAAGAACAGAAAGTGACCTGGAAGATAAGGTACTGTAAATCACCACCATCAGAACAACAAAAAGAAAAAAGAACTTTTAAAAATGAGGATAGTTTAAGGGACCTCCAAGACATCAAATGTACTAATATTCACATTCTAGGGGTTCCAGAATGAGAAAAGTGGAAAAAACAGGCAAGAAAACTTATTTGAAAGAATAATGGCTGAATATTTCCCTAACCTGGGGAAGGAAACAGACATTCAGGTCCAGGAAGCAAAGAAAAACCCAAATAAAGAGATCCATACCATTGCACATTGATAATTAAAATATCAAAAGTTAAAGATAAAGAGAGAAACTTACAGGCAAGAAGTGAAAAACAACTAGTTATATACAAGGAAACTCTCATAACTCTATCAGCTGATTTTTCAGCAAAAAGCTTGCAGACCAGAAGGGAGTGACATGATATATTCAATGTGCTGAAAGGAAAACTTACAACCAAGAATATGCTATCCAGCACAGTTATCATTCAGGATTGACAGGGAGGTAAGGGTTTCCCAGACAAGATAAAGTTAACAGAGTTCATCAACACTTGCCAGATCCCAAAAGAAACATTAAAAGGATTCTTTAAGTAGAAATAAAAGGCCATGACTAGAAATAAGGAAATATATGAAAGAAAAAAATCTCACTGGTAAAAGCAATTACATAATAAAGGTAGGGAGTGGATCAACCACTTATAATGCTAGTATGAAAGCTAGTATGAAAGCTAAAAGACAACAGTAGTAAAAACAACTATAACTACAATAATTAGTTAAGGGATATATAAAATAAAATGACACAACATATGATGCCAGAAGCATAAAACACTGGTGGCAAGGCAGAGTATGCATTCATTAACATATTCTAAGTGACCATCAACTTAAAATAGACCACTATATATACAGGTTATATGTGAAACTCATAGTAACCATAACCAAAAACCTTATTAATAGATACACAAAAAATAAAGCAAAGAGAAGCTAAACCTAACACTAAAGAAAGGCATCAAACTACAGGGAAAGAGAGCAAGGGAAGAAGACAGGGAAGAACTATAAAAATAACCAGAAAACAATTAACAAAATGGCAATTAAGTACATACCTATCAATAGTTACTTTAAATGTTAATGGAACAAATTCTTCAATCAAAAGGTACCTGCACGTTTTGAACAGATAAAAGAACAAGGACCATTTATATGCTGCCTACATGACACTCACTGTAGATCTAAAGATAAAAAAGGATGAAAGTGATGGAATAAAAAAAGGTATTCCATTCAAATGGAAATGAAAACTGGATACCAATACTTTTATCAGACAAAACAGACTTTAAAACAAACACCATAACAGAAGATAAACAGGGGTATTGCACAATGAAAAGGAGGTCAATCCAACAGAAGGATATAACATTTGTAAATATTTATGTACCCCAACAAGAAAGTACCTAGATATATAAAGCAAATATTAACAGACATAAAAGGAAAAGTTGAGAGCAACACAATAATAGTGGGGGACTTTAACTCCCCACTTACACCTATGGATAGATCATCCAGATAGAAAAATCAACAAGGAAACAATGGCCTTAAACAACACATTAGACCAAATGGACTTAATAAATATATACAAAACATTACATAAAAAAGCAGAACATACATTCTTTTCAAATGCACACAAAAAATTCCCCAGGACAGATGGCATGTTAGGCCACAGAAATCTCAATAAATTTAAGAAGACTGAAGTCCTGAAAGGCACCTTTTCCAACCACAACAGCATGAAACTAGAAATCAATTACAAGAAGAAAATCGGAGGTGTGCCTGGGTGGCTAAGTTGGTTAAGATCCAACTTGGGTTCAGGTCATGATCTCATGGTCTGTGGGTTCAAGCCCTGCATTGGGCTCTGTGCTGACAGCTCAGAGCCTGGAGCCTGCTTCTGATCTTGTGTCTCCCTCTCTCTCTGCCCCTCCCCTGCTCGTTCTCTCTCTCAAAAATAAATAAGCATTAAAAAAAAAAAAAGAAAACCTGAAAAAATAAACGTGTGGAATTAAACGTGTTACAAAAAAAAAAAAAAAAACAATGAGTCAACAAAGAAATCAAAGAAAAAAATAAAAAAATACTGGGACAATGAAAATGGAAACACAATATTCCAAAATCCTTGGGATAAAACAAAAGCAGTTCTAAGACAGAAGTTCACAGCAATAAAGGCTTACCTCAAAAAACAAGAGAAACCTCAAATATTCTACACCTAACGGAACTAGAAAAAGGAGAACAAAGCCCAAAGTTAACAGAGGAAGGAAATAATAAAGATCAAAACAGAAATAAATGCATTAGAGATTAAAAACAAAAAACAAAAAACAGAAAACATCAATGGAACAAAGAGCTGGTTATTTGAAAAGATAAACAAAATTGATAAACCTTTTGCCAGACTCATCCAAAAAAAAAACCTTTTGCCAGACTCATCCAGAAAATATCCCAAACAGAACTAAGAAATGAAAGAGAAATTACAATTGGTAGCACTGAAATACAAAGGACCCTAAGAGATGATTATTGAACAATTATATGCCAACAAATTGGACAACTCAGAAGAAATTAATAAATTCCTAGAAACATACAATCTTCCAAGACTGAGTCAGGAAGAAAGAGAAAATCTGAATAGACTGATTATTAGCAATGAAGTTGAATCAGGAATCAAACAACTCCCAACAAAAAAAGTTCAGGATCAGATAGCTTCAAAGCTAAATTCTACCAAACATTCAAAGAGTTAATCATCATTCCCTTCTCAAATTATTCCATAAAACTGAAGAGGATGGAATGTTTCCATACTCATTTTACAAGGCCACCATAACCCTGAAACCAGACAAAGGCACTAACAAAAAAATTACAGGCCAATATCCCTGATAAACACAGATACAAAACTCCTCAACAAATGATTAGCAAAACGAATTCAACACTACATTAAAATGAATATACACCATAATCAAGTGGGATTTATTCTACAGACACAAGATGGTTTAACATCTGTAAATCAAACAAGACACATCACATTAACAAAATGAAGGATGAAAATCTTATGATTGGGCAGGAAGCCTCGGTGGCTCAGTTTGTTAAACATCTGACTTTTGATTTCAGCTCCGGTTATAACCTCACAGTTCTGAGATTGAGCCCGCATCAGGGTCCATGCCCAGCCTGGAACCTGCTTAAGATGCTCTCTCCCTCTCCCTCTGTCCTTCCCTTCTCACACATACACTCTCTCACATTCTTTCTAAAAAAAAAAAAAAGAAAGAAAACATCATATGATCGATCATCTCAACAGATGCAGAAAAAAACATCTGACAAAATTCATCATCCATTAATGATAAAAACTCTCAACACAGTGGGTAACATACCTCAACAAAATAAAAGCCATATAAGACCAAACCTTTGCAAACATCACACTCAACAGTGAAAAGCTGAAAGACTGCCCTCTAAGATGGATAATTTAATAGCCAGGGCAATTAGGCAAGGAGGGGAAAAAAATGTGGCATTCAAACTGGAAACCAGCAGCAAAACTGTCATTAAGTGTAGATGACCTGATATTGTATCCAGAAAATCCTAAAGACTCCACCAAAAAACTATTAAAACTAATCAATGAACTCAGTAAAGTTGTATGATAATATAAAGAAATCTGTTGTTTGTATATATTAGTAACAACTATCTGAAAGAGTTATTAAGAAAACAACTCTATTTACAACTGCATAAAAAAACAAATCAAAACCCTAGGAATAAAGGCTTAGGAATAAAATTTACCAATGAGGGGAAAAACTTGTACAGTGAAAATTACAAGACACTGATGAAAGCAACTGAATACAAATAAATGGAAAGATGTACCATGCTCATGAATCAGAAGAATTAGTATTATTAAAATGTCCATACTACCCAAAGCAATCTACAGATTCAATGCAATCTCTATCAAAACCCCAACAGTATTTTTCACAGAACCAGAATACCACTACTATAAAATAGTACTAAAATTCCTACGTAACCAGAAAAGGCCCCAATTCGCAAAAGCAACTGTGAAAAAGAACAAAACTGTACATATCATGTTCCCTGATTTTAAACTGTACACAAACTATAATAATCAAAACAGTTTGGTAGTACAAAAACCAGACACATAGATCATCTTAACACAATAGGGAGTCCAGAAATAAATGCATGCTTTACGGTCAATTAATCTACAACAAAGAAGGCAAGAATATACAATGTGGAAAGGACAGTCTCTTCAATAAATGGAAAACTGGACAGCTACATGTACAAAAACGAACCTGGACTATCTTCTTACACCATACACAAAAATAAACTCAAAATGGATTAAATGCTTAAATTAAGACCTGAACCCATAAAATTCCTGAAAGAAAACAATTAGTAAACTATTTGGTATCAGTCTCGGCAGTATTTTTTCGATCTGTCTTCCCAGGCAAGGACTGCAAAAGCAAAAATAAACAAATGAGATGACACCAAAGAGGACACCTTCTTCATAGCAAAGAAATCAACAGAACTAAACAGCAACCTACTGAAGGTATGGTTCAAAGGATATTATCAATAAGGGTTTAACATCCAAAATATATAAAGGACTCATTCAACTCAGTATCCAAAAAAATCGTATTAAAAAGGCAGAGGACCTACATAGACATTTCTTCAAAGAAGACCTACAGATGGTCAACAGGCACATGAAAAGATGTTCAGTATCACTCATCATCAGTGAAATACAAATCAAAACCACAATGAGATAACATCTCACACCTGTCAGAATGGCTATTATCAAAAAGACAAGAAATAAAAAATGTTGGCAACAATGTGGAGAAAAGGGAACCCTCGTGCACTGTTGGTGGAAACATAAATTGGTGCAGAAACTGTGGAAAACATTATGAAGGGTCCTCAAAAAATTAAAAATAGGAACTACCATATGATCCAGTAATACCACTTCTGGCTATTTACCCAAAGGAAAAAACCCACTAATTTGAAAAAACAGACGCACCCCTATGTTCACTGCAGCATTACTTATAATAACCAAGAAAAGGAAGCAACCTATCGGGGGACACTGATAGATGAATGGATAAAAAAAGATGTGGAGAGATTGTGCGTATACACATATATATAAACAAATAATGGAATATTATTCAGACATAATAAAGAATGAAATCTGGCCATTTGCAACAACATGAGTGGATCTAGAGGGTTTAATGCTAAGTGAAATAAGCCAGACAGAGAAAGGTAAATACCCTACGATTTTACTTATATGTGAAATCTAAAAAGCAAAGCACACAGCTTTTCAATGTCTTGCTCTTAATATGATCAACCAAGAACCATCCTGCATTTGAGGAAAACCACCATAAGCAAGAGACTAAGAAAAACCAATAAAAAATTACGCTGGAGGAAACAGAGATAATTTAAGACCCTTTTTTTTAATTTTTCATTTTTATTTAAGATGATAATACATCCATAAAACAAGAAAAAAAGGAAAACTACAGAATCAAAAAGATTCCCTGGAAATTAAAAAATGATGGCAGAAACAAAAATTCGATACCAAATACAAAATAAAATTGAGGGCATTTCTAAGAAAACGTATCAAAAAAGGAAAACAGATAGAAAATGGGAGAAAAAATAAAGCAACTTAAGTGGATGTATACAGGATGTCCAAAATCTGACTAATAAGAATTTCAGAAAGAGAAAATAAAACAAAATGAAAGAGATTAATGAAGAAAAATATAAAAGATAAGAGTCTATACATTCAAAGATCCATTTACTGTTTTAGCACAATGAATGGAAAAGACCCATACGAACCCTTACTATGAAATTTCAGAACTCCAAAGCTAAAGAAAAAGCCCAAAAGTTTCCCAAGAAAAAATTTTAAAAGTTATCCAAAAGGACACAGAACTACATCAGGTTTCTCACCAGTAGCACGAAACACTAGAAAACAATGAATCAATGCCTTCAGTATTTTTAGGGAAAAATAGGTTCAACCTAGATTTTTATATTTACCCACACTATCAATCAAATGTGACAAGAGAATAAATACATTTTCACAATGCAAGGATTCAGAAAAATCACCTCCTATAGTGGTAAGGAAGATGAGGTGTGTGGTAAATTAAAAAACAGCTCCCCTAAAGATGTCCACATCCTAATTCCTGGAATATGTTACCTGACAGCTGTAGATGTGATTAATTCAAAGATTTTCAGATACAAACATTATCCTGTACTATGTGAGTGGGCCCAGTATAATCACAAGAATACTTGTAAGAGAGACACAAAAGGTGATGTGACAATGGAAACAGAAAGACTGGAAGATCTTACACTACTAGTTTTGAAGATAAAAGGATGACATCACGAGTCGAGTCAAGGTAGCATTAAGTCGAGTATGCAGGTAGCATTAAGAAGCTAGAAAATACAAAGGAAAGAGATTCTCCCCTATGGTATCTGGAGGAATGCAACCTTGCTAATACCTTCATTTTAGGACTTCTGATCTCTAGAACTATAAGAATAAATGTTCATTATTTAAGCCACTAAGTGTATGCTAATTTGTTACAGCAGCCATAGTAAACCAATACAAAACACCACGTAGAAACAGAGACCACTTAAGAACCAAGACAGGCAAAGCACACCAACAATCAGCAGAACCCACACTATGAGACAACCATCTTGAATATTCCAGCCCAGTCCCAGCATCAGCTGAATGAAGCTGCACAAGTGCCCCAGCTGATACAACATGGGGTAGAACTGCCTAGTCAATACAAAAAAACATAATGATGACGATGACGACGATGATGATGGTATGATATGTGAGAGTAAGAGGCACCAGATTTACCATCCCACCTGAAACAAAAGTGGACAACCCATGTGAACTAGTGATTTCCACACACTGGACATGAAGGAGCACAGAACAGTAATCCCTGAAACAGGGGACGCAAATGATGCAAGCCCTATTAACTGTCCCAGCTTACTGTCTGGAGAATTTCTAGACTATGATGCAGAGTGGGGCAGGGTACCCAGACGAAGCTTGAATACAGTTTAAAGGCATAAAATGGGAGTGATGGGAGACAGCTCTCTAGAAAGCTATGTGATAAATCCATTATTTGGGAATGCCCCCACCATCCAACCTCCTCTTAAACCAGAACACAGTCCAGAGCCTTACAACACCTTTCAGAAGACTTGTTCTGGCATCAGCACTACCTACACCTATTCCGATGGTCTCCTTTCTTGACCGGTTGTTTACTGTATCTATCTCACTGCCTCATATGACACCCCTTCTTTTATGCCTATCATTGCATAAATCACAACATGTAGTAGTTTAAAATCAATGTGAAAACATTTGGAAAGAAATCAAGATATCTGCAAACAGGGATTTACAAAAGACTAGGATCATTATGTAAGAGCAGTAGTTGGCCCGGGCATGTGCTTCAGAGTAAGTGGTAAGTGCAAATGTGGCACAATTACATAATGACAAACAGTGCAGCCTGAAGAGCTGTCACAGAGTACCACCTACAGGACACAAATGAGAAAACAGCCCTACCTTTGCTCTATCAGACCAACCAAAGGACTGCACTGTCACATCTAATCGTTTCATCAACATCCGCCGGCGGCATTCATATTCACAGGAAAGAGCTTCATTAATTCTTTCTAGTTGTTCCTAAAGAATTCAGAAACAAAAATCATAAACTTTACACTCTGTATACACAGAAATTTGAAAACTGTGGTCAATACCTCCTGATTCGAAAGATATTGTACGTGGTAACCATTTTCTGATCCCATGAGACTTTTTGGTAAATTTTTTGAATAATAAAGAGTATCTGAGAGAACATTTATGATATTCAGAAATACTAAACATATGAATTAAACTCTACAACTGGGAGACTTTACCTCATCTTCAATCAAGCGTTTTAAGTAAAGCATCTACTTGCTAAGTGATCTGGACCAATAAGGAAAGAAAATGCCAAAAATTTCCACCTTGTTGGCTTTTGAGCTACTATCTTTTTCTAATCACAACTATGCTAACATACTGGGTGCTATCTATACTCTTGGACAATTAATAATCTGAAATGTCAGGACCTATTACTCTAGGATGTCAATCCATTTTAATTCTCTAAAGTAATAAAGGTATGCTACCCACCGTAAAATCTAGGTGTCCACTAATAAAATTAGGTCATATTCACTAATTGAATTACATAAAGCGAATAAAGCAAGGTATTTTACCGCCTGTTCCAGATTTAAATCAATTTTCAGCAGTGGTTTTCCCACATGATTTTTCTGGACTTTTGAGAGAATATCCTTCACCTAAAAGTAAATATAAAAGATTGTGAAAAAGTATATCCCTAATTTAAAACAACATTATCCTTAAAATGCTGTTTTGAATGCTGAAGAATAAGTGAAATGTTCAAGTAAAATAAATGAAATATACCTTCACACACTAGGAAAGAATATCAGCACAGTGCAGAGTATCTTCTTTTCCAGAATAAGAAATAATGTATATAGACGACTAAAGAAGTAGCTACTGAAAGGTTTTACTATGAGAATCTGTGTGGCCTTATGTGAAATAATTTGGGGAGCTTCTCCTTGAAATGGCACACTCTTATGCATGCTTCTGTATACAAGCCAAGTGCAAGCATTCTGGTTTCATTGTTCAGCAAAACGCAAGAGAGCAAGTCCTCTAAATTATAGTCACCACATACACATTTCATGACTTTTGCAAAGCCACTAATTTGAACTACTTGCAACACTTTTGTTTTAGTAAAGAAGTTATTAGACATTTGTTTTTGCTCTAGCAATATCAGCCATTCCAATAACAGTAATTTATCCCGAACAAAACGACTGAGAAATGATAGCCTAAGTTGGGCTCACCCTAACTGAAGAAATTTTCATTATCTAAAAACAATTTCAAAACAGAATGATATATCTACAGTTTCTTAGTTATAAGGTACAATCAAGACAGTTCAGATTTTGAGGAATATCAAGCTTATTTAATGTTAAGGGCATTCTTTAAGAAAAAGTTAAAAAAAGGGAACACAAAATTAACTTGGAAACTGCTGGTAATAATGGGGAGTGACTGTAAATGGACAGAAGGTTTCTTTGGAGGCTGATGGAAATGTTCTAAAATTAGATTTTGATGATGGTTGTATTCTCTAAATAAAATTCATTTATCTATTTTAAGCGAGTGAAGTTTATGACATGTAAACTCTACCTTGAGAAAGCTATTTTTTTAAAAATTAGCTTAGAAAGGCTTGTACAAATGAGAGGCCCCAAAGCTTAAGCTCTATTAGCTTCGTGGCAAATCTACTCTACAATACATTTCTTACTTATTATAAAGAATTAACTTATTTTCTTAAGATACTCAACTTCTGTAGATTTCCCAACTATTGCAAACACCTCCAATTTTGATTATTTCATATGTTACTAAAAGTCTGAGTTGTAACTCCTCACTCGAGAGGGATTCTGAATGTTTACTTATAACTTCTTACATGTAATCATGCTCAGTTCCATTCCCAGGATTTCAACATTGGACAACAGTTTCAGTAAGTTTGAGAGTTCAACTCAAATAGAGAGGAAGTTAAGAGCACAGACTCTGGAGGTTGCCTGTATTTAAACTTCAGGTCTGCCTCTACTACTTAGAAACTTGCTTGTCCAATTTATTCCAACTTTCAGCACCTCACTTTCCTCATATGGCTGTTGTAGATAATAGCAACTACCTCATTATATGTGACGTGAGAATTAAATGAATTATTATATGTAAACATTTAATACATTTAGTAAATGTATATGTATATGTTTGCCATTAATATTACTATAATTACTTTAGAGTCACACTTGAACAGCTTCAAGTTAGAAAACACTAATTTTCTTTCCCAATGGTGACAAAGCATATTCAATAAGGAATGGAGAACAAAGTCCTTTTAGGAAAATATTTGGCCACAATGGCCACAGTAGCAACTACCTTCAGATTAGCCTGCCAGCACTTGAACGTAGGCATTATGCATAGCCTACTTCAAGTAGAGAAACAACAGGTTCAGGGATATTTTTAATTGTAACTGAGACCCATAAAAAAGAAAAGCCTTTTGGGGATCAATATGTAGAAGCACAGGAAGATTAGAAAAAGCCTAGATATCTATCTCAAGGTGAAATTATCCCAGACATTCTAGCCAACCCTAGATCATTCTTAATCCAGAGGAAAAGAGAAAAGCATTGAAGAGTAACTTGTTAACTCCATAACGCTTTTGAGTGACTCAAAAACAGTTATTCTTTGGTCTGCAGGTTCCACAAAAAGAAAAAATGTTTTTAAAATTGTGTTTTCATCTTAATGACACCAAAATTCTGTTATGTTCAATTAAGACAAATCTTTTTATCTTTTCAGTTCCTAAATTATCAATGCAGGAATATTTTATCCAAGAATTTAGTATAACACAGCATGTATAAAAATGGAGCTTTAACCTGTTCTTGAGAGTAAGAACGTTCTTTTCCTTTAAAATGAATCCTGTGTTATTCTCCTTGAGGAATCCTAGGAAATAGGCTGGAATTTGGACTGCAAGGGTAGCATTCTCTCTAATATGTGGCTCAACAGGGAAGAAGAGGAGTTTAATAATTGAAGAGAAAATTTCACAAAGTTTGAGGTACACAGCTTGTGGCTGTTTTTAACTACATCAGGACACTTATTCATTCATTTATTTTCTATACAACAAAGATTTCCTAAACACCTATCCACCAGAAATTGTGATTGCTCACTGCCAAAGCCAACTACATTACAATTCTATTAACAATATCCATTTTTTTAAAAATGTAGTTTGCCTTCAACTTTGGATTACTCTACTTCTTTCATTATACTACATTCTAACTTTACTTGGGAAAGGGATCCTTTAACTTGCAAAGTGATTTCTACCACAGAATACTCTTGCAAAGCCTAAAGGCCCTCACACTCATTAAGATCTGATTCCTGAATATTAGCTATTGGCAAATTAAGTCACATACGCATATGAACTCAGAATCCAAAATTTACTTTACAGGAAGATAAACTTCTCTTGAAATGGAATGCATCTTAAAGGAAATATTTTCATTTTCAGTACATTTACATGTTAGCATTTAGTTCCATTTTTGGGAAATGAAAAATAAATACAATACCTTTGATTCCACTTGGTTTAGCATAAGCGGAATGTCAGAAGTTGCTGACTTGGGTACACCAAGAGTATCACAGATAGCTTCAACTTCTTGATAAATTTCACTGTTTTTATCTAATTGAGAATTTTTACGTTTCTTATTCTGTAGTATCTGTAAAGCTTGAAGCTCTGTACTTAAAAACACTATAATAAAAAAAGGAAAAATGAATAATGTTAAAACATGCAAGAACTTCTTAAAAATCCCACTTTTAGGTATATATCCAAAGGAACTGAAATCAGGATCTCAAAGAGATTTGCACTGCCCTGTTGCTCTGCAGTACTGTTCACAATAGCCAAGATATGGTAACAATTTAAGTGCCCTTCAACAGATGAATAAAGAAAATGTGGTATATACATACAATGGAATATTACTCAGCCTTAAAAAAAAAAAAAAAAAAAAAAGGAAATCCAGCCATTTGCGACCACACAGATGAAACTGAAGGACACTAGGCAAAGGGAAATAAGCCAAACACAGAAGGACAAATGTTATGCAATATCACTTTTCTGAGCAATCTAACACAGTCAAATTCATAAAGCAGAGAGGAGAATGGTGGTGGCCAGGGGCTGGGGGAGGGGAAAAACTGGAAGTTATCAAATATAAATTTCTGAAAAACAGGTGATCTGTTTTAATGAAGCTTTCAAATCAGAAGGACTTGGCAGAGTCCTCACAAGCAAAGTCTGATAAATTTTGGTCAATTATACAAGATGATTTAGTCCCAGAGACCAACTTTATAGGAAAGGGACTAGTTAACAATAATACTGTATCATATACTTAAAAATTTGCTAAGGGGATGCCTGGGTGGCTTAGTCGGTTAAGCTTCTGACTTCAGCTCAAGTCATGATCTCACAGTTCTGGAGTTCGAGCCCTGCATCGGATCCTGCACTGACAGCTCAGAGCCTGAAGCCTGCTTCAGATTCTGTGTGTGTCTCTCTCTGCCCCTCCCCTGCTCATGCTCTGTCTCTCAAAAATAAACATTAAAAAAAAAATTTTTTTTTTTAATTTGCTAAGAGGGTAGACCATTATGTTAAGTATTCTTATCACAAAGACAAATTAAAGAGGGCAGGAGGAAACTTTTAAAAAGTGGGATAGTACCTACTGCAGAATTTAAAGTCTAGTAGGAGAGACCTACCAGTAGTAAATCAACAATTTAAGAACGTATAAGTGTAAAAGTGAAAATATTTTCTCATATGAACAGAGTGCTCAACCCAGGGGAGAATGTTAGCTCTAACCAACCTATAAGCTGACAGAGTGGTTTGAATAACCATTGGCCTTTAGAATAGACCACCCCCGGCTGTTCACAAGTCCTTTCACTGCCATGTCATTTAATCCTTTCAATAGCCATATTTAAGCAAATTACTTAAAACTCTTACATGATTATAGTTTTGTTTTAAATTCTATAGTGTTTAAAATACTGAATTTTGGGGGCGCCTGGGTGGCGCAGTCGGTTGAGCGTCCGACTTCAGCCAGGTCACGATCTCGCTGTCCGGGAGTTCGAGCCCCGCGTCGGGCTCTGGGCTGATGGCTCAGAGCCTGGAGCCTGTTTCCGATTCTGTGTCTCCCTCTCTCTCTGCCCCTCCCCCTTTCATGCTCTGTCTCTCTCTGTCCCAAAAATAAATAAACGTTGAAAAAAAAAAAAAATTTAAAATACTGAATTTTGTTTTTGTTTAAAGTCACGCGCACACAGGGGTACCTAGGTGGCTCAGTCAGTGAAGCATCTGACTTCAGCTCAGGTCATGATCTCGCGGTCTGTGGGTTTGAGCCCCGCATCAGGCAATGAGCTGTCAGCACAGCTGACATCCAAGCCTGCTTAGGATTCTGTCTCCCTCTTTCTCTGGCCCTCCCCCACTCACGTTCTGGCTCTGTCTCTGTCTCTGTCTCTCAAAAATAAATGCTAAAAATTTTTTTAAATAAATAAAGTTATGCACACATACTACCTACACACCCCACAATACAGTAGTTTCAACTTCACCTGAGAAATATCTGAGAAACTGTTTAAAAGTAGTTTTACTGCACCTTCACAAACGATTGCGTTTTTACAAATTGAGGGTTTGTGGCAACTCTGTGCTGAACAAGTCTATCAGTGCCATTGCCATTTTTCCAACATTGGTCACTTTGTATCCTGCGTCACATTTTGGTACTTTTTTTTTTTTTAAGCTTATTATTTATTTGGGGGGGGGGGGTGAAGGGAAAGACAGAGGGAGGGAGGGAGAAGGAGGAGGCATGGGCACAGGAGGGGCCAGAGAGGGAAGGAGAAAAAGAATCCCAAGCGGGCTTGGCACTGACAGCGCGGAGCTTACTCTCATGAACTGAACTGTGAGATCATGACCTGAGCCAAAATTAAGAGTTGGATGCTTAACTGAGCTACCAAGGCGTCCGTCCCCCTCATTTTGGTAATTTTTGAAGGAGATTAAAAAACTGCTACTCCAGTGAACACACGAATAAGAAGGTGCAACAGCCTGACTGCTGATATGGAGAAAATTTTAGTGGTGTGAATAGAAGATCAAACCCAGCTACAACATTCCTTAAGCCAATCTAATCCAGAGCAAGGCCCTAATGCCCTTCAATTCTATGAAGGCTAACAAAGGTGAAGAATCTGCAGAAAAGAAGTTTTAAATTTGAAGCTAGCAGAGGTTGATTCATGAAGTTTAAGGAAAAAAGGTGTCTCCACAGCATGAAGTACAAGGTGAAGCAACAAGTGTGATATAGAAGTTGCAGGAAGCTACCCTGGATATCTATCTAGAAGACGTAGCTAAGACAATTAATGAAGGTGGCTACACTAAACAACAGATTTTCAGTGCAGATGAAACAGCCTTCTATTGAAAGATGCTATGTAGGATTTTTCGTAGTTAGAGAGAAATCAATACCTGGCTTCAAAGGACAGGCTGATCCTCTTGTTAGGGGCTAATGCAGTTGGGGACTTGAAGCCAATGCTCATTTACCACTGTAAAAATCGTAGGACCCTTAAGAACTATGCTACACCTACTGTGCCCGTGCTGTATGAATAGAACAACAAAACCTGGGTGAAAGCACATCCATTTACAGCATGGTTTATTGACTATTTTAAGCCCACTGTTGAGACCTACTATTCAAAAGAAAAGATTTCCTTCAAAATACGACTGCTCATGGACAATGCACCCAAGGGCTCTCGTAGAAATGTACAATGAGATTAATGCTGTTTTCACGTCTGCTGACACAATATCCATTCTGCAGCCCACAGATCAAGGAGTAATTGTGACTTTTAAGTCTTACTATTTATGAAATATAATCCTTAAGGCTACAGCTGCCATAGTGATTCCTCTGATGATCCAGGCAAAGTAAATTGAAAACCTTCTGGAAAGGATTCGTTACTCTAGATGTCATTAAGAACATTTATGATTCAAGGAAAGAGATCAAAATACCAACATTAACGGGAGTCTGGAAAAAGGTGACTCTGAACCTCATGGATGGCTTTGAAGGCTGAAGACTGCAGATGTCGTGGGAACAGCAAGGGAACTAGAAGCAGAACTGAAGATGTGACTGAACTGCTACAATCTCATGACAAACCGCAACAGATGACGAGATGGATAAGAAAATGATAACTTGAGATGGAATCTTCCCATGGTGAAATACTGTGAAGATTGTTGAAATGACAATAAGAGATTTAGAATATTCCATAAATTTAGTTGATAAAGCAGCAGGGTTTGAGAAGATGGACTCCAATTTTGAAAGAAGTTCTACTGTGGGCAAAATGCTATCAAACAGCATCGCATTTTATAGAGAAAATGTTTGTAAAAGAGTCCACTCATGCAGCACACTTCGCTGTTGCCTTGTTTTAAGCAATTGCCACAGCCACCCCAACCCTGAGCAACCACCAACATGATCGATCAGAGACCATTGGCATATAGAGTCAAGACCCTCTAGCAGCAAAAGATTACAACTTACTGAAAGTTGAATGATAGCTGGCATTTTTTTGGAATAAAGTATTTTTTAATTAACGTACATTGGGTTTTTTTCAGACATAATGCTACTGCACACTTAAAAAAACTGCAGTATACTGTAAATGTAACTTTTATATTTACTGGGGTAACCCAATATATATTACTGGGAAACCAAAAAATTAATTTGATTTGCTTTACTGTGATATTCACTTTACTGCAGTGGTCTGGAAATGAACACACAACATCTCCCACCCTCAAAGATTCTGAACCAGCAGATTCTGAACCAGTAGGAGTTAAGTATGCGTATGATGTTAGACCCAAGGTGATTCTCATGGGCAGGCAGGATTGAGAGTCACTGATTTAAAGACTTTTCCCTGCAATCTACACATGATAGTCTAAGGAGCTCACAAAAAGTTAAGACAGTATGTATCAAACTGTACTTATGAAGACTATGCCAAGGTCCCTCTGATTTCAAAACTTCATTCAAACAGATCACCAGTTCTTCAAAAATGTGTACTCTGGACAGAATCTAAGCTGGTCTGCCTTTGTTCTGTGGGAACGTGCTCTACGTAATACTACAAACAAGAGTTCAGTCTAGTATTTAAAAGGCTAATCCATGCAGATGGTAAACAATACAGTGAAAAGTCTTCTTCCCACCACAGATCTTCAGATTCCCCTTCTCCAAAGGCAATCAACATTAATGTCTGGGATATCATTTTAGGCATATGTGTATGTACATTGAGAATGCATATCTACCATCTACATGCTTTTGTTTCTTTTATATAAATGAGTGTACTGCACATATCCGTATATATTTTTAAAACTTACCAATACATCTCAGAAATCATTCCATACCATCACATTTGATCTATTTTCAATCTAATGGCTATATAGTGGCATCACTGCAAAGATATACCATTTCTATTTAACTACTATGAATAATGCCATAATGAACACCCTTTTCATATATCTGTGTACACTTAGGGAAATAAATATGTATTCCTAGTTACGGGATTTCCGAGTTAAAAGGTAGGTGAATTTTAATTGTGATATTGAGAATTTGCCCTCAAATAATTAAGTGAAATAAAATATATAAAATAAATAAAATAAAAAACTATTCTAACAGTTATTCTCTCACATTTTAATGCCTAACAGTATATGAGGATGCATATTCCCCCAAACTTGTATCATCACATTTTTTTTAATTTTTGTTATTTACTTGTCTGTTAAGTGAAAAATGGTATCCTGTCATTTTATTTTTGTAACTCTTTGAGTGATACATCTTTTCATGATTAGAAGCAATTTTTTAAAAACTTTTTTCTGTGGAGTGCCACTTCATTTCTTTCATACTTTATGCATTTTTCCACTGAGTTTTTATCTTTTTCTTCTGGATTTATGAAAGCTCTTCACATACTAAGGACTCTGGCCCTTTTTGTTTTATACATGTTGCAAACACTGCAAGAAAAGTATGAAGAGACTTACTGCATCATTATGTTTTAAACACAGAGTCAAGACAAAGACAGAAGAGATGGCGGTAAGACTGTGAACTGGTTTAACAACTCTGGAACAAAATATGGTAATACATACCTAGAGTTTATTTTTAAATGTTTATAATCTTTAAGTAACAGTAGCCAAAAACATGAACAATGAATTAAAAATAGAAAAGAATCTAAACACCCATTGTACAAAAATGTTATGTCCATAGCATAGAATGCTCTGTAGCCATTTAAATTATTCTTTCCAAAAAAATATTAAGTGATGGGGAAATGCTCACAATACATTAAATGAGAAGGAGGAAGACAAGGAGCTTCATCTACGATAGGCTCTTAATCTTACTTACATGTGTGTGTAAAAAGGAAAAAGAGAAGGAAAAGAAAATAACACCAAAAACAATTGATGATTCTGAGGAGTGAGATTATCAATGATTTTCTTCTTAACAATTCTCTATACTTTGTAAGAATTCTATGATGAACATATAATTTTAAACACATAACATAAAATTTACCATGCCATTTATAAACATACAACAGCATTAAGTATATTTGCACTGGTAGGCAACCATCACCCAACTCAAAAACATTTTTTTCTTCCCTAACTGATACTGTACCTGTTTAACACGAATTCTGTTTTGCCCCATCTTCCAGGCATACGTTTTCATCATCAGAAAAAATTATACCAATTTCTCTTTTACCTCCTTATTTTTACTTGTACCAGAAACCTGTATTGCTATTATTGTTCAGATTTTCAGCAGATAAGGCAAAAAGGGAAACACAATGGAGCACACAGTTCTCACTGACAGAGCGCCCATGTTCCTCTGGGCCAAGGCTTCTCAGCTTCCTTTCTGTCCCCAAGGGTTACTGTGCTCTCCCATCACTAACAATGGTTCCTTAAATCAGTGACTCCTACTGAATGGGAGGAAGATGGGGAAACAGTATAAGAAAAGGGTGTTGGGAGGCGGGGGAGGGGGGGGGGACATAATTTTTATCCCCTGCAACCCACACAAGGCAATTCAAATGTCAACACTTCTATCACCACCACTTAACACTTATGATTTCTGTGCCAATTAAACAAACACTACAGCCTATGAGGAATATATCACATGGAGTTTTTTATAAATGGTAGAACCTGAAATAACAGAAATCTTCAATAACAGATGCTAGAAAAATTCTTTCAAATGACCATTGTCTGCAGAACTTTGAAAACAGCATGAAATTAACTGAATTTTTAAAATGTTTAAAGGACCCGAATACAAATAAATGGATTAGTTGTGGTAACTGTTTGGATATAGGGTAATCTATATTCCAAACTCACCCCTGACAAAAACAGGTAACACTCACTAGAATTCAAATGGCCAGAGGGCACAATCGTTTTAAAAACTGATATAACCCTAGTGCCTAGAGCAGTTTCCAGTTTAATAATAGATCAGTAAATATTTTTGAACCAACTCTCATTCAATGCCTAGCACTAAAAACAAGATCTAATAATGCACTTCACTGCCTAGTTTCAGAGTTTTAAGAATAAACAGGGCTCTAAATGACCAACCTATTCATTTAGGTATAAATGCTGAGTGATGAATTACATGAAGAAAAAACTAAAACAGTATGTAAATCACAAACACAGCATTCTACAATGGCCAAATAAACCTTAAGTGTTAGAAATCTCAGCACATTAGAATTTATACATTTATGTAAGTATTGCTAAGTCAGCTTCATATTTTAAGTCAAATATTAAAATCTTTTTAACATACAAAATGTCCAAAACTTCATTTATCAAATTTCTAAATCTTGAACGTAACAAAAACCACATCAAACACATGAGTTTAAATGTTCAAAGAAAGATAACTTACACAGAAGCTTCAAACAGTCATCCTTCTTTTTTAAACGGTCCTTAATATCTCCTGATATGAGTACAGAATACGGACATGCCATTTCTTTTAAAAACCCACTTATCTCAAGCTGGAAGCTTTCTAGATCATCTCTCCCTTTAAAAAAGAAAAACCATAAAACACTTACCGAACATTTTACAATATAATCTGAAACTATAAAATCTACCGCTAGTTGATTTCAATTTTATACTTAATTAAAATTTTTCAATTTGACGTAAAATCCTTACATGTGTGACACCCCCATGCTTAGGTATAGATAATCAATTCCTACATAAAAAAAGGAACACTTAAATTTAAGAACTTAAGTATCTAATCATGACATAAGTATTTTTATATTTCAATCCCTGTTTTCCAATGGACTTTCCACAAAAGCAGATAAACTGGAACTATTTTACGTCAGTAAATGAAATACCGAAAGTGTTACTGTGACTATAATAACTGGCTTCACAGCAAATGATGTATTTCTATTGTATTTCTATGGATTCAGATAAAAAATGCAATCATTTGAGCTTCATTGCTTATCTTTCTTTCATAATCTAACGATGTATGAATTTGTGCCACATGTTTTCAATTCAGCTAATTTTACTTTGCTTCAAGGGAATTCTACTGGATTTGTCAAGAAAGGAAAACAATTTAAAAGGACAGCTCCAGAAGAGAAGGTTACTTTGTACCCTATCAAGTGCTCAATAATTTTTTATTTTTCATTTTAATTTGCTATCTGAAATTCCACCAAAGAGCCACAAGGACTCCAGTTACCAAGACAGTAACAAATTAAACAAACATTTCTGATCTAGCACAGGAGTTTTTTAGAGAAGTATTTCTACGTGAATCCATGTCCTGAATTACAGGCATGGTAATTCAATTTAAATTAGGAATTACATGTACCTTAACAACAAAAACAAAACCTAAATTCAAAGTAAGCAATATTCAAAATTTTAACCTTTTAAATAATCAAATTCAGACTCTACTTTCTCTGAAGAATGATACTAAGGTTAAGATCGTAAACAGTTGTTGTTTATAATCTTACATAAATTTAAGAACCAATTTTGAATTACTATAAAATTTAACCCAAAGGTATTCAGTTTCACATGCTGCAGTTCTTCATAATGTTACTGATTTTTCTTTGCAGGCACATTGCAGGTAAAACTATAAATCATAAGCCATCATTTCATTTTACTACTACAGAAAAACAAAATACAATGGCAATACCAGCTGAAGTGATACTTTCTTCCAAGTTGCACAATGATTTTATCTGAGAGCCTAACCAAACACAGAGCTCTGAAAATTCAGGCGAAGACAGTCCACCCTCTGCTGCCTTGGTAAGGGCTTGCTCTTCTAACAGTGGTCCCTTGTACCTAGAAAGAAAGACGTAAAAGGTGTAAAAAAAAAAAAAAAAAAAAAAAAAAAAAAACCCAAACTGGTAGTACTGTATATATCAAGGCCTGGGGCCTATTTTTATAAATAAAGTTTTACTGGAACACAGCCAATAAATGTATCCATTTACAAACTATCTCTGGCTGCTTTCATGTTGCAACTGCAGAGTTGACAGTATGGTCAGCAAAGCCTAAAATTACTATTAGGTCTGTTATAGACATGGTTTGCCAATTTCTGCCCTATTTAATTGGCATTTGGCTTTTTGTCAACATTTTATCATGTTTTAGTAACATTATTAACCAATTTTAAGATAAATATTACAACTAACACAAAGTCAAATAGAGCAGTCTAATAACCATATACTAGTTACAAAATAAGCAAAAAAAAAATTTAGCAAAAAAAGAACAGACACAAATTTTATTTTATTTTTTGAGAGAGCCCAAGTGAGTGAGGGGCAGAAACACAGAATCCCACAAAGCGCAGAGAGATGGAGACAGGGAGAGGGAGAGGGAGGGGGGAGGGGGAGGGGGAGGGGGAGAAGCGGGGCTCATCCAAGGCAGGACTCGAACTCACTAACCTTGACACCATGACCTGAGCAGAAGTCAGAAATTTAACTGACTGAGTCACCCAGACACCCAGATGCAAATTTTAAATTAAAAAATTAAAACTGAAAAGGACCTACGTATGAGATCATTTTAACCTAAACCATTTATTTTATAATTTTGTACTTTTAAACACTGCTACAAAATGTATTTGAATAAACCTAAAATTTTCTAATTTTATATATTAACTTCATTGAATTATATACCAGTTTTCTACTTTTATTGTTCTTCCTGCAATTATTTTTTTTCCATTATAAACTTTTAGATTTTAACATATTTAAATTTAATCCACTGCCACTTATGTATGTATGTATGTATGTATGTATGTATGCATGCATGTATGGATACTTAAATTGTCCTACCTCTGCTTAGTGGGAGCCCATTCATATTGGCCACGGAATCCTTTTATTCCCTGTATTCTCTGAATTCTTTCCTTGCTTTCTATGACAAGATGTTCCTGCCCTATACCTGTAATTGGCCATTTCTCCAAAAAGCCCTGATTCTTTTTAATCATACTTAAGAGTACACAATCTGATACTAAAGGTAAGTCATTGTATATGCATCTTTTTAAGAGAAATTACATCAGGAGTTCACATTGCTATTTCTAATTCAAATTTAGAATTGTAGGATATTTACTTATTCTGTTTTACATTTCTATTATCTCTCAGAATGAAATTCTGGTTTGTAATGACATTTACAGAATCCTACTACACATAAAAATAGATTTACAGATAGCTTCAGAATGGGAAAATCAAATAACTAACAATAAAATTACTGAAAACAATTTTTATCTTTAGAATATATTCTATTAAGGGGCACCTGAGTGGCTCAGTCAGTTAAGCGTCCAACTCTTGGTTCTGGCTCAGGTCGTGACCTCAGTGAGTTCAAGCCCCACATCAGGCTCAGTGCTGCTGGTACAGAGTCTGCTTGGGATTCTCTCTCTCCCCCTTTCACACTCGCGCATGCTCTCTCTCTGTCCACCTCAAAATAAATAAATAGGGGCGCCTGGGTGGCGCAGTCGGTTAAGCGTCCGACTTCAGCCAGGTCACGATCTCGCGGTCCGTGAGTTCGAGCCCCGCGTCAGGCTCTGGGCTGATGGCTCAGAGCCTGGAGCCTGTTTCCGATTCTGTGTCTCCCTCTCTCTCTGCCCCTCCCCCGTTCATGCTCTGTCTCTCTCTGTCCCAAAAATAAATAAACGTTGAAAAAAAATTTAAAAATAAATAAATAAATAAATAAATAAACAAACAAACAAACAAACAAACTAAGGGCACTTGGGTGGCTCAGTCAGTTAAGCGGCTGGCTTTGGCTCAGGTCATGATCTCATGGTTCATGAGTTGCAGCCCCCATCAGGCTCTCTGCTGTCAGCACAGAGCCAGCTTCGGATTCTCTCTCTCTCTGCTCCTTCCCTGCTCACTCTCTCAAAAATAATAAATAAAAAAAATTAAAAATAAATAAATAAGCTTTAAAAAAAAAGAATATATTCCAGTAAGGATGTAGGAAAAAACAATCCCTTTCCATGGGATGAAACCATCTACTCCATATACTGGTAAACATTTGTTTCATTTTGCTTTCAATTTTCAGCAATTTTTCTTGCTTTGATTTCATTTTATTTACTTTTGCTTTATAATTATGTAAAACGTGTACATTATTTCAAAGTCTAATTTAGAAAACCAGGAATATTCAACAAACTTAGCTTGCAATCTTAATCTTGTTCCCTCTACTCTGTTCCTTCCTTCCTGTGCATGTTTATTAGGGGTGGTCATTCCATAATGTTTTAAAATATAAACGTATATATACTTTTTTAGGTAAAGGCAGTCTACTACACACTGTCCTATTCCTTGCTTTAAACACATACACACTCATACACATACATTTACATATATAGCAGACCCAAAAACAAGGATTTAGGGGTGCCAATCCTAACCCTGCATATAACTTTGGACTCCTGAAAAACATAACTACTAATAGCCTACTGCTAACTGGAAGCTTTACTAATAATATAAAAAGCCAACTAACACGTACTTGGTATGTTATTATGTATCACATACATATTCTTACAATAAAGCAAGCTAAAAAAAAATCATAGGAGTTTTACAGTATTATACATATATTTTTTTGAAAAAAGTCCATGTACACGAGGACCCATACAGTTCAAATCCATGTTGTTAAAGGGTCAACTGTACTGGAGATCAGCAGAGACACTGCCCAATTATTTTACAGTTATATAGTACTCCACTGTAAGGAGTACTAGGCCCCCAGTTAAGGACATTTGGGTTATTTGTAGTATTGTGCTAACAGAAAAAATTTGGGGTGCATCTGGGTGGCTCAGTCGGTTGAGCATCTGACTTCAGCTCAGGTCATGATTTCACAGTTCATGAGTTCAAGCCTCACATAGGGCTCGCTGCTGTTAATGCACAGAGCCCACTTGGAATCCTGTGTCCTGCTCTGTCTGCCTCTCCCCCACTTGCACTGGCTCTCTAGCTCTCTCTCTCTCTCTCTCTCAAAAATAAACATTAAAAAAAAAGAGAGAGAGAAGAAAAATTTAGCAAATTTTTGTCAGTTTTTACCTGCGATAGATTTCTAGAGGTCAGACTGTTGGGTCAAAGGGTAAATGGATATCTAACTTTGCTAGATATTATTAAATATTCCTCTACAGGGGCTGTACCATCAAGGTGTAAGAGTACCCATTCCCACACAACTCACCAAAGTTGTCAAACATTCAGATTTTTGACCATCTGGTATCTCAATATAGTTTTAATTTACATTTCTCTTAAAAGCAAGGCTGTACATCTTTTCATATGTTTAAAGGCCATTTGCGCATCTTTTTCTCTGAATTCTCTGGTCAGAGCTCATGAAGGTATTTTCAAATCCCCATTTTGCAAGTAAGAAATTAAGGCTTTGGACACCTGGGTAGCTCAGTCCGTTGGGCATCTCACTCTTGATTTCGGCTCAGGTCAAGATCTCAGGGTCATGGGATCAAGCCCTGCATCAGGTTCCACAATGTGCACAGAGTCTGCTCAAGACTCTCTCTTTCTCTCTTCTCTCTGCCCCTCCCCACCCCAAATAAAAATTTAAAAAGTAAGGCCTAATGAGGTTAAGGTACCTGCCTTCAGTAGCAGGCTAGGCACAGTAATGGGCAAACATAGATAGATATACGGTACAGATATTGATAATTATATTTATTCATAAATAATTTAGCCTTTACAGTAATGCTTTGGAGTCAGCATTATCTCAATTCTATAGGATCAGAACTAGGTGATGACTCTAGGATTTAAATCCAGATTTGAACCCACACACTCCACATGAAGTCACACTTCTGTCTATACTAATAAGGAAACTAAGCAAATAACCTGGCCAGGTGATGCAGCCAAGTAAAGGCAGAGCTAGGACTAGACCACTGCCCCTGTTCCTATAGGCAAGACTGGTTCCTCCATATGTTACCTTTCCTCCAGATCTTACAGTGCCTCTTAGTGAGACTGAATAGTAAACATCTTCTTTCCCCCTACTTGCTTTCACTTCTGCAGTAAAGAAATAATCATAAACTCTTAAATAAATTTAATTAATTCATATCATTGGTGATAAATTATTTTTAACTGATATGCCACTTATAAAATTCAATTAAAACTTTTTAAATCATCAAAAATAATTTAGAAGAGAAAAAAAACCATAAATCTCAATGCCTCAGCTCATCACATGAGGTAAAAAATAAAAACAAGAAAAAGTGCATTTAACCAAACTGACTAATAATAATCACAGTTTTAGTAGTAATACCACAAACTGCTCTTATGGTAGGCCAGTGCTGTGTGCTTTATGTATTTAATTTAATTACCTCATTTAATTGCCACAATATCCTATACGATAGGGATTATTATATGCTCTTAGTTTTTTCTATGTATTTTTATGTAATTAAGAAAGTGCTATTATTCCAAACACTGGGGACACCTCCCCTAAGCCTAGACTTCCCCACAGTTGCTGGTCTGGCCCTGCTTCAATCTGGGTGATCCAAATCTTCAAGTCCATTAAGGCCATCGGCAAACCTCCACAAATACACAGCCACTGCCTAATTTACTTTCTCTTTTCCATCAGCCAACATATACAGTATGAGACCTTTCCTTCCCCCTATCATTTACACACCCTACTGGCTTGCCTCTAATCCAGCTCTCCACTTCCTGCATCCCAGACTCTTACACTAGGTTTCATCCATGAACAACAACTCTCCTAGATTGTCCCTCTCTTCTCAGAAAGATTATCCCTGCCACCTCTAGCTTTGGTGATTTTACTCTCTGAAGTTCTTCAGGAGCAGATGGTAAGGTTTCTGTCCTTTTTGCTTCCCCAAACAGCATCCGTATCACTGCTTCCCCATCATCTTATAAATATTCCTGGTCTCTCTAGGTTCAGGCCAGTCAGATTTGCCACCCTCTTTCTCTTGTGGTTTTCACCTATTAATTGTTTGGACACTCTCCAAAATTCCCTGCTCTCAGTTTTCCTCTCCATCCCTATTTCTGCCATTGATCTGTATGTATACCCTATACAATAACCTCAGCTCTAATTCCTGAACTTTGTCTTTTCTGACCTTTGCCACTTCATGTCAGTGAGCCACCCCTTAGACCTTACCATCACTGGGAACCACTCCACCTGCAAAATCATTAATTCAACCACAACCTACTACCTATCCTTGGGCTTGCCCTTTTGACCACTCACTGACAACTATTCTTGGATCTCATCTCTACCTCCATTCCATTGGTCCCTCCATAATCTCTGTATTGACTAGCTCTCTGCTGTCTTCATTTTCTTCCCTGTCCAATTTAGATTCCAAGGTGCATCCTTTCATTTTGGTTCAATAAATACTTACTGAAGAAATGAGTCATTGATACCATCATGTTCTTCAGCTCCAATATCCAAGCAACCACTAAGTTCTGCAGTGCACTTCTTTCCATATCCACTTCCACAAAGCACCCATCACTTCTTGTCTTGACTATTAACTAAATTCTCCCATCCATTCTCCACCTTACTGAGGTAACTCTTGAAACTGGACATCTGTTCTCTCCCCTTTTTATTTAAAATCCTTCAATCATGCCCCACTGCTGTTACGACAAAGAACAAAATCCAGAACACAGCCTAAAAAGTGTTGCATGCCTTGGTCCTCACCTAACTCTTCAATCCAATTTTCCACTATCTTGGCCCTTCAATCTTGCCCTCCAAACAATACAGCAAGCTTCTTTCCACTTCAGGGTCTTCCATTATTTTGTTCTCGCTTTAAGGACACCCTTGTTCTCCTTTCCCATCCAACTTCACCTAGCTTACTCCTGTCCTGCTCCTGTCCTGCCCTTACATAGGTCCTCCTGTCATGTTATGCCACCCTTTTTGTCCTTTAAAGCATTTAACACAGTTTATCACGTTTGTGTGATCACATCTGTTTCTCCACTAGACTGCCCACCCGGACAGGGCTCAATTCTATTTTGCTCACCACCGACTTCTCAGAACAAGGTGCAACACAGAGTTGTGACCAGTAAACATTTGAAATAAACCCCCTTCCATAATGGTGATTCTCAAATAAGCTGTGAAGCTTTTTCAAAATATGCATGCCTGTATGCACCCTGGAAGATCATGATCCAGTCAGTCTGGTACATAACAGCCTGGAACGTTTTATTTCACAAGCTCCATACATGATTCTGATGTACAACCAGGGCTGAGAATCTACTGTACAAAATCAGACTGTCAAAACTAAAAAAGAACTCTGAAATCATGAGCTTGAACTCATGAGGAAACAGTTATTCCTACCCAGTTTTCAGTATATCACCAAACTGTTCTTTCACATAGATTTTCCCTTTTAATTCCTCCCTTTAATTTCTAATTTTACTTGATAAAGTACTTTCACTGATACCCTCAGTGTTTTAATCACAACAGAAAATGTGGTATTCACAAACTACACGGATATTTAAAATTTTTTTTTTCAACGTTTATTTATTTTGGGGACAGAGAGAGACAAAGCATGAACGGGGGAGGGGCAGAGAGAGAGGGAGACACAGAATTGGAAACAGGCTCCAGGCTCCGAGCCATCAGCCCAGAGCCCGACGCGGGGCTCGAACTCACAGACCGCGAGATCGTGACCTGGCTGAAGTCGGACGCTTAACCGGCTGCGCCACCCAGGCGCCCCTACACGGATATTTTAAAACCTAGTGCTCAATTACAACACATATTTTAAGTAAAAACTGTTTTCTGTATTTCATTATCATTGTAAGAAAACTCAAACTTCAAAATCATGTCCTCACATATTCCAGGAAAAATCAGTTCTAACATACGTAAACTGTTTTATTTTCCATATTGAATAATCTGAAACTAGTTTTCCTTCATAAAAGTCAAGGTTATAGCAAACTTAATTTTTCAAAACACCTATAATAGGCACAATTAAAAGAATGAAGGAAGAGAAAAAAAGCACTGACTTTCTCTTTTTCATTAACTATTTACATAATCATACTATTTTTATCTGGAGTACTCAGGATCTCAAACTATTTGGGGCCTACACACTCCTAGTAAGTATTTTAACTTCTTGTTTTGGCTACTTCTGTAACCAAATTAAGTGAAAATTTCCAAGAGATTTCACAGAGTAAAAATACCCCTTAAATAATCTGACTCAGTTCTTTCATTTGACAAACATTTGTTCCGATCTGTAACATTGTCAAGTAGGTATTATTGGGGTCCAAATGAAGCAACTGACAGAAGAGCAAGTGCAGTTTTAGAAAAAAAAAATAATAATAAAGTGGGTGGGGGTTTCAAGCTTCACAATAGAACTGCAAAGACACAGCCTATCCCATTCAAGAAACTCCAGCACGTGGCAGGGCAAACAACTGCGCAGATGGTCCCAATCTCTAAATTTAAGTAAGGAGTATTTTTTGACTCCCAACTATCTGGCCCTATCTCTATCTCTGTGCATTCTCTTCCTTGAACTTTTTTTCATTTACCCATTCATCGAACCATAATTTATTGTACAGGCCGCCACTGTAGGACGTTGCTGGGAACAAGACAGGTAAGGCGCCTGACTTCCTGGAGCGGGAGGAGGTGGGGGCACTGCGAGAGAGGATAAATACACGCGACAAGATAGTTTGGGATACGGACAACAGCTGGGAGTAAAAACAGGATGAGGCTGAGGGAGACTTTGCACCTCATGATCCCCGTGCTTCAAAGCATTAACATCATTCTAGGAGTTCTCATGGCACTTAGCATCCTGAATTGTAAATTCCAGTAGACTCTTTGTAGCCCCAACTATGTGAGCTACTAGTAATCTGAAAACGGTCTTTTTCCTCTGCCTTAGCGCATAAACATGCGTTAATTAATATGTATTAACACCACGGCCGTATGTTAAACGAACGGATGAAACGGTAGAATGAATGGACCCACACCAACTTAAGGACACTTTCTCCGGTCAAGGAAGCAGGAGATTCGCTCCCGAACCCTAATTAAGCCACAGGTTGTACATCGCAGGGACCACAGTCCCCAGCCGCAGTTGGGGTTCCAGCACCCATCGCCCCGGGGCGCGACCACTACGTCAACAAAAATACCAGCCGCGGCGCAGGGACACGCTCCTCGGCGAGGCTGGCGCTAACCTGGATGCTCCGCGCCAACGCCGCGGGGACCGGCTGCGCAGTTTCGGGGCCAAGAGTTTGGAAGAGGGGGCCACGCGACCCAGCTCGCCGGCCCCGCTCCACCCCTCAAACGGATTTCTCTCCCGCCTCCCTCTTAACTCCGTCGGCGCCGGCGGGAGCGCGGCTGGGAAGGCCTCCACCCAGCTGCCCGCGCCCAGCAGAGGCCCACGGGGAGGAGACCCCAGCGGCCAAACGGAGGGAGAGCTTTACGTTTTCAGGGGAGGGCGTCCCTGGGAATACTCACCCCAGCGCCTCCAGGGTGTCCAACACGTCCCCTTCCATCGTAGGTTCGGGACCCGACTCCGGCCCTCTCATGGTCCTTGGGCCCAACGCTGTTCGGCGCTCTAAGAAGCCCGCCGGAAACCTGCGTCACGGCGCCAAAGTTCCGGGTGGAGTCTCCGCCAGGACTGCTTAGGAGCGCCGCTGAGTGGGGGCGTAACCGTTCCGGCCGGAGGCAGTCGGAGCTCTGTGCCTGAACCCGCTTTACGTAACAGTGCGAAGTTTTTTTAATTACGATAAATTATAGTAATAAAAAGATTTCTTTGTGCTGGCTCTTTTCTGTGTTGACATCAATCTTAGGAAACATCGTGATTCTACCCAAGTTGTTCTCAACCTATCAGACTCCGGACCTTTTAGTAACAAAAGTCCTGAAATGAAATCATTATCTGGAGTAAAACTGGTATATAATATTACGTATCAACACCTATATTTAAATCAGTATGCACGGCAATGCTCCAACTTTAAATAAGAAATAAAGGGAAAGTAATGTATGACAATATTGGTACACTGTGAAATGTAGGTCAACAAAGTAATCGGGTGCTTGTTTCTATCTGTAGAAACCTCTTAAACACACATACGGAGCATGTGTTGTGTAAGAAACAAAAATACCAAAGGCAAAGTAGGGTAGATGATGTGATCTTCTAAAATTGGGACTAACTCTCCATAAAGTCCCAAAAAAACAAAACACTATTCCTTCTATGTACTATTCATGGAGAATTCAGTCTCTATGTAAACCACGCAAAAAACATTTTAGGGTTCATATGTAAAATAGAGTCGGGTATAGGGTAAAATCATTATTAACCTGTAAAATAGAGTCGGCTATAGGGTAAAATCATTATTAACCTACACGAATATCCAGCGGGACTATGGAAAGTTGTGTGAGACACATTAACTATTAGCCCTTGTGAGGTAATGTCCGCTGCCTTGCATAGCGTCGCTTGCCCCAGTCCACTAAGAGTAATGCTCTTACCTCTCTGTTATTGCTACAGATAAAAAGCTTACCAATAAAATTGTAAAACTCTCTGACGGTCACTTAACCATAAATTTGAATCAATTTCAATAATGACTGGTCTACCATATATCCCAGGCTTAAATATAAAATTACTTGCAGTTGAATGTATTGGAATTCATCTCTAAATCAGAGAGAGAGAATGTATATTCTGAGGAGTTATTGCCTCCCTCAAAAAGTTGCAGTCATATAAAGTACTGTTTTTAGTAATCTTGGCCAAAAAAAGTGGCTATTAATGTCATATAGAAATGAGGTAACTGTTCTTTATTAATGTTGATCTTGAATGTTCTGCTATTTTTTCTTTAAAGTGAGGCACTGAAAAAAGATTAAAAATACAATAAAAAAGATGTGACAGATATATGGAAAAAGTAAAAGGGAAGATGCAAGAAGAGAGTCTAGACTCATTCTTAGATCACATTACCTGTAAATATTATTAATGAAAAAAGATTAAAAATTAATTATCTAAGTGTGAATCTCAAGAAGCTGAAAAACAAAGGAAATTAAATCTTCAAAAACAAAAAGAAATAATAGAGATAAGAGACATCAATGACAGACATCATCAAAATGGGAGAAAATAGGGAAAATTAAGCCAAAGTTGCATATTTTTTGCAAAAACCAATAATACTGACAAATCTTTAGCCAAGTTGATCAAGAAAATAAAAGATGATGACACAAATAACCAATATCCAAAATGAAAAAGGGGACATCCTTACTATTCATCAGACAATAGACAGTTAATAAGATTTCAGGAACAACTTTATGCAGACAAATTTGAAAATTTAGATGAAACTGATACATTCTTTGAGAAACAATTTAAAAGAAATAATATAAGGAAGAACTTAAATATGAATAGTTCCATGTCTATTAAAGAAATCAAGCTACTAATTAAAATCACTGAGGAAGAACACTTCAGACAAATTCCTACACTGGCTTCTGATCAGTTTCTCTGTTGAACAGTGTCCTCCTTTCTAGATAGTGTTCAGTAACTATTTGTGGAATGAATGGAATGGATCATAATAGAACAGACCACAGTATTCAGAGACACATTGTTATTTGATGCTGTGAATATTCTATAATTTCTGGCCCAAATATCACCTATCAGAAACTATTAACTTCTGGAAATTCCTAAATTTCATTCAGTTTAGTTTTATGCTAATGACATCAGTAGTAGTTTAGGGACATGATTAGACAACTACTGATTGGTTTGATTAGAGAGAGGAAATGCTAGTCCTTGAACTCAGGACTGATTATATAATGTTGTGCACCCAGATAGCAGGGTACCTGGTGGCTCAGTCGGTGGCTCAGTCGGCTCAGGTCATGGTCACAGTTTCTAAGTTCGACCCCACATCAGGCTCTGTGTTGACAGCTCGGAGCCTGGAGCCTGCTTCAGAGGTTGTGTCTCCCTCCCTCTCTGCTCCTCCTCTGCTCCCTCTCTCTCTCTCTCTCTCTCTCTCTCTCTGTCTCTGTCTCTGTCTCTCTCTCAAAAATAAATATTAAAATTTTTTTTTAATTAAAAAAAAAAAAAAAGAATCTCAAGATAGCAAAAGCAGAGCATTAAACCCAGAGTAGAACTCTGGTAAGGGCAGGTTTGGTGCAACTGCACAGGTCACATGCCCATTAAGTTGGCCCTTCTTGTACCATCCAAAGGCAAAGAGGAGTTTATGAATTCCAACACTGAACCACTGGAGGCTCTACAGCAAAAACTACTTTTTTGCATCAACCCAGGAACCTATCTCACTGATCTCAATACAGACTGATATATTCAGAAAAAAATATTCTGTATTCAAACTTATCTTCTGGACCAAGGAAACTACCTCTACCTTACTAGTTGCCAAGAATGCGTGGGCCCTCCTAGACTGTATGTGTAGAAAGTCAGAGCTTCTATTGAGCATCATACAAACTAGAGAAAACAACAGTAGCCATACACTCTTCTTGGTACCAGCTCTGTGGATTCCTCAACAACAGAAACAGGACTCTAAGGAGGTAGAAATGTGAGGCTGTACCCTTGACCAATATATAGTTACCATGCAAAGGATTTGAAGCGGTATACACAAAGAAATATATAGCAAGGGCTCCCCATTCACCTTTCCTAACAACTTCAAGTTAGACATGCATGCCTTCTCCATGCTTTAAAGTAACTGGTCTCACTGTCAGTCCAGGAGCAGGGTCATTTGGTCTAATATTATCCCATCTTCCTTGTGAGAATGAGCGTGACATAATCTTTATCAGTATGAAATAAGGGGGAAGTGTCAAGCCAATAAAAGGATATTATATTTGTAAACATATATGAACCCATCATAGGATCACCTAAATGTATTAAAAAATATTAACAGAACTAAAGGGAGAAATACGCAGCAATATGATAATAGAAGGAAACTTTAATACCCTACTTTTGTCAATGGATAGTTCATCCACACAAAAATCAATAAGGAAACATTGGCCTGAACCGGCACATTAGACCAGATGAACTTACAGATATGTACAGAATATTTCATCCCAAAACAACAGAATACACATACTTTTCAAGCACACATGGAACATTCTTTAGGAAAGATTATATGTTAGACCACAAAGCAAATCTTAATAAAATTAAGAAGACTAAAATCATATCAAGCATCTTTTCCAACCACAATGGTATGAAACTAGAAACGAATCAGATGAAGAAAACTGGAAAACTCACAAATGTGTGGGCATTGAACAGTATGCTACTGAACAACCAAGGGGTTAAAGAAGAAATCAAAATAGAAATTGAAAACTACCTTGAGATAAATAAAAATGGAAATGAAACATACCAAAACTTATGGGATGCTGCAAAAGTAGTCCAAAGAAGGAATTTCATTGCAATAAATGCCTATATTAAGAAACAAGAAAGTTCTCGGGGCTCCTGGGTGGCTCAGTGGGCTAGGCATCCAACTTCCGCTCAGGTCATGATCTCCTGTCATGAGTTCGAGCCCCACGTCAGACTCTGTGCTGACAGCTCGGAGCCTGGAGCCTGTTTCAGATTCTGTGTCTCCCTCTCTCTCTCTGCCCCTCCCCCACTAGTGCTCTGTCTCTGTCTCTCAAAAATGAATAAACGTTAAAAAAAAATTAAAAAAAACAAGAAAATTTTCAAATAACCTAATTTTACACTTCAAGGAACTAAAATAGGAAAAACAAAGCCTGAAGTTAGTAGAAAGAAGGAATTAACAAAGATTAGGTCAAAAATAAATGAAACAGTAGGAATGCAGGCTGGTGCAGCCACTCTGGAAAACAGTAAGGAGGTTCCTCAAAAAACTAAAAATAGAACTACCCTACGACCCAGCAATTGTACTACTAGGCATTTATCCACAGGATATATGTGTGCTGTTTCGAAAGGACACATGCACCCCCGTGTTTATAGCAGCACTATCAACAATAGCCAAAGTCTGGAAAGAGCCCAAATGTCCATCGATGGATGAATGGATAAAGAAGATGTGGTATATATATACAATGGAGTATTACCTGGCATTCAAAAAGAATGAAATCTTGCCATTTGCAACTACGTGAATGGAACTGGAGGGTATTATGCTAAGTGAAATTAGTCAGAGAAAGACAAAAATCATATGACTTCATGCACATGAGGACTTTAAGAGACAAAAAAGATGAACCTAACAGAAGAGAAACAAAAATAATATAAAAACAGGGAGGGGGACAAAACAGAAGAGACTCATAAATATGGAGAACAAAATGAGGATTACTGGAGGGGTTGTGGGAGGGGGGATGGGCTAACTGGGTAAGGGGCACTAAGGAATCTACTCCTGAAATCACTGTTGCACTATATGTTAACAAATTTGAATGTAAATTTTTAAAAAATAAAAAATAAAATAAAATGACTAAGCAAAAAATAAAAATAAAAAAATAAATGAAACAGGGACTAAATGACAAAAAAAAACAAATAAAATAAAAACAATGAAACTAAGAGTTGGTTTTTGAAACAAAAAACAAAACTGACCAACCTTTAGCTAGACTCACCAAGAAAAAAAAGACAGGACTCAAATAAATAATAAGATGGGGAAAATAAAGATGGTATAAATGATTCCACAATAATACAAAGGATAATAAGAAACTATGAACAAATACACACCAACAAATTGGACAATGTAGAAGAAATGGATACAGTCCCAGAAACATACAATCTACCAAAAATGAATCATGAAGAAATAAAAAATATGAACAGAATGATTACTACTAAGGAGATTGGAGGTTTTTAATTACTGATTCAAAAAAACAAAAGTCAAGAATCAGATGGCTTCACTGGTGAATTCTACCAAACATTTAAAGTTTACATTTACAATTACACCAAAAAGCATAAGATACTAGGAATAAACCTAACCAAAGAGGTAAAAGATCTGTGTGCTGAAAACTATAGAAAGCTTATGAAAGAAATTGAAGAAGATACAAAGAAGTGGAAAACCATTCTATGCTCATGGACTAGAATAACAAATATTGTTAAAATGTCTATACTACCCAATGCGATTTGCACATCCAATACAATCCCTATCAAAATAACATCAGCATTCTTCACAGAGCAGAACAAATAATTCTAAAATGTGTATGGAACCAGAAAAGACACCAAATTACCAAAGTAATGTTGAAAAAGAAAACCAAAGCTGGAGGCATCACAATTCTGGACTTCAAGCTGTATTACAAAACTGTTATCATCAAGACAGTATGGTACTAGCACAAAAACAGACACATATAAATCAGTGGAACAGAATAGAGAACCCAGAAATAGACGAACAAATGTATGGCCAACTAATCTTTGACAAAGCAAGAAAGAATATCCAGTGGAAAAAAGACAGTGTCTTCAGCAAATTATGCAGGGAAAATTGGACAGCAACATGCAGAAGAATGAAACTAGAGCACTTTCTTACACTGTACACAAAAATAAATTCAAAATGTATGAAAGACCAAAATGTAAAACAGGAAACCATCAAAATCCTACAGGAGGAAACAGGCAGCAACTTCTTTGACCTTGGTGCAACAACTTCATACTAGACATGTTTCCAGAGGCAAGGGAGACAAAAGAAAAAATGAACTATTGGGACCTCATCAAGATGAAAAGCTTCTACACAGTGAGGAAAACAATCAATAAAACTAAAAGACAACTGATGGAATGGGACAAGAGATTTGCAAATGACATATAGGATAAAGGGTTAGTAGACAAAATCTGTAAAGAACTTAACCGAACTCAACACCCAAAAAAAAAAAAAAACAATCCAGTGAAGAAGTGGGCAGATGACATAAATAGATACTTTTCCAAAGAAGACATCCAGATGGAAAACAGACACATGTAAAGATGCTCATCACTAATCTTCAGGGAAATACAAATAAAAACCACAATGAGATACCACCTCACACCTATCAAAATGGCTAAAATTAACAACTCAGGAAACAACAGATGTTGGCGAGCACGTGGAGAAATGGGAACACTTTTGCACTGTTGATGGGAATGCAAATTGGTGCTGCCACTCTGGAAAGCAGTATGGAGGTTCGTCAAAAAATTAAAAGTAAAACTACCGTAAAATTCAGCACTACTAGGAATTTATCCAAAGGATACAAAAATGCTGATTTGAAAAGGCACATGCACCCCAATGTTTATTGTAGTGCTATCAACAATAGCCAAACTATGGAAAGAGGCTAAATGTCCATCAACTGATGAATGGCTAAAGATGTGGTGTGTGTGTGTGTGTGTGTGTGTGTGTGTGTGTGTGTGTGTGTATATATACACAATGGAATATTATTACTCAGCAATAAAAAAAATGAAATCTTGCCATTTGCAACAACATGGATGACTCTAGAGTTTATTATGCAAAGCGAGATAAGTCAGTCAGAGAAAGAAAAATACCGTATGATTTCACTCATATGTGGAATTTAAGAAATACAACAGATTAACATAGGGGAAGGGAAAGAAAAACAAAATAAGATAGAAACAGAGAAGAAAGCAAACCATAAAAGACTCTTAAATACAGAGAACAAACTGAGGGTTGCTGGAGGGGTGGGCTAAATGGGTGATGCACATTAAGGAGGGCGCTTATTGGGATGAGCAACAGGTGTTATAAGTAAGTGATGAATCACTAAATTCTACTCCTGAAACCAATACTGCACCATATGTTAACTAGCTTGAATTTAAATAAAAACAACAATGAAGGAAGGAAAGAAGGAGGGAGGGAAGGAAGGAAGGAAGGAAGGAAGGAAAGTTAATACCGATGCTTCTCAAAATATTCCAAAAAATAGAAGAGGAGAGAACATTTCCAAACTCCTTTTATGAGACCAACATTGGCCTGATGCTGAAACTGGACAAATACACCACAAGAAAACAAAATTGTAGGCCAATATTCCTGATGAACATAGATGCAAAAATACTCATTAAAATATTAGCAAACCAAATAAAATATTCTCCAGGATAGATCATGTTAGGCCACAAAATATGTCTCAGTAAATTTAAGAAGATAGAAATCATATCAAGCATTTTATCTGATTACAACAGTATGAAACTAGAAATCAATCACAAAAAAAAAACTGGAAAAAAACACAATCACATGGAGGATAAACATCATGCTAATAAACAACCAATGAGTTGAATGTAGAAATCAGAGAACATCAAAAAATACCTTGAGACAAATGAAAATGGAAATACAATGTTCCAAAATTTATGGCATGCAGCAAAATCAGTTCTAAGAGGGAAGTTTATAGCAATACAGGTCTATCTCAAGAAATAAGGAAAGTCTCAAGTAAACTATCTAATCTTACATGAAAGGCAATAGAAAAAGAAGAACAAAACAAAACAAAAAATTAGTAGAAGGAAGTACTAAATAAAGATCAGAGCAGAAATAAATGAAATACAGAGGGAAGAAAAAGTACAAAAGATTAATGAAACTAAGAGTTGGTTCTTTGAAAAGTTAAACAAAATCGACAAATCTTTAGCCAGACTCATCAAAAAAAGTAAGAGGTCCCAAGTAAATAAAATCAGAACTGAAAGAGAAGTAGAACCAGCACCACAGAAATGAAAAGGATTATAAGAGACTATTAACAATTATACACCAACAAATTGGACAATGAACATTGGACAATGGATAAATTCCTAGAAACATGCAGTCTACCAAAATTGAATCAGGAAGCAGTAGAAAATCTGAACAGACCAATTAGTAGTAATGAAATTGAGTCTGTAATCAAAATACTCACAACCAACAAAAGTCCAAGACCAGACAGCTTCACAGGTGAATTCCACCAAACATTTAAAGAATTAATACCTATCCCTCTTAAACAGTTCCAAAAGACTGAAGGGGAAGAAATGCTTCCAAACTCATTCCACAAGGCCAGCATTACCTTGAAACCAAAACCAGACAAAGGCACTACAAAAAGAGAGTATTACAGGCTAATATTCCTGAAGAACATAGATGGAAAAATCCCCAACAAAATATTAGCAAAACGAATTCAACAATACATTAAAAGAATCATACACCATGATCAAGTGGGATTTATTCCAAGGATGAAAGAATGGTTCAGTAACCAATCAATCAACCACTAATCAGTCAACCTGATACTCCATGTTAAGAAAATGAAGGCTCATCATATGATCACCTCAACAGATGCAGAAAAAGTATCTGACAAAATTCCACATCTATTCATGATAAAAATTCTTACATAGTGGATATAATGGGAACAACCCCACATAATAAAGGCCATAGATAACAAACCCACAATTAACATCATATTCAATAATAAAAAGCTGAAAGCTTTTCTTCCAAAATCAGATATAAGACAAGGATGCCACTCTTTCCACCTTTATTCAACAGACTATTCAAAATCCTAGCTATAGGGATCAGACAAGAAAAAGAAATAAAAACCATCCAAATTGGCAAGGAAGAAATAAAACTGTCACTATGTGCAGATGACATGATGCCATATATAAAGCCCCAAGGGCTCTACCAAAAAGCTATTAGAATGAATACATGAATTCAGTAAAGTTGCAGAATACAAATTATTATACAGAAATTGGTAGTGTTTCTGTACACTAAAAAATGAATTATCAGAAAGAGATATTAACAAAACAATTCTATTTATAATTTCTCAAAAAGAATAAGATACCTAGAAATAAATTTACCCAAGGAAGTGAAAAATAAAAATACAACTATTCCCTGAAAAATATAAGGCAATGATGAAAGATATTGAAGAAGACACAAATAAATTGAAAGATACACCATGCTCGTGAACTGGAAGAATTAATGTTAAATGTCCACACTACTCAACGCAATCTACAGATTCAATGCAATCCCTACCAAAATTCCAATGACCTTTTTCGCAGAAATAGAGCAATAATCCTAACATTTGTAAGGAACCAAGAAAGATCCCAAATAGCAAAAGAAATCTTGACAAAGAATAATAAAGCTGGACATATCATGCTCCATGATTTTAAACTGTACACAATGCTATAGTGATCAAAATAGTATGGCACTGGCACAAAAACAGGCACACAGATCGATAGAACATAATAGCCCAAAAATAAACCCACACATACATGGTCAATTATCCTATGACTAAGAAGACAAGAATATAAAATGGAGAGAAGCAGTCTCTTTAATAAATGGTTCTGGAAAAACTGGACACCTACATGCACAAGAATGAATTTGGACCACTTTCTTACACTGTATACAAAAATAAACCCAAAATGGATTGAAGACCTAAATGTAAGACCTGAAATTATAAAACTCCTAAAAGAAACATAGGCAGTAAAGTCTTTGACATTGGTCTTAGCTATATTTTTTCTGGATCTGTCTCCCCAGAAAAGGGCAACAAAAACAAAAATAAACAAGTGGGCCTACATCAAACTAAAAAGCTTTGCACAGTGAAGGAAATCATCAACAAAATGAAAGGCAATGTACTGAACAGGAGAAGATATCAGCAAATGATATTTGTGATAAGGGGTTCATACCCAAAATATATAAAGAACTCATTCAACTCAATGCCAATTAACAATCTAAAAATGAAAAAAAAAACAATTTAAAAATGGACGCAGACTGAATAGACTTTTTTTTTCCAAAGAAGACACACAGATGGCAAACAGGCACATTAAAAGATATTCAACTTTACTCATCATCAGGGAAGTTCAAATGCAAAACACAATGAGATAACACCTCAGACCTATTAGAACAGCTTTATTAAAAGACAAGAGGGGCACACAGGTGGCTCAATTGATTAAGTGTCTGACTCTTGGTTTTGGCTTAGGTCATGATCTCATGGCTTTGTGGGTTCGAGCCCTACCTCGGGCTCTGCACTGGCAGTGTGGAGCCTGCTTGGGATTCTCTCTCTTTCCCTCTCTCTTCCCATTCCCTACTTGTGCTGTTTCTCTCTCAAAATAAACAAACAAACAAACTTAAAAGAAAAAGGACAAGAGATAACAAATGTTGACAAAGGTGTGGAGAAAAGAGAATTCTTGTGCACTGCTAATGGGAATGTAAATTGATGCAGCCTCTATAGAAAATAGTATGGATGTTCCTTAAAAAATTAAAAATAGAACTACTATATGACCCAGCAAGTCCAATTCTAAGAATTTATCCAAAGGAAGCAAAAATACTAACTCAAAAGATAGCTACACTCCCCTTTTTGTTGAGCATTACTTAGCAATAGTCAAAACATGAAAACAGCTTAAGTGTCCATTGTTGGATGAGTGAATAAAGAACATGGGGGAGGAGCCAAGATGGTGGGACAGCATGGAAGTTTTTTGTTGTGTCTCACGTCCATGAAATACAGCCAGACCAACACTAAACCATCCTACACACCTAGAAAGCTGATTGGAGGATTAGCACAACAATCTGCACAACCTGAACCACAGAATTCAGCAGGTATGTGGCGTGGAGAGGTGAACTTGGGGAGAGAGAAGCCGACAGTGGGGAGGGAGCAAACTTTGCAGGCAGAGAGAGGACAGAGATGGTGGCGGGGGAGATTATGGGAAAAGCACCCCTCCCCAAAAGAAGCTAGAGAGAAAGTGGAAAACTGGAAAAAGCTGCAGGGACTAACTAAAAAGGGAGAAAAGAGAAAGGAGAGGGTTTAAATTCCATTAATACTGTAAACAAGGGGAGCGCAAAGTCTGCAACTCCGCAGCTCGATACCTGGTGACGCTCTGGTGGGAAGGGCGAATCCCCAGGGACAGAGTGGGGTCCGGGAGGTTCTCCCGGGCCACACGGGGAAAAGCAGTTCCACTGCTGGAAGGACATTTGGTAGAAACTGTTGAGGCCACCTGGTCCCAACAGACCCCAGAGAATAGCCACATTCGCTGGTGCTGGAACAAGTACATTAAGGGTGAAGCCTGGTGCCAGATGTGTGTTGTGATTTTCCACAATCCCTGAAATGCTTTTTCTGGGGCAGGCTGGCACCTGGCCACAGTCTCGGGGCACCGGCAGCAGCACGGTCTCATGAACTTTCCTGGGTGCAGCTGGCATTCAGCCATTGCTCCATTGCTCAGTGAGACCCTCTGTAGAGGAGCGGAACAGGTCAAAGCCACAGTCCCTCAGAAGTTAGGGACCAGGGAAAACAGCCGCATCTGAGACAAAACACGGGAGAGAGGTACTGCCTGAGGCTTAGTCACGGCCAGTGAAAAAGCGGGAAGTGGACAAAGCTGAAGACAGAGGATGGGTGCTTGATTGCTGATCAGAGACAACAAAGTTCCCATACTAGAGACTGGGTAGCTGGGTGACACCATTTTCACCGCTCCCCCGCATGTGCATACCCACCTATGAGCTCCGCAACAATCTACCCCGGTAGGCTAGCAGCACCATCTAGTGGAGAACAGAGCCATTACACTGAGCCCTGCCCAAATGGCCCAACCTCGCTCTTCAAGATGACAAGTCTCACCACCTAGTTTATGAACTATGAAGCGCTATATAGTCTGACTTCTAAGGAAAATGAAGTAATTTCAGTCCTATTTCAATCTGTTAGCAGGTCCATCTATTCAATTTTCTTTCTTTTTTTTTTTCTCTTTTACACTATTCTTTTTCTTGACTACAGAAAGAGAAAAAATTCATTTTTATTTTCAATTTTTACTAAAAATATTTTTCTTTAATTTTTTTACTCTATTTTTACTTTTGTGTAAATTTTTTCAAACTCTATCTTCCATCATTCTATCTTAGTCTACTTCAGTGTATTCACCTTTTCAAATTTTCAAACAATTTACTTGTTTTCTTTTTTCTTTTTTTTCCTCATTTTCGTTTCTTTTCTTTTTATAGAATGCAGAAAGTGAAAAACTTCACTTTTACTTTCAATTTCTATTAAAAATATTGTTCTTCAAATTTTTTTACTATATATTTTCTTTGCTTTTATGCAAATTTTTTCAAATTCTATTTTACTTCCATCATTTTATTTTAGTCTACTACAGTGTATTCACTTTCTCAAATTTTCAAACAATTTCGGATTTTTTCTCTTTTTTTTCATTTCTTTTTCTTGAATACAGAAAGAGAAAAAAATTCATTTTTATTTTTAATTTTTATTAAAAATATTTTTCATTAATTTTTTTGCTACTATGTTCCTTACTTTTGTGTAAATTTTTTCAGATTCTATTTTACTCCCATCATCTCATTTTAGTCTACTTCAGTGTATTCATTTTTCCAAATTCTCAAACAATTTCCTCGCCCCTCCCTTTTTTCTCTAATCTGTCAAACCACTTTCAACACCCAAACAAAAAAATACCTAGGATCTAGCATCATTTATTAGATTTTGTGTGTGTGTGTGTGCGTGTGTGTGTTTAAGTTTTTAATTTTAATATTTTTTTAATTTTAATTTTTCTACCTCATTAATTCCCTTTCTCCTTTCAAAATGACAAAATGAAGGAATTCACCCCAAAAGAAAGAGCATGAAGAAATGAAAGCCAGGGATTTAACCAACACAGACACAAGCAAGATGTCTGAACCAGAATTTAGAATCATGATAAGAAGAATATTAGCTGGAGTTGAAAATAAATTAGAATCCCTTTATGCAGAGATAAAAGAAGTAAAAAATAGAATAAAATTAAAAATGCTATAACTGAGCTGCAATCTCTAATGGATGCCACAGCAGCAAGGATGGATGAGGCAGAATAGAGAATTAGCAATATAGAAGACAAACTTATAGAGAATAATGAAGCAGAAAAAAAGAGGGAGATTAAGGCAAAAGAGCACGATTTAAGAATTACAGAAATCAGTGACTCATTAAAAAGGAACAAGATCAGAACCTTAGGGGTCCCAGAAGAGGAAGAGAGAGAAATAGGGATAGAAGGGTTATGTGAGCAAATCATAGTGGAAAATGTTCCTAACCTGGGAAGAGATGCAGACATCAAAATCCAGGAAGCACAGGGGACCTCCATTAGATTCAACAAAAACTGACCATCAACAAGGAATATCATAGTAAAATTCACTAAATACCCAGGCAAGGAGAGAATCATGAAAGCAGCAAGGGAAAAAAAAGTCCTGAACCTACAAGGGAAGACAGATCAGATTTGCAGCAGACCTATCCACAGAAACTTGGCAGGCCAGAAAGGAATGGCAGGATATATTCAGTGTGCTGAATCAGAAAAATATGCAGCTAAGAATTCTTTATCCAGCAAGGCTGTCATTCAAAATATAAGGAGAGATAAAAAGTTTCCCAGACAAACAAAAATTAAAGAAGTTTGTGAGCACTAAACCAGCCCTGCAAGAAATTTTAAGAGGGACTCTCTGAGGGGAGAAAAGATAAACAACACACACACATATATACATATATAAATACCAAAAGCAACAAAGATTAGAAAGGACCAGAGAACACCACCAGAAACTCCAACTCTACAAGCATAATAATGGCAATAAATTAATATCTTTCAGTACTCACTCTAAATGCCAATGGACTCAATGCTCCAATCAAAAGATATAGGGTAACAGAATGGATAAGAAAACAAGATCCATCTATTTGCTGTTTACAAGAGACCCACTTTAGACCTAAAGACACCTTCATATTGAAAATAAGGGGATGGAGAACCATCTCTCATGCTAATGGTCAACAAAAGAAAGAGTAGTCATACTTATATCAGACAATCTAGACTTTATTTTTTTTTTATTTTTTAATGTTTATTTAGTTTTGAGACAGAGAGAGACAGAGCATGAACGGGGGAGGGTCAGAGAGAGAGGGAGACAGAGAATTCGAAGCAGGCTCCAGCTTCTGAGCTGTGAGCACAGAGCCCAACGTGGGGCTTGAACTCACGGACTTTGAGATCATAACCGGAGCTGAAGTCAGACGCTTAACTGACTGAGCCACCCAGGCACCCCTAACCTTTAAAATAAAGACTATATCAAGAGATGCAGAAGGGCATTATATCATAATCAAGGGGTCTATCCACCAAAAAGACCTAACAATTGTAAACATTCATGCGCCAAATGTGAAAGCGCCCAAATATATAAATCAATTCATCACAAACATAAAGAAACTCATCGATAGTAATACCATAATAGTAGGAGACTTAAACACCCCACTCACAGATCATCTAATCAAAAAATCAATAAGGAAACAATGGCTTTGAATGACACACTGGACCTGATGGACTTAACAGATATATTCAGAACATTTCATCCTAAAGCAGCAGAATATACATTCTTCTCCAGTGCACATGGAACGTTCTCCAAAATAGATCATATACTGGGACACAAATCAGCCATAAGTAAGTACAAAAAGATCAAGATCATACCGTGCATATTTTCAGACCACAACACTATGAAACTCGAAATCAACCACAAGAAAAAATTTGGAAAGGTAACAAATACTTGGATACTGAAGAACATCCTACTAAAGAATGAATGGGCTAACCAAGAAGTTAAAGAGCAAATTAAACAGCATATAGAGGTCAATGAAAATGATAACACCACAACCCAAAACCTCTGGGACACAGCAAAGGCAGTCATAAGAGGAAAGTATATAGCAATCCAGGCCTTCCTAAAGAAGGAAGAAAGATCTCAGATACACAACCTAACCTTACGCCTTAAGGAGCTGGAAAAAGAAGAGCAAATAAAACTCATAACCAGCAGAAGACAAGAAATAATAAAGATTAGAGCCAAAATTAATGCTATTGAAACCAAAAAAAAAAAAAAAACCAGAACAGATCAATGAAACCAGAAGCTGGTTCTTTTAAAGAATTAACAAAATTGATAAACCATTAGTCAGTTGGATCAAAAAGAAAAAGGAAAGGACCCAAATAAATAAAATCAAGAATGAAAGGGGAGAGATCACAACCAACACAGCTGAAATAAAAACAATAATAAGAGAATATTATGAGCAATTATATGCCAATAAAATGGGCAATCTGGAATAAAAGGACAAATTCCTAGAAACATATACACTACCAAAACTGAAATAGGAAGAAATAGAAAATTTGAACAGACCCATAACCAGTAAGAAATCGAATTAGTAATCAAAAATCTTCCAAAAAACAAGAGTCCAAGGCCAGATGGCTTTCCAGGGGATTCTACCAAACATTTAAGGAAGAGTTAACACCTATTCTCTTGAAGCTCTTCCAAAAAATAGAAATGGAAGGAAAACTTCCAAACTCTTTCTATGAAGCCAGCATTACCTTGATTCCAAAACCAGGCAGAGACCCCACTAAAAATGAGAACTATAGACCAATTTCCCTGATGAACATGGAGGCAAAAATCCTCACCAAGATATTAGCCAACCGGATCGAAAAATACATTAAAAAAATTATTCATCACGACCAAGCGGGATTTATACCTGGGATGCAGGGCTGGTTCAATATCCACAAAACAATTAATGTGATTCATTACATCAGTAAAAGAAAGGACAAGAACCATATGATCCTCTCAATAGATTCAGAGAAAGCATTTGACAAAATACAGCATCCTTTCTTGATAAAAATCCTCAAGAAAGTAGGGATAGAAGGAGCATACCTCGAGATCATAAAAGCCATATAGAAATGACCCAACGCTAATATCATCCTCAATGGGGAAAAACTGAGAGCTTTCCCCATAAGTTAGGGAACAAGACAGGCATGTCCACTCTCGCCACTGCTATTCAACGTAGTATTGGAAGTCTTAGCCTCTGCAATCAGACAACACACAAAAAAATAAAAGGCATCCAAATCAGCCAGGAGGAGGTCAAACTTTCACTCTTCACAGATGACATGATACTCTATATGGAAAACCCAAAAGATTCCACCAAAAAACTGCTAGAATCATGAATTCAACAATGTTGCAGGATATAAAATCAATGCACAGAAATCACTTGCATTCCTATACACCAACCATGAAGTGACAGAAAGACAAATCAAGGAATCGATCCCATTTACAGTTGCACAAAAACCATAAAATACCTAGGAATAAATCTAACCAAAGAAGTAAAAAATCTATACACTGAAAACTATAAAATCTTATGAAAGAAATTGAGGAAGACACAAAAAAATGGAAAGATGTTCTATGTTCCTGGATATGAAGAACAAATATTGTTCAAGTGTCAATACTACCCAAGCAATCTACATATTCAATGCAATCCCTACAAAATAACAGCAGCATTCTTTACAGAGCTAGAACAAACTATCCTAAAATTTGTATGGAACCAGAAAAGACCCCAAATAACCAAAGTAATCTTGAAAAAGAAAACCAAAGCTGCAAGTATCCCAATCCCAGACTTCAAGCTGTATTACAAAGCTGTAATCAGCAAGACAGTATGGAACCGGCACAAGAACAGACACTCAGATCAATGGAACAGAATCCAGAAATGGACCCGCAAACATATGGCCAACTCATCTTTGACAAAGTAGGAAAGAATATCCAATGGAATAGAGACAGTCTCTTCAGCAAGTGGTGATGGGAACACTGGACAGCAACATGCAGAAGGATGAACCTGGACCACTTTCTTACACCAAACACTAAAATAAACTCAAAATGGATGAAAGACTTCAATGTAAGACAGGAAGCCATCAAAATCCTCAAGGAGAAAGCAGGCAAAAACCTCTTTGATCTTGCCTGCAGCAACTTCTTACTCAACACATCTCTGGAGACAAGGGCAAAAATGAACTACTGGGACCTCATCAAAATAAAAAGCTGTTGTACAGCAAATGAAACAATCAGCAAAACTAAAAGGCAACTGACAGAATGGGAGATATTTGCAAAGGACATATGAGATAAAGGGTTAGTATCCAAAATCTATCAAGAACTTATCAAACTCCACACCCAAAAAACAATCCAGTGAAGAAATGGACAAAAGACATGAATAGACACATTTCCAAAGAAGATATCCAGATGGCCAACCGACACATGAAAAAATGCTTAACATCACTCATCATCAGGGAAATACAACTCAAAACCACAAGGAGATACCACTTAACACCTGTCAGAATGGCTAACATTAACAACTCAGGCAACAGCAGATGTTGGCGAGGATGTGGAGAAAGAGGATCTCTTTTGCGTTGTTGGTGGGAAGGCAAGCTGGTGGAGCCACTCTGGAAAACAGTATGAGGTTCCTCAAAAAGCTAAAAATAAAAATACCCTACGTCCCAGCAATTACACTACTAGGCATTTATCCACAGGATACAGGGATGCTGTTTCGAAGGGATGCATGCAACCCCATGTGTGTAGCAGCAGTATCAACAATAGCCAAAGTGCCCAAATGTCCATCGATGGATGAATGGATAAAGAAGATGTGATACACACACACACACACACACACACACACACACACACACACACACACAATGGAGTATTACTCGGCAATCAAAAAGAATGAAATCTTGCCATTTGCAACTATGTAGATGGAACTGGAGGGTATTATGCTAAGTGAAATTAGTCAGTTAAAGAAAGACAAAAATCATATGACTTCACTCATAAGAGGACTTTAAGAGACAAAACAGATGAACATAAGGGAAGGGAAACAAAAATAATATAAAAACAGGGAGGAGGACAAAACAGAAGAGACTCAAAAATATGGAGAACAAACTGAGGGTTACGGGAGAGGTTTGGGAGGGGGGATGGGCTAAATGGGTAAGGGGCACTAAGGAATCTACTCCTGAAATCATTGTTTGACTATATTCTAACTAATTTGGATGTAAATTTAAAAAAATAAAAAATAAAACAAGTTTAAAAAACTGCTGTAAAAAATAAAGTCTATTTAAAAAAAAGAATATGGGATATATATACAATGAAATACTACTCAGCCATAAAAAAGGAGGAAATCCTGACATTTGCAACAATAAGGATAGACTTGTAGGGCATTATGCTAAGTGAAATAACTCAGAGAAAGACAAATAACTGTATGAGATCACCTGTGTTTGAAATTAAAAGGAATTCAGTTGTTTTTTTTTTTTTTAACAAACTCATATATACAGAGAACAGATTGATGGTTGCCATAGGTGGGGGCTGGGAGGGTGGACAAAATGGGTGAAGGTGGCCAAAAGGTACAAACTTTTGATTATAAAATAAATAAACCTAGAGATATAATGTATGGCGTAATGATTATAGCTAATAATATTATGTATTTGAAAGTTGCTAAGAGAGTACATCTTAAAAGTTCTCATCATAAGAAAAAAAATGTAGCTATGTTTGGTGATAGAAGTTAACCAGACTTATTGTGGTAACTACTTCATGATATACATGTATTGAATCATTATGTTGTATATCTGAAACTAATATAATGTTATATGCCAATAAAAATGATTTTAGAATCAGTTGTATTTCTATAACAAGGAACAAACAGCAATTGAAACTTAAAACCACCAATTCTATAGCATCAAAATATATGAAGTATATTTAGACATAAATACAACAGAAGGTATGTAGATCTGTATATTAAAACTACAAAATATTTCCAACAGAAAATAAAGAAGACCTAAATAAGTAGAAACAAATACAGTAAAACCTTGGTTTGTGAGCATAATTTGTTCCATAAATAGGCTTGTAATCCAACATACTTGTATATCAAAGTGAATTTCCCCATAAGAAATAATGGAAACTCAGATGATTCATTTGACAACCCAAAAATATTCATATAAAAATCATTATAGTACTGTAATATAATACCAAATAATACAGAAAATACAAAATATAAAGAAAAATAAATTAACCTGCACTTACTTTTGAAAACCTTTGTGACTGGTGTGAGGGAGATGAGCAAGAAGAGGGTCATTGTGTAGGACGACTTTCACTCTCACTAACAGAATCACTGCTACCTATTGGATCAATGGAATCATTTTCTTTTCGTGCAACTTTAACAAGGAACCTATCCAATGCCACTTGCTTTTGCCTCCTTTTGAGGATTTCATGGAAATGTGACATTACATTGTTGTTAAACAGAATCATCGCTCTCACTGCTACAACCTTATTCAGCTGGGGCTTTTCTACAAAATTCTTCACTGTTTCCCACGTTTTACACATCTTCCTACTCTTATATGAAGTGAGAGATTACTCTACCTTTTTCTCCTCCCCTTCTGCAGATGAGATCTCCTCCATAACCTCTTGCTGTTGCTGGTGATGCAGATCCATCAGTTCATCGGTAGACAGCTCCTGGCCATGTTCCTCCACCAGCTCCTGAATGTCCTCCTTATTCACCTCTAGTCCCCTGGTCTTCCCCAAGGACACAATTTCATTGGCAACTGGTGGCTCCTATTCGTGGGCATGCCCCTCTAAGTCATGTCCAAGAACACAATCAGGGCACAGTTTTCTCCAAGCAGATTTGGGGGTTCTCTTGGTGACCCCCTCCCAGGCTTTACCAATGATCTTGAGGCAGTTCATGATTCAGAAATGAATTTTCCAAAACTCTTGGAGGGTAAGGTTTGTTACTTCGGTCATCTCAAGGTTCACTGAAATAGTGCTTTGGTATAAAGTTTTTTAAAGTTTGAAATCATGGGCTGGAGGATTGGAGTGGTGTTGGGAGAAACAAACTTGACCTTAATGAACTCGAATTCCTTCAGTAAGTTGTCTTCAAAGCCTGGAGGATGAGCAGTGGCATTATCCATAACCAGCAAGGCTTTGAGTGGCAGATTCTTTCCTAAAAGGTATTTCTTCACTGAAGGACCAAAGACCTTGTTGATCCACTCAGTGAACAAGATATGAGTGACTCCAGCCTTGCTGTTGGACCTCCACATAACATTGGCTCCTCTGCACCCTGCCTTTCTTGAAGGCTCGTGGATTCTCGGAATGATACTCATGAGCAGGAGCTTGACTTTGAAGACCCCGCTTGCATTAGCACAAACCAAGAAGGTGAGACGGTCTTTCATGGGCTTGTGACGAGGCATTAGATTTTCTTCTTCTGTAAGGTAATTCCTCTTTGGCATCTTTTTCCAAAAAAGCCCCATCTCATTGCAGTTAAAAAAAAAATTGGTCCAGCTGGTAACATTTGGAAAACATGAGCTTCTGGAACTCAGTAGCAAATGCCTCAGCTGCCTTAGTGGTTGAACTCACGGTGTCTCCATGCCTCACAACACTATGAATGCCACTTCTCCTCTTAAAGTTATCAAACTTTACTGGCCTTGAAGTTCTCCTCTTAAAGTTATCAAACTGCTGGCCTTGAAGCCTTCTTATTTTCTGTTGACGTACCTGGCAGTTCACTTACATGGTTGGTGTACAAGGCCTTTGCCTTCTCACAGATAAAGTTCTCAGTCACAGTATCACCTTCTGGTTGTTTCTCGTTTACCCAAACTGGAAGCAACTTTTCTACATCTTCCAGAACATGTAGCCATTACTTTGATATTCTTTTGACTCCTTTTGCTGCATCTAGCCCCTTATTTCTTCTTTTTTTTCTTTAATATTGTGCAAATGGTCAATGTAGACTTCTTATAAAATATTGTTATTTTGGCCACTCGGATAACCTCATTTGTGCTTCTTGATGATTTTTCTTAATTTCCACCATAACCATCTCCTTCTTCTTACTGCCTCTCAACTTTTTTCTGCATGGGGACCATTGTATACATTTGCATGGATGTTGATTACAGTACAGTATTAATAAACTCTTGTCATATACTGTATTTAATGTAACTGCCAATAAGGCAGCAGAGGAAAGGGTCTATATCTGCAGGCAGCCTGACCTAGAATGAAGCAAAGCATTCCTAAGCTTACTCTTGTATGGAAAGACAAAGGACTGTCCATAGGTGCTTTGAAGTGACAAAACATACACTAGTGACAGTTGTGGGCACCTTCCAAAGTTCTGAAAAAACACTGATTTCTGCCAAACACCATGGCCTGAGACTGAGCATCTGAGCATGGGAGACAATCACCCACAATCTGGCAGGGAGAGAGAGAGAGAGAGAGAGAGAGAGAAGAACCAATGGCTCAGTGGTGATCATGTGACATTCGGCCTCACATACTACTCATATTGCAAGACACTGCTCATTTATCAAGTTAAAATTTATTAGAAATGTTTTCTCATCTTGCAGAACACTCACAGAACAAGTTACCCACAATCCAAGGTTTTACTGTACTCTGTTAAAGAGTTATAATACTCAGCCCTTGGCTGGCTCAGTTGGTAGAGGATGAAACTCTCAATCTCAAGGTTGTGAGTTGGGCATAGAGCTCACTTTAAAAAAAGAAAGAAAGAAAAGAGTTAAAATACTCGATATTGTTCAGATGTCAATTGTCTCCAAACTGATCTGTACATTTAATACAATTTGCAGCAAAATTCCAGAAGGTGTTTTTGTTTAAACTGACAAGATGATTCTAAAATCCCTATGGAAGTACAAGGATCTAGAAGAGCCAAAACAACTTCAAAAAAGAATAAATCTATATGAGCAACCAGACAAGTGTGTCCAGTCTCACCACTGTTATTCATTTACCTGAGCTCCAGGCTGAGCCTGATGTAGGGCTCAATCTCATGACTGTGAAATCAGGACCTGAGCTGAAATCTAGAGTCAGACACTTAACCGAGTGAGCCACCCAGGTGCCCCAAGTTCTTTGCACATTTTAATGGATTTTTTTCCTATTGAGTTGTATGACTTCTTTTTTTTTTTTTTTGCATTTTTTAAATAATTTATTTTATTTTACATCCAAGTACGTTAGCATGTAGTGCAACAATGATTTCAGGAGTAGATTCCTTGATGCCCCTTACCCATTTAGCCCATTCTCCCTCCCACAACTCCTCCAGCAGCCCTCTGTTTGTTCTCTGTATTTAAGAGTCTCTATGTTTTTCCCCCTCCATGTTTTTATGTGATTTGTGCTTCCTGCCCCGTATGTTCATCTGTTTTTTATCTTAAATTCTTCATATGAGTGAAGTCATATATTTGTCTTTCTCTGACTAATTTCACTTAGTATAATACCCTCCAGTTCCATCCACATAGTTGCAAATGGCAAGATTTCATTCTTTTTGATTGCTGAGTAGTAATATTCCATTGTATATAGATACCGCTTCCTCTTTATCCATTCATCTGTCAACAGACATTTGGGCTTTTTCTATACTTTGGCTATTGTTGGTAGCACTGCTCTAAACATTGGGGTACATGTGCCCCTTCAAAACAGCATACCTGTATCCCTTGGATAAATAGCTAGTAGTGCAATTGCTGGGTCATAGGGTATTTCTATTTTTAATTTTTTCCAGGAACCTCCATACTGTTTTCCAGAGGGGCTCTTTCTCCACATCCTTGCCAACATCTGTTGTTGCCTGAGTTGTTAATGTTAGCCATTCTGACAGGTGTCAGGTGGTATCTCCTTGTGGTTTTGGTTCCCTGATGATGAGTGATGCTGAGTATCTTTTCATGTGTCAGTTGGCCATCTGGATGTCTTCTTTGGAGAAGTGTCTATTCATGTCTTTGCCCATTTCTTCACTGGATTATTTGTTTTTTGGGTGCTGAGTTTGATAAGTTTTTGATAGATTTTGGATACTAACCCTTATCCTATATGTCATTTGCAAATATATTCTCCCATTCTGTCGTTGCCTTTTAGTTTTGTTGATTGTTCCTTCACTGTGCAGAAGCTTTTTATTTTGATGAGGTCCCAGTAGTTCATTTTTGCTTTTGTTTCCCTTGCCTCCAGAGACATGTTGCCGCAGCTGAGAATAAAGATATTTTTGTTTGCTTTCTCCTCTAGAATTTTGATGGCTTCCTGTCTTACAATTAGGTCTTTCATCCATTTTCAGTTTATTTTTGTGTGTGGTGTAAGAAAGTGGTCCAGGTTCATTCTTCTGCATGTTGCTGTCCAGTGTTCCCATCACCACTTGCTGAAGAGACTGTCTCTATTCCATTGGATATTCTTTCCTGCTTTGTCAAAGATTAGTTGGCCATATGTTTCTGAGTCAATATCTGGGTTCTCTATTCTGTTTCATTGATCTGAGTGTCTGTTCTTGTGCCAGTTCCATACTGTCTTGCTGATTACAGCTTTGTAATACAGCTTGAAGTCTGGGATTGGGATGCTTGCAGCTTTGGTTTTCTTTTTCAAAATTACTTTGGTTATTTGGAGTCTTTTCTGGTTCCATACAAATTTTAGGATGGCTTGTTTTAGCTCTGTATAGAATGCTGCTGTTATTTTGATAGGGATTGCATTGAATATGTAGATTCCTTGGGTAGTATTGACATTTTAACAATATTTGTTCTTCATATCCTGGAGCATAGAACATCTTTCCATTTTTTTGTGTCTTCTTCAATTTCTTTCATAAGCTTTTATAGTTTTCAGTATCTAGATTTTTCATCTCTTTGGTTAGATTATTCATAGGTATTTTACAGTTTGGGGTTCTTTATATATTTTGGATATTAACCCCTTATCATATATATCATTCACAAATAATTTTTCCTATTCCATACATTGTCTTTTCACTTTGTAGATGGTTTCTTTTGCTGTGTAGAAGCTTTCCAGTTTAATGTAGTCCCATTTGTTTACTTTTTATTTTGTTGCTTGTGTTTTTGACATGATTTCCAAAAAATCATTGTATATCAGAGTCTTTTTTGGTTCCATATATTTTAGGAGTGTTTTTTTCTATTATTGTAAAAAAAAAAACTATTGGAATCTTGATAGAGTTGGAATTGAATCTATAGATGGCTTTTGATAGTAATTAACATTTTTTTTCATTTTCATAAAGTATTCTTTTATTTTTTATTTTTTTACTTTTTTTATTTTTTAAAATTTACATCCAAATTAGTTAGCATATAGTGCAACAATGATTTCAGGAGCAGATTCCTTAGTGCCCCTCACCCATTTAGCCCATCCTCCCTCCCATAACCCCTCCTGTAACCCTCAGTTTGTTCTCCATATTTATGTGTCTCTTCTGTTTTGTCCTCCTCCCTGTTTTTATATTATTTTTGTTTCTCTTCCCTTATGTTCATCTGTTTTGTCTCTCAAAGTCCTCATATGAGTGAAGTCAGATGATTTTTGTCTTTCTCTGACTGATTAATTTCACTTAGCATAACACCCTCCAGTTCCATCTACATAGTTGCAAATGGCAAGATTTCATTCTTTTTGATTGCCGAGTAATACTCCATTGTATGTATATATACCACATCTTCTTTATCCATTCATCCATCGATGGACATTTGGGCACTTTGGCTATTGTTGATAGTGCTGCTATACACATGGGGGTGCATGCATCCCTTCGAAACAGCACCCCTGTATCCCGTGGATAAATGCCTAGCAGTGCAACTGCTGGGTTGTAGGGTATTTCTATTTTTAGTTTTTTGAGGAACCTCCATACTGTTTTCCAGAGTGGCTCCACCAGCTTGCCTTCCCACCAACAACACAAAAGAGATCCTCTTTCTCCACATCCTTGCCAACATCTGTTGTTGCCCGAGTTGTTAATGTTAGCCATTCTGACAGGTGTCAGGTGGTATCTCATTGTGGTTTTGAGTTGTATTTCCCTGATGATGAGTGATGTGGAGCATTTTTTTCATATGTTGGTTGGCCATCTGGATGTCTTCTTTGGAGAAGTGTCTATTCATGTCTTTTGCCCATTTCTTCACTGGATTATTTGGTTTTTGGGTGTGGAGTTTGATAAGTTCTTGATAGATTTTGGATACTAACCCTTTATCTGATATGTCCTTTGCAAATATCATCTCCCATTCTGTTGGTTGCCTTTTAGTTTTGCTGATTGTTTCCTTTGCTGTGAAGAAGCTTTTTATTTTGATGAGGTCCCAGTAGTTCATTTTTGCTTTTGTTTCCCTTACCTCCGGAGACATGTTGAGTAAGAAGTTGCTGCAGGCAAGATCAAAGAGGTTTTTGCCTTCCTTCTCCTCGAGGATTTTGATGGCTTCCTGTCTTACATTGAGGTCTTTCATCCATTTTGAGTTTATTTTGTGTGTGGTGTAAGAAAGTGGTCCAGGTTCATTCTTCTGCATGTTTCTGTCCAGTGTTCCCAGCACCACTTGCTGAAGAGACTGTCTCTATTCCATTGGATATTCTTTCCTGCTTTGTCAAAGATGAGTTGGCCATGCATTTGTGGGTCCATTTCTGGGTTCTCTATTCTGTTTCATTGATCTGAGTGTCTGTTCTTGTGCCAAGAACATTTTAACAATATTAATTCTTCCAATCTATGAATACAGAATACCTTTTTATTTATTTAGGTCTTCCTTGACTTCTTTCATCAGTGTTTTGTAGTTTTCAGAGTAGAAGCTTCTTTGGTTAAATTTGTCCCTTGTTATTTTATTCTTTTTGAAGCAATTGTAAATAATACTGTTTTCTTAATTTTCTGATATATTATTAGTGTATAGAAATGCAACAGATTTTGTATATATAGATTTTGTATCTTGAAACTTTATTGAATTTGTTGATTAGTATTAACAGTATTTCGGTTGAGTCTTTAGGATTTTCTACCTATAAAATCATGACATCTGCAAATAGAAACAACTTTCCCTCCCTCTGTCCAATTCTGATGGTTTTTATTTCTTTTTCTTTCCTAATTGCTCTACTAAGACCTCTACATCAGGATCAGCCTAGAGCATGAAGCCTGCTTGGGATTCTCCCTCTCTCTCTCTCCCTCTCTCTCCCCCGCTCAAATTCACTTTCTCTCTCTCTCTCTCTCTCTCTCTCTCTCAAAATAAATAAACTTTAAAAAGGAGGGGGGGGGAAGAACTTGAATAGACATTTTTCCAAAGTAGATGTATGAATGACCAACAGTTACATGAAAAGATGCTCAGCATCACTAGTCATTAGGAAAATGCAAATTTGAAGACAATGAGATATTGTCTCATGCCTGTTAGAATGGCCATCATCAAAAGCATAAGAGATAACAAATGCTGTCATGGATCTGGAGAAAAGTGAACCCTTGCGTACTATTTGTGGGATTACAAACTTGTACAGCCACTATGGAAAAAATATGAAGGTCCCTCAAAACTTCAAATAGAACTACTATATGACCCAGCAATTCCACTTCTAGGAATATATCCAAAGAAAGTGAAAATACTAACTCAAGAAAGTATCTATACCCCCATGCTCATTGCACATTTTTTGCAATAGCCAAGATGTGGAAACAACCTAAGTGTCCATCAGTGGATGAATGGATAAAGAAGTTGGTGTGTGTGTGTGTGTGTGTGTGTGTGTGTGTGTGTGTATGTGGGTGGGTGTGTAATACAATGGAATATTATTCAGCCACAAAAAAAAATAGGAAATACTACCCTTTGGAACAACATGGATAGACCCTGAAGGCACTATGCTAAGAAAAATAAGTCAGATAGAGGAAGACAAATACTCTATGATTTCACTTATATGTGGAATCAAGAAGAAACAAATAAGAAAGAAAGAAAGAAAGAAAGAAAGAAAGAAAGAAAGAGAAAGAACCACAAAACTCATAGAAAAAAGATCAAATTTATGGTTGCTGGAGAAGAGGGCTGGGGAGGGGATATTAAAGGAAGGTGGTCAAAAGGTATAAACTTCCAGTTGTAAGATAAATAAGTACCGGAGATATATAATCTACAATATGATGAACATCATTTTCACTGTTGCAGGATATATAGGAAAGTTGTTTAGAGTAGATCCTAAGAGTTCTCATCATAAGGAGAATCTATTTTTCTTTTCTTTTATTGTATCTATACAAGATGATGCATGTGCACTAGACCTAGTCCAATGATTTAACAATATATGTAAATAAAACCATGATGCTGTAGATCTTAAACTTACATGGTGATGTATGTCAATTATTTTTCAATATAACTGGGGGGAAAACACAGCTGAAGATTTAACAGTACCTTATTTCAAGATTTTTCATAAATATGCAATAATTAAGATAGTGTAGGACTGTAAAAATAGACATATATATTAATAGAACAGAGCAGATGGGGGTGCCTGGGTGGCTCAGTTGGTTGTGCGACCGACTTCGGCTCAGGTCATGATCTCACAGTTTGTGGGTTCGAGCCCTGCGTCGGGCTCTGTGCTGACAGCTAGGAGCCCGGACCCTGCTTCGGATTCCGTGTCTCCCTCTCTCTCGGCCCTTTCCCTACTCATGCTCTGTCTCTCTCTGTCTCAGAAATAAATAAACATTAAAAAAAATTAAAAAAAGAAAAGAAAAGAAAGAACAGAGCAGATGGTACATAAATAAACCTACACATGTATAGATCTTTGTCTTTTGACCTAGGTGCAAAGCCAATTCAGTGAAGAAAGGAGAAATTGTTTTTACAAATGGTGCTGAGAAAATTTAAATATTCATAGGCAAAAGAAAAAATAACTTTGATCTATACATTTTACTGTATAGAAAATTTAACTTAAAATGGATCAGAGACCTAAATGTAAATTCTAATGACAGAAAACTTCTAGAAGAAAGCATGAGAAAAATTTCATGACCTTGATTTAGGCAAAGATTTCTGAGATATGACACCAAATGGACAATCCAGAAAATAAAAAAAATGATAAATTGCACTTCATGAAAATGAAAAACTTTTGCTCTCCAAAAGACACCATTAAGAGAATGAAAAGCAAGCCACAGATCTGGAGAAAATATTTGCAAATCACACATCTAATACAGGTCTTCTATCCAGGACATATAAATAATTAACTCAAAAAAGAAGAAATGGGCAAAAGATGGGGTACCTGGGTGACTCAGTCGGTTAAGCGTCCAACTTCAGCTCAGGTCATGATCTCATGGATTGTGAGGTCAAGCCCCACATCAGGCTCTGTGCTGACAGCTCAAAGTCTAGAGCCTGCCTCAGATTCCATGTCTCCCTCTCTCTCGGCCCCTCCCCCGCTTGTTCTCTCTCTCTCTCTCTCTCTCTCTCTCTCTCTGTCTCAAAAATAAATAAACATTTTAAAAATTTTTTAATTGTTTTAATGGGCAAAAGTTAAAAAGGCAGTAACTCTTTGACATCGGTCACAGCAACTTTTTTTCTAGATATGTCCCCTAAACAAGAGAAACAAAAGCAAAAATGAACTATTGGGACTACATCAAAATAAAAAGCTTCTGTATATGAAAGGAAACAATCAACAAAACTAAAAAGTCAATAGATAAAGATAAATAGCATATGATTTCACTCATATGTGAAATTTAAGAAACAAAGCAAATGAGCAAAGGAAAAAAAGAGAGAGACAAACCAAGAAACAGATTCTTACCTATAGAGAATAAACTAATGGTTACCAGAGGGGAGGGGATTAAGGAGGGCACTTGTGATGAGCACTGGGTGATGTAGGGAAGTGCTGAATCACTGTATTATACACCTGAAACTAATATAACACCGTCTATTAACTAACTGGAATTAAAATAAAAACTTTATAAAAATGGGCAAAAGTTTTGCATGGATACCTCACCAAAGAAGATTTATGGAATGCAACTAAGTACATAAAATTATGTTCAGTATCATTTGTCATAAATACAAATCAAAATAACAGTAAGATACTACTCTATACCTATGAGGATAGCTAATATTAAAATGACTGATCATACCAAATGTGGGCAAGATGTGAAGCAACTAGAACTCTCATATACCAACAGTAGGAATGTAAAATTGTACAGTCACTTTGGACTATAGTATGGTGGCTTCTTAAAATGTTAAACATCCACCTACCATCTGAGCCTTCATTCCACAGCTAGACATTTACCTGCTAGAAAGGCAAACATATGTACATCACACATTTGTATGGTAATGTTTATAGCATTGTTTATAATAGCTCCAAAATGGAAATAACTCAGATGTCAATCCACAGTTGCACAGATAAATGAATTTTGGTGTTTCCATAAACTAGAATACTACTTAGCATAAATAAATGAGCAACTGATACACACAATATGGATGAAACTCAAAATAATTATGATGAAAGAAGCCAAAGAAGGAACAGACAGTGTGCGATTCCATTTATGTAAAATCCTAGAAGTGCAAAGTAATCTATAGTGACAGAAAGCATAACAGCCATTGTCTGGAGATTAGTAGGGGTGTCAGGGTGGGGTAAGAGGAAGGGTTACAGAGGAATACAAAGAGACGTTTGAAGGTTATAGAGATATTCGCTATCTCGATCGTAGTGATGGTTTCATATAAGTATAAATACATCAACATTGATTAAATTGTATAATTTAAGTATGCGCCATTTACTATATGTCAATGGCACTTTAATAAAACCGTATTTAAAAAATTAATCCATGTGACACAGGTATAGCATGACAGCTAGCACCACCCTCTTTGTGCACCTATGACTTTTGTAGGAGGGGACCATTACCCAGTGTGCTAAGCCTAGGGTGGATTTCATCATTCTTTTTTTTTTTTTAAGTTTATTTATTTTGAGAGAGAAAGAGAGGGAAGAAGCAGGGGAGGGACAGAGAGAGAGAGAGAGAGAGAGAGAGAGAGAGAGAGAGAATGCCAAGCAGGCTTCACACTATCAGTGCAGAGCCCAATGCAGGGCTCAATATCACAAACTGTGAGATCATGACCTGAACTTAAATTGAGTCTGATGATTAACCAACTGCACCACCCAAGTGCCCCGGACTTCATTATCCTTAACACAGCTCCATTTCTGAGCTCTGTCAGTCTGTGAGAGCAAACAAAGGCAGGGGATGGGAGGAATAAAAGCTACCTATGTAACACGATATTGAAATATTATGAATTCTATCTTATGAACTTTGTGTGTAAATAAGATGATCAATTCAGGTAAATATTTTGCTCTTCCTTTTACTGAACATTTTAGCCTATGACACACTTAGAACCTTGTGCTGCAGAAAACAGGAATCTCAATCCAAACTGGCTTAAGCTACAATAGGAATGTGTTGGCTCAAGTAACTTTATAGTCCAAGGTTTTGGGAAGGGATTGAACCAGAGACTTCATACTGTTATCAAGGTCTTGGCTCTATTTCTTGGCTTTGCCCTCTGTGATGCAGGCTTTGTCCTCAGCTTGGTTTTTTGCCTCTTTGCATTGCAAAGGAGGGTTTCTTCTGGGGATGCCCTCAGAAAGGGAAAGTGCCTGTGAAAGAGAACTTCTCAGCCATATTTCCTTGCTTCTCATTGGCCCAATCTGGGTTCTGTGCCCATTCTTGTACTAATCGCTGAGGCCAGACAGAAAGACTGTGCTATTTGATTTAAGCTGACTAAGTTCAATCCCCGAAGCCAACACTAGAGTTAGCTTGTTCTGAGCACATGGGCTGTGTGGAGGTAGAAAGGGGATACCCAAACAACTAGGGAACTGTTACTGAGAGGAAGGAGAAGAAATGTTGGGCAACCCACACAGCAAAGATTCACCTTGATGGTATCATATTTGTTCTTTTATGTCAAATTATAGTGCAAATATAGGATATATGGTCATACACAAAGGTAAGCATTACATGAGTAAATATCATGTAGATAATTATAGGTTTTTCCCAGCGTTATTGAGATATAACTGACTTTTAACAATATACATGTTTGGGGCACCCAGATGGCTCAGTCGGTTAAGCATCTGACTACAGCTCAGGTCATGATCTCGCAGTTCATGAGTCCCAGCCCGGTATCAGGCTCAGTGCTGACAGCTCGGAGCCTGGAGCCAACTTTAGATTCTGTGTCTCCCTCTCTTTCTCTGCCTCTCACCCACTTGCACTCTGTCTCTGTCTCTCAGAAATGAGTAAACATTAAAAAAAAATGCGCAAGTTTAAGGCGTGCAATGTGTTGATTTAATACACTTAAATATTGCAAAGTAATTATGACCATAGTGTTAGCAAACACCTGAATCATATCATCTAAATACTATTTCTTCTTTGTGATAAGAATGTTTAGGGGCACCTGGGTGGCTCAGTTGGTTAAGTGTCTGACTTTGGCTCAGGTCACGATCTCATGGTTCGTGAGTTTGAGCCCTGCATCAGGCTCTGTGCTGACAGCTCAGAGCTTGGAGCCTGCTTCAGATTCTTGTGTATCCCTCTCTCTCTGCCCCTCCCCTGATCACGCTCTCTCTCTCCTTCAAAAATAAATAAACATTAAAAAAAAAGAATAGTATTTATTCTCATAGCAACTTTCAAGTACATAACAGTATACTTAACTATAATGACTCTCAACCCCCAGCTTCTTTTTTTTTATTAAAATTTTTTTCAACGTTTATTTATTTTTGGGACAGAGAGAGACAGAGCATGAATGGGGGAGGGGCAGAGAGAGAGGGAGACACAGAATCAGAAACAGGCTCCAGACTCTGAGCCATCAGCCCAGAGCCCGACGCGGGGCTCGAACTCCCAGACCGCGAGATCGTGACCTGGCTGAAGTCGGACGCTTAACCGACTGCGCCACCCAGGTGCCCCTCAACCCCCAGCTTCTAATAACCACCATTCTAGTCTGTGTTTCTATGTGTTAGGCTTTTTTAGATTCCACATGATATAGGTGATATCATACAGTATTTGTCTTTCTCTGACTTCACTTAGCATAATGCTTTCAAGGTCTATTTATTTTGTGGCAAATCATGGGATGTCCTTCTTTCTCATGGATGAATCATATATATATATATATATATATATATATATATATACACACACACACACACACACACACACACACATACACACGCCTTTCACACCTTCTTCATCCTTTCAGCTGTTGATGTACATTTAGGTCATTTCCATATTTTGGCTATTATGAATAATGCTGCTATGAACATGGGAGTGTAGACACCTCTTCAAGATCATGTGTTCATTTTTTTTTTTTGCATAAGTACCCCAGAAGTGGGATTGCTAGATCACAGAAATAGCACTATTTTTTAATTTTTTAAAAAATTGTACTGTACGTCCTATTAGTTTTAGGTGGACAGCATAATCATTCATGTCTATATTATAAAATGATTATGAAAATAAGCTTAATTACCACCCTTCACCATCCAGTTACAAACTTTTTTTGTGATGAGAACTTTTAGAGAGATCTACTCTAGCAGCGGGGCACCTGGGTGGCTCAGTCAGTTGAGCATCTGACTTTGGCTCAGGTCATGATCTCGCAGTCTGAGTTCGAGCCCCATGTTGGGCTCTGTCCTGACAGCTCAGAGCCTGGAGCCTGCTTCAGATTCTGTGTCTCCCTCTCTCTCTGCCCCTCCCCTGCTCATGCTCTGCCTGTCTCTCTCTCTCTCTCTCTCTCTCTCTCTCTCTCTCTCTCTCTGTCAAAAATAAATATTTTTAAAAATTAAAAAAAAATCTACTCTAGCAGCAAATTTCAAATATACAATACAGTATTGTTAACTGCAGTCACCATGCTGTAGATTAGATTCCCAAGACTTACTTACCTCATAACTAGAAGCTGTACATTTTGACCACTTTTGTCCATTTCACCAACCCCCCCCCCAACTCCCTGTATTTTTAATCTTTTGAGGACCCTCCATGCTGTTTTTCATAGTGGCTGCACCAATTTACATTACTGGTTCCTTTTTCTCAACATCCTTGCCAAGACTTGTTATCTCTTGCTTTTTTAATGGTAGTTATTCTAACACATGTGAGATGATATATCATTGTGTCCCTGATAATCAGTGATGTTGGGCATCTTTTCATGTACCTGTTGGTCATCTGTATGTCTTCTGTGGAAATACGTCTCCTCATTTCCTCTGCCCATTTTTTAGTCAGAGAGTTTGTTTATTTTGCTGTTGAGTCATAGGATTTTTTTATATGTTAGATTATCAACCCCTTATCAGATATAGGATATGCAAATATTTTCTCCCTTTGGGTAGTTTGGCTTTTCATTTTGTGGATGGTTTCCTTGACTGTGCAGAAACTTTTTACTTTGATGTCATCCCACTTGCTAACTTTTGCTTTTGCTGCCTTTGCTTTTGGTGTCAAATTCAAAAAATCATTGCCAAAACTGATACCATGAAGCTCATTCCTATACTTTCTTCTATGAGTTTTAAGGTTTCAGATCTTAAGTTCAAGTTTTTAATCCATTATGTGTATGGTGTAAAATAAAAGCCCAGTATTATTATTTTTTTTTTGGCAGGTGGCTATCCAGTTTTTCCAACAGTACTTATTGAGGAAACTATTCTTTCCTCATTTTAGATTTTTATTTCCTTTGTCATAAATTAATTGGCCAGATATGCATGGATTTATTTCTGGGCTCCCTATTCTGTTCCATTGGTCTATGTGTTTTTATGCCAGTACCATACTGTTTTGATTACTACAGTTTTTAAATAATAGTTTGAAATCAGGAAATGTGACGCTTCTAGCCTTATTCTTCTTTCTTATTATTGCTTTGGCTAATGGGGTCTTTTGTGGCTCCATACAAATTATAGAATTTGTGGAAAATGCCGTTGGAATTTTGATAGGGATTATGTTGGATCTTCAGATCACTTTGGGTAGTATGGACATTTTAGCAATATTAATTCTTTTGATCCATGAGCACAAAATATATTTCCATTTATATGTGTCTTCATTGTCTTTCATCAGTGTCTTATAGTTCTTAGTATACAGGTAGACAATTGATTTTTTGTAATTTTTTTTAACGTTTATTCATTTTTTGAGAGACAGAGCACAAGTGGGGGAGGGGCAGAGAGAGAGGGAGACACAGAATCTGAAGCAGGCTTCAGGCTCTGAGCTGTCAGCACACAGTCTGACATGGGGCTCGAACTCACGGACCATGAGATCATGACCTGAGCTGAAGTTGGATACTTAACCGGCTGAGCCACCCAGGCACCCCACAGGTAGACAATTGTTAGTGACATTATCTTGTATCTCTTTGAAATATAAAAAAAGGTGTTACAAAAAAATCATATATCTGTTTTCATAAACAGATTTCCCTGTTTTATCTTGCATAGGAATAAGTTATTGACTAGCAGTCATTTTTATTAAGTTCAAACTACAAATATTACCTTTTCTTGACCTATACATAATGCTAGGAATATGGGCTTATTTTAAACGGTATTCCACAGTTACAAAATGCTAAATAAGATATCTAATTTATTAACATTGGCTTGGTTCTTAGTTTCAATCACTTATGATGGAGAGGAAGAAGATCATGTTCAATGTCATGAAATTGATAAAATATTTGCAGAAGACTTGGTATCCTGACCCACATAATTTGTTCTGGCTCCAAATCTTGACAGTGCCTTTTATAGGCGATGATATTCTTCCCTGTGTTGGTTCAACTTCAGAAAATCTTCATAAACAATGTTGTGTAACTGCCATACCACTAGGACCTTTGGTGAATTGTGACACCTAACTTGTGAGCAACACTAACAAGTAATTTAAAAAGGAGAACAAGTTCAGAAATACTATATCAGATAAAGTCTGTTTTCCCAGAAGGAAATAATTTTGTTACCTTTGTGAAAACAAAAGTCTGTCGTTTTTTTTCCCCTCCACCAAACTGCTTAGCCTTAAGCTTAGAATTAAAAAGTCTTGCTTGCTTCCAAAAGTTTTGGATGAAAACCAATAAAAATTCCTTTAACACTAAAGTGGATTCTCCCAGTAAAACACTCACCTAGAAAGCTCACCAAATATTCTTTTCTTTTTAATTTTTACTGATACTATAAATATACTTAGACTACTAGAATCAATCTGGTTTGTCAGTGCTGGAACCTAGTTACTATTCTTTTATTTCTTACCTGATCAGAGCCCAAACCCACTCATTCACTGGCTCCTTTTTGAAGAATCTTTTCCCACTGCCCAGACATTCAAATTGTCAGGGTTACTAATAGAAAAGTACAACTAAAGAGAAAACCACTTACCTAGCAACAAAGGTGACTTTCCTTTTCCCTAAACTCTACCCCAGTGTTCAACTAAAAAGACATTGCAGCAGCTCACAATGGAAACCAATGTCATAACTCAAATTACTCTATGGGATACAACTCTCTTTTCCAGTCCTCACTTAAAATTAGTATGAATTCAACTCAACTTTTTGAAACAATACTTTTCTCAGTAAATCCCGTTTTAGTTGAATCTAAATGTAAAAATAGCCAAACAAGCTCTGTTTAAGAGAGTCAGGGGTGCCAGAAAAAATCCTTGGATTCACACCACTATACCATTATAATTTATGTGTTGTATTTAATGATGTATTTAACATGGTAGAAATCACCAGGATACATATAAAGACAGAGGATGGGGGTGCAGGGTGAAGGAATGGGAGATAATTATCTTAGTCTTTAATTGTGGCAAATTGAAAACATGCCTACAAATTCTTTGACATCTGGACTACCAAGGGGTAGAAGTTCTATCTCCCCCTTGAATGTGGGAGGACATGTGGCTGACAGACCAACAGACTGCACTGGAAGTGATGCTATACTCTTGGCTAGACCATCAAAGACACCAGTTCCTGACTTGTCTTCTTGAGACACTGACCTTTAGTCCTCTGATCTGCCATGTAAAGAGTCTGAGGCCCTCATGGTAAGAGGAAGCACAGTCCACCTGAAGAGGCATTCTGGCCTAGAACCTCAGCACATGTCCCAGCAAACAGCCAACATCAACTGCCAGACATGTGAACGATAAAACCTCCAGCTGATATTTGCTCCCCAGCTTTACAGTCATCTCAGCTGAGGCCCCAAATATTGCGAACAGAGATAAACCATCCCCACTGTAGTCTTTCTGCATTCTTGACCCATAGAATCCACAAAGATGATGAAATAGTTACTTTAAGCTCCTAAGTCAGTTTGATAAACAGAATAGATAACTTGAAATTAGTAGTAAAGGAAAAACTCCTAGAAGAAAGATAATGAGATGGAGAAGATCTATATTGCGCTGCCAGCAGTCACTCTGTCTTGGTCTGCCATATTCACTTTTCATTTTGCCTTTAATACCTTATTTCCATGAATTCCTGTATACATTTGGTTTTTGCGTTGAGAATTCATCACACAGAACTGGGACTTGTAGGACAATGTAACCTTGGTTTTTGTGTGATGCTAGATATCAAGGGGAGATGTCCTTGGTGACACAATGTTAAAAGCATTCAGATCCTTGTGGAGTGTTTCCAGTGAAAATGGACAGGTGCTGCATAACACAAGAAGTCAAAACCCCACAAGAAAATATCATCAGAAAATACCCTCTAAGGGCTAATTTAGGGTAAAGGTCATACATATAGGCTCATTCCTCCCATGTCTCCGTTAAAATTTAATTAGCTAGAGACCACGAAGCACAAACTTCTAGTCCGATGAAACCAGATGTATTGATTTGCAGTGAAGGAGTGCACTGCAGAGGAACTGCGTTGGTCAAGATTCTCCAGAAAAACAGAATCAATAGGATTTCTACGTAGATATATGGAAGAGGAGATTTATTATAGGAATTGGCTTACACGGTTATAGAGGCTGAGAAGTTCTGCAGTCTGCTGTGTGTAAACTGGAGAACCAAGAAAGCTAGTGCTTTAATTCAGTTTCAGTCTGAACATCCAAGAACCTGGACCTCTGATGTCCGATGGCAGGAGAAGATGATGTCCCAGCTCAATAAATGAGAGAGGAGACCTGGCCCGTCTTCTGCCTTTTTGTTGTATTCAGACTTCCAATGGATTGGATGAGGCCTGCCCACATTGATGAAGGTGGATCTTCTATACTCAGTCTACTGAATCAAATGCTAATCTCTTCTGGGAATACCATCACAGACACACCCACAGATAATGATTTATCAGCTATCCAGACATCCCTTAGCCCAGCCAAGTTGACTAACAAAATTATCCATCACAGGAACATGCCATTCAACAAGAAGAAAATATCTTATGTAAGGTTTGGGTTTCATTAAAGGATTTTGAGGCTCATCTAGGAAGTGGCCATCAGTTCTGGACTGTTGCTGTTTCTGAGATGGGATTATAAGAGATGGGGATTGACCAGGGTTTAGTTGCGGTCATGAGGTGTCCCTGCAATACATGAATACAGTAAAGCAGCTCCAGGGGCATCAGTGGTAAGAAAGCAGTGGTCAAAGAACAGGTCACTGTGCTGTGGAAAAGAAGCTGTTCTCTTAGATTGCTCATGAAGACTGCTTCAGCGTGGAATTGCCAAGGGCTATTTTACCATCCTGTGGAAAGAACTTGTCTGCAGAGGAAATCAAGATGGACTAAATCACAGCTGGGACACATTGGAATCCTTAAATTCAGCTGTGCCTGGAAATCTATCTCTTGTATTCCCCATCACAGAGGCCAACATATACTTGTTTTTAAGCTACTCCTGAAGAGCTACTCCTAATACAACCCTGATAACATTTCCTAAGATTCTTCAAATCAGACTTCAAAAGCACTAGAAACTCTTTCATCTGACCCCAGAGAGAAGCTTGCAGTGTGTGTGTGTGTGTGTGTGTGTGTGTGTGCATATGCGTGTGTGCAGGAGCGTGTGTGCCTGCATACGTGCATAGGGTGAGGGGGGTGCATTTCACAGTACCTGCAATGCTTTGCTTTGGTGTAGGAAAATTATCATTACAATCCACATACTCTTGACATTTATAGGAGGCTGTATTTCTAAGTAACTAATAAGCATCTGATTTTTGGTAGATTCTGCTAACCGAGTACACATTTTGTACAAGGTACTGAACTATATATACCCTGAGGAGGAATAAATAATCATCCGATATCATCCAGGTATTCAAAGATATGGTTACCTAGTAAGTCAAAATCAAAGCCAAAAGTAATGTGAACAGGGAGCCTTAAGAGTACTTCAGTGGGAGGAAAGACCATTAAGGAATGGCAGAGGTGGAAGGAACTCCCGCATCAAGCACAGGATGGTAGCAGGGCTTTATTGAAGGTACAATTTAAACATGGGTGAGAAAGAAGACATTTTGGAAGAAATTCCAATGAGGAGGTATAAGACAATTATGCATAGAATGACCAGAACAGTTTGAGACAGGAGAAGAGCTCTTAATGGGAGAGGCATGGAACATAAGTTTGGAAATGTAAGTTCAGATCAGTCTGCTGAGACTCTGAAATACCAGACAAAGGATTAATATCTCATTTGGTAGGAACTGGAAAGCCACTGTAGTTTTCTGATTAGGGTAATATCAAAACAAAAAGAGGTGTTTAGAAAAATGTATTTGGGGGGCGCCTGGGTGGCGCAGTCGGTTAAGCGTCCGACTTCAGCCAGGTCACGATCTCGCCGTCCGTGAGTTCGAGCCCCGCGTCAGGCTCTGGGCTGATGGCGCAGAGCCTGGAGCCTGTTTCCGATTCTGTGTCTCCCTCTCTCTCTTCCCCTCCCCCGTTCATGCTCTGTCTCTCTCTCTGTCCCAAAAATAAATAAATAAACGTTGAAAAAAAATAAAAAAAAAAAAAAAAGAAAAGAAAAATATATTTGGTAGGGTGCCTGGGTAGCTCAGTCAGTTAAGCATCTGACTTCTGCTCAGGTCATGATGGTTTGTGGGTTTGAGCCCCACGTTGGGCTCTCTGCTGTCCGTGCGGAGCCCACTTTGGATCCCCTGCTCCCCATTCTCTCTGCCCCTCCCCTGCTCACATGTGCACTCTCTCTCGCAAAAATAAACATTTAAAAAAATGTATTTGGAAACTTGATGTTTTGACTAGAGAAGAAAATGGAGAACACTGGGTCCTGTTGTTATTATCTGGATGTAAGGTGATGAAGTTGTGAATGAGCCTTGGGGCACAAGGAATGACAGGGCAGGGACAGCTGGTATACTTACTTAAATGGGGGAAGAGATGACCTTACTGCTGATAAAATACAAGGGAAAGGAAGGAGGAAGAATCATAGATGAAGTAGGACTATTTTTTTTAGACTATAGAGCATTTAGGGGCTCCTGGGTTGCTCAGTTGGTTGAGCATCTGACTTCAGCCTAAGTCATGAACTAATGGTTCGTGGGTTTGAGGCCCCCATCAGGCTCTATGCTGTCAGCACGGAGCCTGGAGCCTGCTTCGGATCCTCTGTCCCCACCCCATCTCGGCCCTCCCCTGCTCACACCCTCTCTCAAAAACAAATAATAAAACATTAAAAGAGAAAGAGAAAGCCCTTGGGTATTATCTAACCGAGACCCATTTTGCAGGTGAGTAGCCAGATCCAGAGGATCTGAGTGACTCTTCCAAAGTCACACATGTGACACTGGTCACTAGCAGAGCTGAAGAGCTGCCATAAAGCCGGAGCCCATCCTCCTTGCCTCCACCTCCTATGGATGAAGATGCCATAATCAGGACATCAGAGGACACAGTGATGGAGGCTGCTGGAGGCTGCTGAAAAGACCCCAGGGCAGAGCAGTGTGGACAATAATTACTGATAAACTAAAAGTGGATAAGAGCCCAGGGAGAAGAGGCTGCAGGAGATCATAAAGATCTAAACCTCCCCCCACCCCTTTCTAACAGGAGCCATCCAGATAGTAGGGAGTGGAGCCTCTAACAGGAGAAGTAAAGGGATTATAAATATCTGAGAGCTGGTAGAATTGGGTCTTCTGACAGATTCAAGTGAAGAGAAGGCCTGTGGAAGCTCACGTGGAGGAGGGGGGAGCCTGGGGAGAGGCATTTCAGCGATGCTGCCGAGCTTAAACTATTACCTGTCCTTCTAGCTTGCCTAGCATGGTTCACCAGGAAAGATCAACAGTTAAAAATCCATGCTGGTGCCTATGGTCTGAGAATAAGGACCACGTCTAGAGCATCATGGGCTTTATGTCCCAAGAAAGAACAAAAGGAAAAGGTGGTGACAGTAGGAGCCCCCTAATAAGCAGACTCCTGACTTCTGGGTTCTGATTCCTAAGAGCAAGAAGAACGGAGATGTTAACAGAAACTAGGGAATCCTCGGGAGGAAAGGAGGAGGGAGAGAATAAAATGAAACACAGAGGTGCAAATGCCTGCCTCAGACCCCCCGGGGGTTCCTTCCTGGTCTTCTTTTAGCCAAGGGGAGAATGAGGTCAACGTCTAGTACTTCTCCCTCCCACACTGTCCCCGAACTAAGTAATTCCAGTTCTCTTCTTGCTGTTCTCCATTTTACAAACCAAGCTAATATTTCTTGGAAGACTTCTAACACTTTTGAGGACCACCACGGTGAGGCACTGTTCCAGCTGCAGTTTGGATCCTAGCTGCTGAGCGTTATTTGATGAGAATTATGAAAACATGGGGACTTGACTTACCTCACCTGTGCTGGCCCAGAAGCAAGGATGTCTGCTACTCAGAATCCCCTGGAGAGCTTTCTACACAAACACATGTCCAGGTTCCATCCTCAGAGATCCGGACCCAGTAAAAGGGATGGGGGCCTATGAATCTGTATATTTTAAAGTTCTTCAGATGATTCTAATGAAGACTAAGGTTTGGGAACCACTCTTGCACTACATATTTGCATATATTTTGAATTTACATGATAGCGTACATCAGCTAGCTTCCCCTTTGAGTTGTACATTTTAGGATATTAATAAATACATTTTAAAAATATGTTCCAAACATGTGGAGGGAGCAGGGAAAGGTGAAGAGACTCAGTGAGGTACCTTGCATCATGCTCCAGTCTTTCCGGTTCTGGAAATACATGCACATACATCCTTCTCTCAAGTTGTTGGTCATTACACGCAACTTTTCTGGCTTCTAATCTCCACTGTTCCAGTAAGCCACTATTTACAGTGCAGGTATTCATTCCACTTTTAATACTCCACCTCCTCTGGTTTTTTCCAGTCTGAGCCGCTGCTGTAGCAGCCGAGCTGTGGAGTCTCGTCAGGAAGCTAGTGACTCGGTTGCCCAGCCAGACTCTCAGAGGTTACTCAGGTGATTCAGATAATCAGCCGGCTCAAGAGCTGTTTTCGGTACCTACCTTAGCCCCTCTGAGCTGTGTTGCGTCCTTTCCAGGTGAAAGATACTAAAGGAGATAAATCCTATTCCTTTGGAAGATTTTGAAACAAATCAACAAAACATTGGTTTCACAATCTGAAACACATTTCTTCAATACAGATGTGCAAACATCTAAGCCCTGAGTAAGTGCATCAATTAAAACCTATGTCCCCATGCATAAAAGGAGGATTAAGACCTTCCTCTGGGTGGGTTTGGAAGGAAAGAGGGATTTCAGTTATAAGGTTCCCTACACTTGAGTCAGGAATAATGTGGACAAAGAGAGTAAAAGCACTTTGTTTAAATTTCACTGGATAGTTCTAATCTGATTGGATTTTATAACTGGAAATTCTATAAAGGCAGCAGTTTCTGAATTCAATGTATTGCTTAAAAACAAAACAAGTAAATGCTATTGTGTATCAACTTAAATTCTGCCCAGCCAGCAGTAACTTCTGAAAATATGGTTTGGGGACAGTTTTCTAAAGCAAAATGAAACTTCTGATCAGAAAGACTTCATTTAGGAGATTTCTTTGTATGTGTTCTTGGAGGCTTAACATATCTAAATAACATTTGTCTCTCAGCTTTTAGGATGTGGAAGAAAAGATGGATACACAATTTGAATCCCTCAACTGAAATAGCCATCGAATTAAAGAAGAGAAGAAAAGTGCAAGAAATTTTTTTTTAATTTCATGCTAGGTGAAAACTATTTTAAGCCTGTGCTAGTTCTGGGAAAGGTCTGATAGAATTTGATGTAAGTTATAAAGATGTATACTAATCAAACTTGGGGCGCCTGGGTGGCTTTGTCAGTTAAGTGTCCAACTTCGGCTCAGGCCATGATCTCGAGGTTCATGAGTTCGAGCCCCACGCCAAGCTCTGTGCTGACAGCACGGAGCCCAGAGCCTGCTTCACATTCTGTGTCTCCCTTTCTCTCTGCCCCTTCCCTGCTCATGCTCTGTCTCTCTTTCTGTCTCAAAAATAAACATTAAAAAAATTAAAATATATATATATATATATATATATATACACCGATCTAATTCTAGAATTAAGGTATGGGTCAGATTAAAGAATAACTGATAGTAGATCATGATTATTAAGAAAAAATACTGCACTACCATTTCTTTATAATGTAGTACTACACAAAGAGGCCTTACAGACCTAACAGCAGTTTTTATCCAAGTATGGGGTGTATATGTAGTTTGTAAGATTCTCAGTAATGGCAAGATATCCACAAAAGTAAACATAATAGAAAGCAAAAAATGAGGTAATTTGTTTATAATGATGGGTCCTTTTTTCCTCCATAAATAATGAGTCCTTAAAAATCAACATGTTAACAAAAGACAAAATTGAAAAATTGGACTTCATGAAAATGAAAAACTTTGTGCTTCAAAGGACACTGACTGTCTAGAAAAGTGAAAATACAACCCATAGACTGGCAGAAAATATTTGCAAGTCATAAATCTGATAACAGACTTGTACCTAGAACATGTAAAGAACTATCACAACTCAACAATAAAAAGACAAATAACTCAGTTAAAAAATGAACGAAAGAATCTGAGTACACATTTCTCCAAAGAAGATGTACAAACGGCCAATAAGCATAGGAAAAGATGCTAGACATCATCAGTCATCAGGGAAATGCAAATCAAGGCCACACCCACTAGTATGGCTACAAGCAAAAAGTCAAATAATAACAAGTGTTATCATGGATATGGGAAATTAAACCCTCGCACACATTGCTGCTGAGAATGTAAAATGGTGCAGCCACTATGGGCAACAGTCTAGCTGTTCCTCAAAAAGTTAAACGTAGACCTGGCAATTCCACTCCTAGGTCTATACCCAAGAGATATGAAGAGATATATCTACACAAATACTTGTATTGTCAATGTTCATAGCAGCATTGTTCATATAGCCAAAAAGAGGAAACAAATCTACCAGTTGATGAATGGATCCAGAAAGTGCAGTACCTTGGGGCGCCTGGGGTGCTCAGTCAGTTAAACATCCGACTTCGGGTCAGGTCGTGACCTCACAATTTGTGAGTGTGAGCCCCGCATCAGGCTCTGTGCTGACAGCTCAGAGCCTGGAGCCTGCTTCAGATTCTGCATCTCCCTCTCTCTGTCCTTCCACTGCTCGCTCTCTCTCTCTCTCTCTCTCTCTCACAAATAAATAAAACATTAAAAAAATTTTTAAAAGAAAAGAAAATGCAGTACCTTCATATAGTGGAATATTATTTGGTCGTAAAGAAGAATTCTGAAATACTGACACATGCAACATGGATGAACCCTGAAAATATGCTAACTGAAAAAAAATTCAATCATAAAAAACAGTTTATGATATGATTCTACTTATATGAAATGCCCATAATAGGTCAATCTATAAAGACAAAAATATATTAGTGGATATTAGTGGTTGCTTAACTAAAGCTGGCAAAAGTAGAGGAGGGATTTGGGGAGTGACAGCTAAGGGGCCCAGGGTTTCTTTCTGAGGTGATGAAAATAGTATGAAACTGACTGTGGTGATGTTTGCACAACTCTGTGAACACACTGAAATACACTGAATTATACACTTAAGTAGGTGTGTTGCATAGTGTGTGTGTTGTGTGTCTCAATACTGTTGTGAACTCCCCCTCCCCAAATTAAAAATACATGTTGAATTTGGATTGGCCAAAGCAAAAACCAGAGCTGAAAATTTAGTACGCTCTATCCCCTAAGCGCTCCTTCTGCTGATTTTTTATCCTAATTAAAGACACGACAATTCAATCAGGAGCTGTGTTGGAAACCCTGTCTCCTTCCGTTAGCTACCTTTAGTATTCAACCTAATGCAACAGTTTCTGTGCATACTGTAGTCAAAGGAACTCAATCCAGCAACCAACGCAGCTTCAAAGTAACAGAAGTTCTTTACTGAACTCTTCAAACATCATGGAGGGGATGCATGATTCTCAGGAAAATTCTTAGAAACCCTCCATACCCTCCTGCCATTTGCTTCCTTCATGTCTCATAGCTTCTCCAGCAACCACTTTCCCCAAATCTCCCCCAATTTTCTCTTCATGCTCTTGGCTTTGTACAACTTTGTTCTCTATGTCTAAGTCTGCTTTTTAAAAACTTTGAGGAACCCATCTAATGATGACAGAACATTTTCCAAAGGGCAGATGTGGGAGAGAAACGGAGTAGTCAGAGCCAGCATTCTCGTAAAAAGGTGGAGGTGAGGAAAAGCTTCTCAGAATGAAGATCTTATGTTAGCTTAGTTTTTTAAGGAAGACCTATTTCACAGGGCTGCATCTTACAGTCGTCCAGGGTGTGCACTACACAACCCACACGATTCAATAGACAATGCTCTGATTCTCTGGCTTCGTGCTTCCATTTGGAGGAACTTCCACTGGTTTCTGGACTCTCTCCACTCCTTTACAGACTTCTCTGCAGAAATGAGTTATTTAATCAAAGAGATTGTGGAAGGAAACCTGGTGTGCCCAAGCCTGCCACTTTCTTTTCGTCTTTTCAGCTTTGCTTGATTCCAAGTGTCACGGAACCAGGATGGAATGCTGGCGGAAAAACCAAGTGGCACTCAGAGACCTTGGGGGATTGGAGATTGATTTAACATCAGCGGGCTCAGAGGAGACCATTTCTCCAAAGATCTGAGCACTGAACGCAAGTGGGAAGGGTAATTTATAGTTGTCAGCCTCCATATTTGGGGGGGGGGGGTGGGGTTCGCATGCACGGCAAACAGGGCAAGAAGAAGCCAGAAGAGGGGTCTCTAAGCTAGAGACCAGAGCTTGTTTTAGTCCCGTCAACCATCTTATGGTGTAAAAATTTATTCATTTTCCCAACATTCCCTCCTTGATGCCTTTTTAAAAATCTTTTATTAGGCATCACTTTTTAGTTCTAAGGGTTGTACCCTTGGAAGGCTAAGATACGTGCTCCAGTTTGGCAAGCAACAGTGTCTTCAATAAAACGTACCAGGGTATTTAGTATACAGGGGCCTCTGGTCACAAGTAAAATTATGGAAAGCAGGGAGCCAGGATGCCCAGTCTGTGAGATCCCATCCTTTCCATTGATTGATACTTTCCTGTTGACTATGTTGAATTCTTTCCTTGAGTTCCTTAACCTTAGTCCTGGCTATTCCTGATTGGCTTACAAAATAGCAACATCCCTCCCCCAGAGAGATACAAGTCCCTCCTTCTTCTGAAGTGAGGAGGTCAAGGGCTCGCCTATTTTGCAGGGACACTGCTGCCAGGGAGTTTATTTGGTTTGTAAGGTTACCAGGGATTCTGCCATCTGTCCCATGTCCAGCTTGTTGGTGCAGTCTCTATTGGCCCAACAGCAAGAAGCAAGATCAAGGCTATGACACCAGTAAGGGGCAAGGGCTGGCAGAGTTGCATCCGAACCGTTGGGCTCAGTGCACACGTTGATTCCTCAAGCTTCTGCCGTGCACAGGCCAGCCAGCTTCTGGGGTGTGGTTGGGGCAGGGCTGGAGATCTCAGGGGCCAGTGTCTTTTTGAGGGTCAGTTTAAGCAGGTTGACTGGATCTGGATCACTTCGCCAGGTTGAGGGTTCCACTGAGTTGGCCTTCTTAGCTCTGGAGTGATGGACCCATGGGGTGATACCTGAAACTGAATCCTCTATTTGGTTGTATGTTTGTAAAATCCACCTCCAAGTCTTCGAAAGGTGTGGGTTTCTGCTGTCAGACCAGGTTTAGGGAACATATGGGTTGCATATTTAGAGATCCATCCTGTTTTCCAGTTGTTTAAATAACCATATGCCCACGGGGTCTTTTTATTATCCCCACAGTATAACAAGCACAGAAGATTGTCTATACATGAAACACTGTGACAATTTTTCGAGTTTACCTCAAGTTGTCTAGTTTAGGTAAACAACAAACATTTAAAGACAATCATAACTAGACTTTAACATCCATAACAGTGCATTGTTGAAACATAGTTTTTTCTCTCTAAAAAACCCCCCTTTCCAGAGATAGCCAAATTGAGACCAATGCATTTGTAGAACAAGTCCAGTCTTTTTTTTAAATTTTTTTTTCAACGTTTATTTATTTTTGGGACAGAGAGAGACAGAGCATGAACGGGGGAGGGGCAGAGAGAGAAGGAGACACAGAATCGGAAACAGGCTCCAGGCTCCGAGCCATCAGCCCAGAGCCCGACGCGGGGCTCGAACTCACGGACCGTGAGATCGTGACCTGGCTGAAGTCGGACGCTTAACCGACTGCGCCACCCAGGCGCCCCAGAACAAGTCCAGTCTTAACAAACCTGGCCTAATTATTTACATAAGCCCAGAAAGAATAGCGATTGATCATGAGGATCTTTTAAAGTTTGCTTTGCTAGAACCTTTTATAAAGAATCTCTGGGTTGAACTTTTAGTAGCCTCTCCAGGCCAAAAGCCAAGCCAAATACTTGCCATCGGACAAGCCTGCAATACCTGTAGAATTGGGCAAATTCCTCTTCATGAGGTCCCCAAGATATCCTGAGGTTCCTGCACCTGCCAGGAAGTGACCTTCTTTACTCACCTGGTGAGGCTGCTGGGAACTCTGTAAGCAAGGCACCAGGCCAACATTTCCAAGGGGCTTTAAGGCTCCATGTTTCATAAAGCCAACCTTAGTTCCTTAAAGCTGTCTGGTCATATCTGAGTCTATGGATGTCACTCTCACATATGACATTCCAGTCAAAGCCTTGGTAAAATAACCAGTATTTCCAATGGTGACCTGTTACAAGATGAACAGGTTCTTATTGAACTTATGCAAACAAGTGTAATTGCCATGAAAGAAAGAATACTCACTGAGAGTTTTTGAATTTCAGGGGAGTTATGTAGAGAGAAAAGATAAATGCTTCAGTTTACAAATGAATACTTTATGACACTTCTGTATATCATAGATATCTTAAGAGAAAGTATCCTTAATCTGGAAGAGCAAACATTAGAGAACCAGCAATATTTTCAACAAAAATCACAAAACTATAATCTTCCTCAGTTCATTTAATCCCATGTTCCTAATTCTTGTTCAATTTGAATGCAGGTTTTTAGTTCTGGAAATTCTTACCCATTTTAGTATTAATCTTAAAGATGTCGAATACCTGTATGTGTCCCCAAAGTCCTTTTTTTAAATCTCCTTGAAGAAGAAACACATTTTGTGAGAGAATAAGAATAATTATAAATGACAAAATCTCAGAAATAGACATTGTTAAAGATCTGATGAGAGTTCATTATGATGCAATTGACAAAGAAATTTGGTTATTTCTGTGACACCTAACACTTTAAGTAATCAGATTATTAAGTGATTACCTTATACCAAAACATTAAAACTTTAGGAATTGCATATATATTTGGGCAGTTACAACATTTACCTGCACAATACAACCTAAGGTTTACATTGTATGACAGTGCTTTTCCAAGTAACTCAGCATCCCGAATAAAAGGGCTTAATTGGTCAAAAAGACTTCATTTACCATTTAAATCCTGGGAAGTTTGTTAAAACCTTAGGAAGTTATAGGTACATCCTCAACAGGATTACAGATCATCGCAAATCTTAAAACTTTATTTATTCAACCAAGATGGCAATAAAAGATCCTAAAGGTAAATGTATAGCATTATATAGTTGTTACCAAAACCTTGCTCCTTTAAATTTTTTTTTTAACGTTTATTTATTTTTGAGACAGAGAGAGACAGAGCATGAACAGGGGAGGGGCAGAGAGAGAGGGAGACACAGAATCCGAAACAGGCTCCAGGTTCTGAGCTGCCAGCACAGAGCCCGACGCGGGGCTCGAACTCATGGACCGTGAGATCATGACCTGAGCCGAAGTCGGACACTTAACCAACCAAGCCACCCAGGCGCCCCAAACTTGCTCCTTTAATACTGAGAAGTTTTAACTAAGTAATCAAAGACCTGATAAAGATGAAACCTAAAACTTTGGTTTTCCCGGAAGACAAACCATTGTTTGCATTGTCTTATCAAGAGCAGATCAACAGTCCAAGAAAACTTTGTCATTTGAGCAGAGAGAAAAGCAGAATTTCAACCTTATACCAGCGTACTTTTAAAATTCCATTCATCTCAACCTTAGTTCATCCTGAGCACACATAACATTCCTTTCCAAAGATTTTCCTTCATGAACCTTCTACAACTTTCCTTTGCCTTCAAATTTTATCCCAAAGCCATTTCTCTCCAAATAACCAATCTCATTTAGGGCAAAACTACTTTCTTCTACCCTCAACAAAAATGTGTTTCCATTCCTTATATCTTTCTTACATACCTCCTACTTTCCTACACACAGGGTTGCTTTTCTTATTTCCATCAGTCTTAAGTACACTTGGCAGAATTTTAACTCTTAGGAAACCTTAATCTCCAATTGAGGACTTAGTAACCAACTGAGAGGTATTTACACCAGAATTTTTTTAGGTGGTAAATTCATGAACCAAAGAAGTACAAAGCATGTTTTCCAATAGGTCCAAAAATCCTTAATTTCTCTGCAATAAGAAGTTAAAAGCACAAACCTTTGTTCAGTAATCAAAGCTTTAGCAATTCATTCTATTTGGGAAAGACCTAGATGTCCAAGGGGGTGCATTTTATTCCTTGACCTTGAGGATGGATGGAGGAGCCAATGGTGCCTGAGGCACTGAGGAGGGTATAGGAACCAGTTATGTAGACCACACCCAAGTTGGTGCAGAAACAGGGGGAGGGGAAGGCAGAAGAGGCAAAGTGCCAGTAGAAGGCAGAGAAGGAAAACCTAATTCAAAACCTTAACTCAGAGGAGCAGACGCCATGTTTTTTCCACCAAAGTGGAAATATGGAGTCCACATCAGATCAGAGAAGATTGGGAATTTCCCTGAAACAAATGGAGTTTCAGCAACTGCTTGGGAACATTCCTTAAAATCTCCATCCTGAGGCACACTAACCACAGTTGGCTCCAATTATAGCTGTTAACCTGGGAAATGAGAATCCCTCACATCTATTAGGAACAGGGAGAGAGAGCCAGTGTCCCCTTCAGTCTGATTCTATCTTAGCCAGACCAATAAGGTCCCCTTCTCGGGGTTCCTCCTGATATTGGCTGGGTTTCTGGGACTTTTGCTGATTGGGATATTTATTCTTTTAATGTCCTTTCTCCTTGCAGTAGGCTCATGACCCCTTTCTAAGGAGGTTCTGGGCCTCCCCGCTTTTGGCGGCTAGAACTTCCCCATCCTTTTGTCGTGGCTGTCTTGTGCCTCTGGAGCAAAAAGGGTGTATGCCCCTTGCTGCTGGGCACATTCATGGGTTTTTCAGCCTCTGCTCTGATCCCCCAGAGGAGAGCCTCTTGGTACCGGCGGATGTGGACCTGTGGACTGGAGTCTGGAGAGCGCCTGTGCCTGACCGAGGGCACAATCTGGCTGCTGGTCCTTGTGGGAGGGTTCTCCGGATCCAGGAGGGGAGGGGAGATGGGAAACATGTCTGGGCCAGAGGAGAGACAGATGGGGGAGGAGTTTCAAGCTCAGGTGCAGGGGGGAGGGAGCTGGTGAGTCATAAGGTGGCAGAAGGATGGGATCTTCCTCCAGGTCTCTTGCAAACACTAGGGGAATGGTGGGTTTCTTCTTTGGCTCCCTGGGTGAGTCTCCAGATAAAGCAGCTAAAACCTGTACCTGACTCTGCTTGCTACAGATGAATCGCACCCAAGGTGGAGGATTTAGGGCAATTTCAAGCCATGAGTCAATGTATGGAAATTGATCAGGGTGACTAGGGTCTCTGGAGACAATATGCCAGATGCAGCAGACCATTGGGACATCCAAGATTCCCTCAGAGGGTCCTCCTACACCAAAAGTGGGCCATTCTAACTCACATAGGGTCCTTAACGTGCCAGGGGTTATGGCCTTAATTCCATAGTCTCCCCACCCCTTCTTTGCTCTGTCCCGACCCCATAATGTTCCCGTGAGGCAGAGTCACAAAGACAGACAGAGGGATAGGAGTGACCCCTCTAATGAGGAGACCAGTCAGATGCCCATCTGGCCATGTCCCAAAGGAACTGGCCATGACACTTAGCCGTAGTGGTCTCAGCTTTGTGACTTACGATCGGAAACTATCCCGATGCTGCCATAGACTGTGTGCCATTCCCCACGGAATCGCAGACAGGCCCACTCAGACTCCATGGGCTTTTGGGGACCTTAAGGGTGCCCGCCCGTGGAGCCACAGAATCGAACTCGGCTGGCAAACTAGACCGTCACACATTCACACTCGCATACACACCGGAGGTTATTACATTCCCTCCCACAGAATTCCTACCTGTGAGACCTCTGAGGTTTCCTGGGAGTGATCAGGTCCCCCTTCCACTCTTGCGAGTGGGCCTGACTAGATTGGGCCCCAGCCTTACTGGTTCCGACGTCAGGTCCAGGTCCCCACCTGCCACATCTCCTTGAGTCCGGCAGGAACAGTGGAGCAGGGGCCAGCCCCAGGCAACCGAGTAGGAGACTGCCAAAATTCAGGCAGGGCGTGCCTTGTCCCTTGCAATCCCTGGCTCCGTCACCGCGTCGCCCTTCTCCCAAACCTGTGGCAATAATGGGCCAACGTGGTTGGGTTTTCCAGTCAGGGAACCAGATATGTTATGGAACCAGGCTGGAACGCTGGCGGAAAAACCAAGTGGCCCTCAGAGATCTTGGTGGATCAGAGATTTATTTAACATCGGTGGGCTCACAGGAGTCCATTTCTCCAAAGATCTGAGCGCCAAATGCAGGTGGGAAGGGTCATTTATAGTTGTCAGCTTCCATATCTGTGGGGGTTTTTGCACACGTGGCAAACAGGGCAAGAAGAACCCGGAGGAGGGGTCTCTAAGCTAGAGACCCGAGCTTGTTTTAGTCCCGTCAGCCATCTTATGGTGTAAAACTTTATTCATTTTCCCAACACAAGGAGAGTTTGTTTGCTCTGTTTGCTCTTTGCCATGGGGCAAGGAGCCTGCCTTTGTAAGAGAGACCTGCAGTTGCTCAGCTGTGCCAAGGTCCTCATGTGTAAGTCTAATTCGGCGATGGTATATTAGTAAGCCCACCCGGCCGCAGATTGAAAGTCATGCTGTCCAATCAGCTTTATCAGGTAATAAAGGTGATTGTTAAAATCTACATCTTTATAAATCCTACATATACCTTTCATCTGCTCCCAAACTCTGGGGAGGAAGAGAGCAGTGTTCTAGAACCTTAAAATCCAGCATAGTATTTCAGTTTTGTTCAATCCCCTGAAGCTATCCCCAATTGTCCCAAAGTGTTTTAAGTTAGTGTCTATTGCTTGCAACCAACCAGAACAAATGGAAACATCACTCCAAAAATATTTAATTGAAGCTAAAATTTTTTTAAAAAGTTAATGTTTATTTGTTTTTGAAAGAGAGAGACCAAGTGTGAGTGGGGAGGGGAAGAGAGAGAGAGAGAGAGAGAGAAAGAGCGAGATACAGAATCCGAAGCAGGCTCCAGGTTCTGAGCTGTCAGCACAGAGCCCGAGGCAGGGCTTGAACTCACAAACCGTGAGATCATGACCAGAGCTGAAATTGGACACTCAACCGACTGAGCCACCCACGTGCCCCAAACCTAAAATTTCTAATAAAATCAACATTAAATTTAGGAGTAAAAGTTATACGTTAATATTTAAATGCATTTTTATTTTTTTTTTAATTTTTTTCAACGTTTTTTATTTTATTTTGGGACAGAGAGAGACAGAGCATGAACGGGGAAGGGGCAGAGAGAGAGGGAGACACAGAATCGGAAACAGGCTCCAGGCTCCGAGCCATCAGCCCAGAGCCTGACGCGGGGCTCGAACTCACGGACCGCGAGATCGTGACCTGACTGAAGTCGGACGCTTAACCGACTGCGCCACCCAGGCGCCCCTAAATGCATTTTTAAAAGGAAAGAACACTCTTATCCAGAGTCCTTCCTCTGCTTCCTGTGACTCCAAAATGCCCTGCAGCCCAAGTCCTGTGTAAATTGTACCGATGACAGCAGGACCCATTTTTCATTCTGTTTTCATCAATCCTATTTTATTAACTTGAGATGCCAGGTTTTTCCTAAATTATAGCCAATTGTATTCACTACTATTTGGTGGTTTATTTCAAACTGATTACAAGACAAATTTAATGATCATTAAACTAGAAGGGAGCATGATTAAGGTATCTGAAAGTAGGTTAATTTTACCTGGAGCCTGGATGTGCTATCTTTTAAAATACAATTTTTCTTCCCCCAAAGAAATAGTATCAAATTAGTTCTCACTCTAATAAATTATTATGTAAAGCTATTTTTTAAGAACCAAGTAATTTTCATGTCATTCTAAAGTGCATGCTTTAAGTGCATTCTAAAGTGCATGTGGAAATGAAGTCATCTCTCAAAACAGAATTAGCATCTTTATACTCAAAATGAACAAAAGTGTAGGTATGTTGCAGGTCCCCTCTTCTGTATAATTTGTGACAAATTTCCAATGGTTGTGTTTTCTCAACATGCTTGTTTTCTCAACAGGTTGGCCCTATTACCTAGAGTGATGAGGTCATACGGCATTGTTTGCTACAAACCAGGAGTCAGAAATAAAATGGAAAGGCGTTGAAAGGCACCCTGGATGGGAGAGATCACAGGAGAATTTGGGAGACATTTCTGAGACTCGTTTTATGTACACAGGCTCTATCAAGTTCCATTTTTCATAGCCGAGAATGTTAAAGGGCTGATTACCCATGTAGATTTTGGAAACTCTAGGCAGACCCCAACATTCCATCACCCTATATCATCCTAATCCACTTGGTGATTTCTGGAATTCAACCAGACGTCCCGTGTCAGCATTTCGACGTGATGTCATGTCAGTTATCAGAACACAAACGCTGCTCAGCTCTGGGATTCACAATGGTTTAGGAACCTGTGTTTCGATCCCCGCGCAGTCCCATGCTAGGCTGTAGAAACATGCACTGCAGACACCTGGCCTACAGTGGCACATACCACAGTGCTGATTCGTTTATAAGAGCTCTTTGACAGAGGACGATCGCTCCAGCATCTTGCTCCACCAACAAAGCTTCAGACTCTCACAGGCCTCCCTGAGACCAATCCTTTTAGAGCACAACCTGGCCACCCCAGGTGTAAGTGGACTTACAACACGTCCTCCCTGAGCCAGTGCCAGACTTGGCCACTAACTTCATCCCCTCCTGCTTTATGGCAATTTTTTCCCAAAGGACTCTTAGCCAGTGTCCATCTCAGTGGTCCATCCCAACAGGACTCCCTAACTTTGACTCTTTTTCAAGGTATCAAGTTTGGGATATTAGCTCCCTCTACTCCAGGAGACCCTGATCTCCTTATAACAATTGTTCCACCTTCTCCCCTGGGACTTTGCTTTCTGCTTCAGACTGCTTCCCAGTTTCCAAAGAGCAACCACAGACCATGTTATCTGGACAAATGAAAGAACTTAAAAAAAAAAAGAAAAATTAAAAAAAAAGGGGGGGGGGCCAGCGCCTGGGTGGCTCGGTCGGTTGGTTAACCGTCCGACTTCAGCTCAGGTCATGATCTCGTGGTTTGTGGGTTTGAGCCCCACATCTGGCTCTGTGCTGACACCTCAGAGCCTGGAACCTGCTTCAGATTTTGTCTTCCTCTGTCTCTCTCTCTGCCTCCCCCCCACACTCAGTTTCTCTCTCTCTCTCAAAAATCAATAAACATTAAAAAAATTTTTTTAATTAAAAAAAAAAAGAAAGAACTTTATCAGAAGACACAAGGCACAGTGTGTAGTCACCTGGTGATGGAGTTTCCTAGGTGGCAGAGGGTATTCTTCCTTTCTCACCACTCTTGTCCCACTTTAGCAAGGCAGGAATCAGAGTGGAGCAGATCAAGACAATGCCAGAGCAAAAGTGGGGGGGCGGGCAAAAGGGGACTCTCAGGAGATTCATGCCAAGCCAGGGGTGGGGCATCTTATCTAGGAAAAGCAATGCATGCCTAGCAATGATCTGAAAGACATAGGATGGAATAGAAGGGGAAAGAGATGCCAAGGTGGGTAGAAGGAGGCTGCTGCAGTTGTAGAAGCAGGCATAAGGCGTTCTAGCACAAGAAGGGAACAATTTCCTCAGTGGAGACTAGGTCAGAGGCTACCATTTCGCTGCACTGATTCATAGTCCTTGATTTACATTTTTTTAACTTCTATTTTTTTTTAATTTTTTTTTCAACGTTTATTTATTTTTCGGACAGAGAGAGACAAAGCATGAACGGGGGAGGGGCAGAGAGAGAGGGAGACACAGAACCGGAAACAGGCTCCAGGCTCCGAGCCATCAGCCCAGAGCCCGACGCGGGGCTCGAACCCACGGACCGCGAGATCGTGACCTGGCTGAAGTCGGATGCTTAACCGACTGCGCCACCCAGGTGCCCCTAATTTCTCTTTTTTAACGTTTACTTGTTTTTGAAAGAGAGAGAGAGAGAGAGAGAGACAACGAGAGGGAGAGGGGCAGAGAGAGAAAGAGAGAGAATCCCAAGCAATCTCCGCACTGTCAGTGCAGAGCCCGACGTGAGGCTCAAACTCATGAACTGTGAGATCATGACCTGAGCCGAAATCAAGATTCGGATGTTCAATGACCAAGCCACCCAGGCGCCCCTACATTTTTTATTTTTAAAACAAAAGCTAAGATGATTGGCTCAGAAGACCAGAATATTTGAACATCTAGAGTAAGAATCACAGATTCCTTTAACACAGTTAGCAGGGACCTTAGAGTTTTTCCAGTTCTCTAGTAACTCCCTACATTGGAATTTTCTTTACATCATCCCTGACACAGGTTCCCAGAGCCCCTCCTTGGACATCACTCTCTCAAATAGCACATTTTGATTGTTGGACCAAATTGTCAGATTAGTAGGCTCTCTATAAGATTCCAAAATGGATGGACTCAATGTCCCCAGATCACTACTATTCACAGATCTGCATCCTAGATTAAAACAATGTTGGGGGCACCTGGGTGGCTCAGTCGGTTGAGTGTCTGACTTTGGCTCAGGTCATGATCTCAAGCTTCAAGGGTTTGAGCCCTGTAACAAGCTCTGTGCTGACAGCTCAGAGCCTGGAGCCTGCTTTGGGTTCTGTGTCTCCTTCTCTCTCTGCCCCTCCCTTGCTCTCTTGCTCTCTCTCTCTCTCTCTCTCTCTCTAACATAAATCAACATCAAAAAACAAAAACAAAAAACGTTGGGGCACCTGGGTGGCTCAGTTGGTTAAGCGTCCAACTTCAGCTCAGGTCATGATCTTACGATTCATGGGTTCGAGCCCCATGTTGGGCTCTGGGCTGACAGCTCAGAGCCTGCTTCGGATTGTGTCTCCCTCTCTCTCTGCCCCTTCCGCATTCACTCTCTGCCCTTCCCTCAAAAAAAATTCATTAAAACAATGAAAAAATTTTAAAACAATGTTACAGTCTATGAGATTTTCCATTTGTCTCCCATGAAGGGGTAAAAAACAAGACTATTTTGTCATTAAGCAAAGTATCTCTCTCTTCAGGCACGGTTTTCAAGTATTCACTGATTCTGAAGGGAGAGTAGCCAAGGGAAATAATGCATTTTCCCTATGTCACCAGACTTGAGATGGGATATCATATATATTCAAGCACCTAATCATTGTTTTGTCCAATCAACACATGTTAAGCACATACTATGTGCAAGACTTTATGCTCAGAAACAAAGGACTCCAGCACTCAATGGGTTAGACTACAATTCAACAGAAGAAATTTCTAGGGCCCAGGGGCCTCTAAGGATGCCCAAATTGCTTCAAGAGGTTAAAAGAACTGCTTAGTTCTCTTGCAGGGCTTTGGAACACAGATCAACAGAGTTGTGCTCAGAGAGAGCTGGGTTTCCCGGGAGTGGACCTTTGGAGCTGCTGTGCCCTGAGCCTTCGTCATCAATGTCCCTGTACACCTCACTTATGTTCTCTGGAAGAACATGGGCAGGATTCATCCGAAGAGGGCAGGCAACAACAAAAGAGGAAATGAAGAATTTAAGTTACCTCCTATTTCCCTGCTTCAGGGACCTTTTCTCATCTAAAGTCATGCAACATAAAACGAAAGGCCCTGAGTGTAACTGATTTCAAAGAGACAGAGAACTTGCTGTGATTCCCTCATTCAAACACACTGGAGCCACCTAGCAGGCAGGCGGAGCAGCAGGACAGAATAAGAGGCTCTAGGAGGAAAAACGGCCACTAGGGGGGACCGCAGCTCCAGCGAGCAGAGGAAGTCTCCCGCTCACGCGCCGAAGGCACAGGGAGGCTGCTGTGGATTCATTTCAAAATGGATTCTGCCTCTCCTCTGGAATAACCATGGATTTCTGCCTCTCCTCTGGAATATCCACTAACAGGAGAGCACCCAGTGCTGCCATGATATGTTAAGAACAATCATGAGAAATAAAAGGATATTAAATACAAGTTAACTGCGGTCTCCATGAAGGGTCAGGAAGTTTAGGGTCTCATCTCAATCTGTCCTCTTAATTCCATCATAATTTTTTTTTACTTTTTTTTTTTAATTGAAGTATAATTCCCATACAATGTTACATTGGTGTCAGGTGTACAACTTACTGATTAAACAATTCTGTACGTTGCTCAGGGCTCAGGGCTCATCAGGCTGAGTATAGTCACCATACAGTATTACAATGTTATTGACCATACTCCCTGTGCTGTACTTTTCGTCTCTGTGACTCATTATTTTATAACTGTAATCCTTTTAATCTATTCCACCTATCCCCCTCCCACAGCCTCCACCTTGGGAACCACCAATTTGATCTCTGTATTTAAGAATCTGTATTTGTTTTGTTTTTTAGATTCACAATTTTAGCATGAACACAAAACAAGAGACAGATGGGGGAGTAAACAATTTTGCACCTCATTAAGGGGCAAAGAAGTCCGGACTCAGTCATGGGATCACAATGGAAGGCAGAGTCATCACCCAAACCTACCTCCCCAATATCAAAAACCTTCAGTGCAGCAAATTGTTTGCTATTGCCTGGCAAAAGGAATGTTGCAGAGGTGAGAGGCATATCAATTACTTGCATCTCTTATCAGTCTAGGAATGACACCTGCCCCTCCCTGTGTACGACAAACGCTTAGCCGGGAGTACCCATTACAAAATGGGTTCAACTTGTAGAAAATTCAAAATAAACGCGAGATCAGATGGAGCCCCTAAAATGTAGGCCTTTATTCATGTTACAAACACGCCAACATTACAAAAGCACAATCACTTTTTAAAAGGATGTGCTTGTTGTGGGTTTTCCTTTGGAAGAAATCTTCCTAGTGATGAGGAAGCATAAGGCAAGCTGACAGACCACAGACATCCTCCTCCGGCCCCACCCCGTGGGATATGTGTGATATTCCTCAGGCACTCCTGGCCTCCCAAGAACAATGAAAAGGAGGAAAAATGATTAACTGATAGAGATCACAGTCCTGCAGGACTTAAGTCTCCATCACCCCTCCATAGTGATGTGGGGAACAGAGGCAGAAAGAAATGGCAGTAGACAAAATTTCCTTATAACCTGCAGCCCACTGACAAATACTTGAGGCTGGCAGAGTAATATGTTTCTCCAGGAACTCCCTACAGTCTTAATGCTAATGCTTTTCTAGAGGGAAAACCACCTTAGCTTGACAATAGCTAGGCCTTCAGTATCCTGGAGTCTTCTACAGCATATGAAAATCTCCCTGGATAATTCCCCTGGACTTTATCTCCCCCAACTCCATAGTATATAACCAGTGTCTCCTTATGGTCCCTGGAGGCTCTTCCTGCCCACGGGTCCTGTCTCGTGCTTCAGTAAAATCACCTTTTTGCACCAAAGACGTCTTCAAGAATTTTTTCTTGTTCATCGGCTCCGGACCCCACGAGCCCTACTATTACCCCAAAAACATCATCACTAGTACATTTAAGAGAGGTGAAATTGCCAAAATTTAGAATATGTGAAATTACCAAAACTTTAGAAACATACCTTTTCAACATTTATAGCATACTGAATTACACAAATAACAGGGGAAAGCATAATCTTTATATGAAATCAGCGCCATTACAATACTTTTTTTTTTTTTCAATGTTTATTTATTTTGGGGACAGAGAGAGACAGAGCATGAACGGGGAAGGGGCAGAGAGAGAGAGGGAGACACAGAATTAGAAACAGGCTCCAGGCTCTGAGCCATCAGCCCAGAGCCTGACGCGGGGCTCGAGCTCACGGATCGCGAGATCGTGACCTGGCTGAAGTCAGACGCTTAACTGACTGCGCCACCCAGGCGCCCCATTACAATACTTTTTTATTCTAAGGTTAGTTGTATGTATAACATAATTATCTCATAATGTTGGTATTAAAATATCAGATGCAAGACATTAAATTTGGGGAGGAAGGGGGCACCTGAATGGCTCAGTCGGTTAGGCATCCAACTCTTGATCTCAGCCCAGGTCTTGATCTCAAAATCTTGATCTCAGGATCGTGAGTTCAAGCCTTGTGTTGGGCTCTGCACTGGGCAATGAAGCTGAAAGAAGAGAATAGAAAGGAAAGGAAAGGAAAGGAAAGGAAAGGAAAGGAAAGGAAAAAGGAAAAAAAAGAAAGAGGGAGGAAGAAAGAAAAGAAAGAGGGAAAGGGAGAAAGAAAGGGAGAGGGAGAGAGAAAAGGAGAAAAGAAGGAAAGAAAAAAAGAAGGAAAGGGGGAGGGAGGAAACAAGAGAGGAAGGAAGGAAGAAAAATAAATCTGGGGGGGAAAAATCAGTGGTTCAAAAAACTTGACAGCCACATTAAGGGCAAGCAATGAGAATGAAATCTGTACTCACACTGTTTTCTCCTTCCTAAATATTTAACACACTTCAACCATTTACTATTTAAATGCAAAGATTTCCACTGTACCACCGAATGGGGAAATTGCTGAGATCTTCAATAATATCATTTACAAAGGGAAAAAAAGAATTGCATGAGCCCTGCGTTTATTAAAACTATGGATATACATTTTTCAGGAAAGATTTGAGCCCCGGGGTCATAATCTCTGCTTGCGACTGGAGGGAACATGGGCTCTAAGAAAAGATGGAATATGGGGAAGTTGAAAGGCCCATCCACCCCCAAATAGCGTCTGTTCCTCCCGCCCCCAGGCAAGCAGAGCGTCAGGCCGAGAATGCCTGGGCAGCCAGCAAATCTGTGGGGTCTGAGTTTTGCAGGGGAATCACCTCCAGTAGCAGCCTTCTTGCAGGCCTGTAGAAAGCAGAGTCCAGCTGATGGGTCTGAGGGTCTGTTGCCGGCAGCGCGGCTCTCTTGAAACAGCTGCACCCAGGTCTCCTGCCTCCAATCTAACCCAAGCAGCTGTATCTGTTTGCAAATTAGGCTTCCAAGTGCGGTTTTACCGGAAGAAAAGTTTTTTGCTGCTAAAAAATACTAACTGGAGGATTTAAAAGTGCCAAAAAGGTTATCTCTGGGTGGTTTTTATTTGGGGGGTGATCAATGGTTATTTTCCTAGTTTTGCATTCCACATCTGTGGGGTGTCCAGATCAGGTGGAGGCCAGCAGCCCCTGTGGTGAAAGAACTCACTTGAGGCAGAATGGAGATAGAAGTTTATTGAATACATTGCAAAAGTAGCAGCCAGGCAGAGGAGAAACTATCTGCTGGGGGGCGGGCTGTAGTTAAGGGGGAAGATGCGGAGGTATGGGAACCTATGGAATTTTCCTTTTTCGGTACCTGTGTCTGGGTGTAAGTAACCCATTGGTCAGCTAGAGCTTATGGCTATTTTGAGGCTGGTCACCCAATGGGCCTGTTTGTATTCAGCCATGGGGTTGGGGGTCCCACTGGGCCCTTCTGCCTCACTCAGCTTCCCATTGTTCAAGTTGGTTGCCTAAAAGCGGCCTCTCCAGCATCTTACAAATTTTCAACAATGAAGAAGTCTTACTTTTGTAATTAACACACACACTCAAAGTTATATTAAAATAAAAGAGTAAGTTTTGCCTACTTCTCCAAAAAAAAAGTGCTGAAAACAGGCTTTCTGCTGGGATTGGGGCATTTTTGAATGTGAGTTGCAGTTTTCAAACATAAAGCACAGCTGTTTTGTCTCTTCCCCTGAAGCTGTGAAAAAGGGGAAAGAGTCTGAAAGCGGGAACAGGAAAAGACTATTGAGAAAAGTGGCTGCTATTTCTAGGCTAACGTCTCCCTGGCAACACTGTTCTCAGAGGCGATGCCTTCCTGCCTGGTCTTATTGGGATGCATGAGTGATGAATCCAGAGGATTCATGGGACCCAAAGTCAGCAGAGACCAGGAGAGATTTGAGACAAAGCAGAGAGTCAAAGCAGGCCAGAGACATGTGACAGACCGTTTGCTGCAGTCAGCGCTGTCTAGAGGCCAAGGGTAGCCACGTGGTCCCCAGAGACCTGCAGGAAGGTAGGAACAGAAAGATCTCACTGGGTTGACAGCCATGCAGATGAAGACAAGAGTCCTGGGATACAAGAGGGTGAAGACCTCAGGGACTGTGACCAAAGAAAAAGTGCAGCTTCAAGGAACAGTTACAGAGAGCAGAAGGTGGGCTTAACCAGCAGTTGGCCAGTACAGGAAAACTGCAGCATTACCAAAAAAAAAAAAAAAAAAAAAGGGTACTGGAGATTGGGAGTGAGGGATGATTTAGAAGTGAGAAATCCTAAAGCCAACAGCATCCAAAAAAAAAAAAAAAAAATCCCGGGGTAATTTTAGAACAAAGAGCAACAGATACGAAGAAGAGTCATAGTTTTCCTGAGTAGATCACAGAGATCCCCCACTCAATTGGCTAAAGCAATACGTGAGTGTGTGAATGCAACAAAATGTGTTAGAGATTTGAAAAACAAACACAGGAAACTTGCATCAGAAAAGGCCTAAAAACAGACATTGTGGAAAGTGGACCGCAGCTGGGACAGGGAGAGTCTTGAGTGCCCTTCACAGCATACATCTGAGGCCATGGTTCTCAAAGCGTGGTCCCCAGGCCAGCAGCACCAGCACCACCAGGAGCACCTGCGAGCTTGCTGGAAATGCAAATTCCCAGGCTCTGCCTTAGACCTACTGAATCACAAACCCTGGCAGGGAGGGCCAGAAGTCTGTGCATTAGCAAGCCCACCAGGTGACACTCCTGCTCACTAAATATTCAGAACCACTGATCCAGAGGCATTCAAATCACCTGGAAAAGCTACCTATCGAACACAGTAAAGCAAAGCAAGGAACATCGGAAGAGGATAATGCCAAAGCAGCCAAGCAAGACTGAGATTCTTCCTTAAGCTCCCAGGATTAGAACATTCCCGTATCTCTCCACCCTAGTTGAAGTCACCACTGCTGTGTGGACTGCTATCATAGCTCGGTGACCATCTGTCCTGGTTTGGCGAGACAAGTCCTGGCTTGAACCTGTAGTCCTGGTATAATAAGTCTCATTTTCAGTCTCAAAACTGTCTAGATTTTAAATATCGTTATATGGATCCCTTCGTGACAACCTCTCCTGACCCTTTCGCTGCTTCCATGCTTGTTCATCTTCAACGTGTTCTCTTCCCAGAAGCAAAAATGGTAAATTATCCATGTTATTCTTCTTCTGCAAAACCCATCAATGACTTCATTGCTCTGAAATAAAACTCAAATGTCTCACAGTGGCCCATAGTGCCTACCTTCCATTTTTACCTAATTCCATATTTCCCCATGCTTTCTCTGTTTCAAGTACATTAGCCTCCTGTCATCACCTTCACAAGCCAAGTTCATGGACCTCAAGGTCTTTGCATGTGCTGGTCCTTCTTCCTGGAGGGCACCCAATCTCCATCCCTCTTCTAATGCCAGGTAGTCATCTTTTTTTTTTTCATTTAAGAATATTCCAAATGATTTCTCAGATATTCTTTGAAGGTATTATTTTAATGACTGTATAATTTGCCATCATATGGATGTGACATAATTTAAGTTTTCCCTAATATTGTTGATTGAGACTGTTTTCTAATTTTTTTGCTATTGCTAGAAAAACTGTGGGGCACCTGGATGGCTCAGTCAGTTAAGCATCCAACTTCCGCTCGGGTCATGATCTCATGATTCGTGAGTTTGGGCCCCACATCAGGCAGCCTGGATCCTGCTTCACATTCCGTGTCTCCCTCTTTGCTGCTCCCCAGCTCACATTCTGTTTCTCTCTCTCTCAAAAATAAATAAACAGTAAAAAATATATAAAGAAAAGCTGTTATATGAATTAGTTATGGTTCTTGGTTGCAACCAATTCAAACTACCTTAGACAAAAAGGGAAATTTGTTGGAATATTAGAGTTTCTCCCTGGGAGAAGGGACCAAGGACCTTCTGGGACCAAGGACATAATGTTACCAGGACACAATGAATAGATGAGAGAGAGAGAGAGAGAGAGAGAGAGAGAGAGAGAGAAATAGATAGAATGTACATGTGCATATATATATAGACACACACACACATATATATATACATGTACCTATATGTACACACACACACACAAACACACACACACACACACACACACATGATATATGTGTATCATACTCTCTAGTCCCAAATTCAAAATTCCCCAGGGAAGGATTCTAATTGGCTCAGCTTGGGTCAAGTGCCCTCTCTTGGATCAATCAGTTTTAACAGCATTTGGGCAAACACCACGGTGACCGAGGAGGATGAAGCCCAGTTCTCAGAACAAACGTAGAGAAATGCTGAGCAAGCACAATTACAGACATCTACTACAGAGCAAGATATTTGTTTGTAAGGATATGGGGGAGGAATAAAGACATAAAAGGAAATCATTTTTAAAACCCATAATTTCAAAAAAAAAATAAAACCCATAATTTCAATTTCTTAAAAGTCTTTTATTTTTTGCTATTTCTGTCAAATATTTTCCCACATGTATATGGTTTTATTCCGTTGCATTCAAATTAAACAAAAAATCGTATCTTAAGATTTTACCTACTTAACATTTTGTCAAACATTTTTTCATACTTCTGCATTGTCTTTCCTGCTTTTTCATCTCATTATAAAAAATAATATTTGCTCACTTACTACTATTACTACTATTACTACTAATGGCTAAAATTTATATAAGACTTCTTGTGGGTTGGACACTGTCCTACACACATTATTATATTTTAATGCATTTAATTTTGGCCTATCTGCCTGAGTCCTGACTTCATGACATAAGTGCGATTATTATTGCCATTTCTTTGGAAGAGGACAGTGAGGCACTGAGAAGTTAAGTGACATGTGCTACTAAGTGGCAGAGCCAGGGTTCAGTCCCAGGGAGGTCAGCTCTTAGGTCATCCACAATAGGAACACAGAGAGGAAGCTGGAAAAACACCACACGTGCTCCTAACTCCCTCAGGCTGTATCTACTTGGTATGACCTTTTTGTTTGTCTTCTTCTCCTTACACACCAAGAAGATGGATGGCCAATGTTTGACAGATGTTACACCATTACCTACACTGACCCCTGTCCCACCCCAAACAATGACAACCCTCATCCACCTTCATCCATATTATTCCTCCCACTGAGGCCAGATATGGCCTCAAGATCTACCTGAACAACAACAGCTAAAAGCAGTCACTCGCAATCAGCCGTGGTTGACAAACGAGACAAAACTATACATAATTTCTGTACTTCTGTACTTCTGTATCATTACGAATCTTGCACATCTCCATGGTGTTAAAGACCTTTTAAAGGCATCATTTTTAAGGCAGAATGACTTTTCCACTTCCCAAAGACCATCATTTAAATCATTTAACTATTTTCCTATTATAAATAGTACAGGGCTATTTTAAATGATACATAATGCGGTAATGAATAACATAAATTTTGTCTTTACTTTTATTTTTTCCCTTAGAATAGGGTCCAGTAAGAAACATAAATATCGGACCTTTCATATCACAGCTTCCCCAATATTTAGTTTTCATTTCCTCAGGCAGCTGCACTGGGGTGGGGCTGTGGGGGCAGAGGGGCAGGAAGAGGGGGTGCAGACTGATACAATGGGGAAAAGGGGGCTGCTTCTTCCAGACTCCAGTGGAACACTTGGCCCCTGTTCCCATCCCCTCACTCACTTTTCTCCCGGTAGGAGTAAGGGATGGAACAATTTGGGGCTAAAAATCAGATGTGTTTAGGATTGTCCCATCCTTTCTGAACCAAGCCTACCTTCGGGAAGCCGCTGTTCTGCTCAGCCCCTGTGTGCTGTTTACCAGGACAGACATCCACATCAGGGAGATGTTTGTGGGTACAGCTGTCTAGTCCTAGGGTTCCGTTAGGAAATCCAGTAGTTCACAGATATAAGGCATATTCTCCAATAGGAGCTTTATCAGTAACATAAAGGGGATATTTTAGCCCATGTGTCCAACTTCTATTTCTAAATCAGTTAAGAACTGGGGCAGGGAAGATGGATGCTGTTTACTGGTCCCCAAACCATCAATACGTTGGAAGGCTGATAGTAATTTTCATGATATTTTCCAAACTCTAACATATTGTAAACTATCTTTGCATTTACATACACAGTTATACTGTGCATAAACTTACTTGTTTAGGACCATTTTGCCTCAAAATTTTGGCAATTTTGCTACATTTTCATCTGGCATTTTTGTTTTTACAAGTGAAAGGTCTGTGGCCAGCCTGGGCGTGGTTTCTTTGTAGATACTTTTGCTCCTGCATGAATGTTTTTAAAATCATTTCTAAAAATCACTGCTAATTTTTTAAAATTTTAAATTGTGCCTAACAATGATTCTCATCTCAATGATTTTGCCTGGAATCTGGTAAACTAGTTCCATTTACATATTACATTTAACTATTTTGCTTTTTTTTTTTTTAAGTTCATTCATTTATTTTTGAGAGAGAGCGAGAGTACGACCATGGGAGGGGCAGAGAAAAAGGGAGGCAGAGAATCTCAAGCTGGCTCCGCTCAGTCAGTGCAGAGCCTGACGCAGGGCTCGAGTCCACAAACTATGAGATCATGACCTGAGTTGAAATCAAGAGTCAGACGCTTAACCGACTGAGGCACCCAGGTGCCCCTGTTTTTGCTTTTTAAGCTTAGGAAAATGTCTTTATCTTTGATCATGACATAAACCTCAAATGTCTTTTGTTTTTATCTGTTTGTTTATTTTTCGCCATCAGAAGCATCAATTGCTGCTGGATTAGACCTCCAATTCTTAAAAAAAAATTTTTTAAGTTTATTTATTTTTGACAGAGAGAGAGAGACAGAGAGAGACAGAGTATGAGGTGGGGAGGGGCAGAGAGAGGGAGACAGAATCCGAAGCAGGCTCCGGGGTCTGGACTGTCAGCACAGAGCCTGATGCAGGGCTCGAACTGACGGACCGTGAGACCATTACCTGAGCTGAAGTCGGACGCTTAACCAACTGAGCCACCCAGGTGCCCCTAGACCTCCAATTCTTATCCCATGTCATTCATCTTCTCTATCATGTTCATCTCTTTGTTCTCCCTGAATTTCTGAGAATCTTCTGAAGTTTGTCTTCTACATCTCTGATTTAATTTTTGCCATGTTAACTCTGTTCCTGACTGCTTCTATTTCTGTGCTTGGCACACATGTGAACATTAAATGTTCCCTGAATAAACAACAAATGAACGATTACTCTGGGATTTCAGTTTTCCCATTTGTTCTCTTTTCTCCTCTCATGTATCTCTTTTCATTTAATGCCATGGTTTTTTCATGTCAGCTACACTCTTTCTAGTTTTTTGTACACATTTCGGGGTCAGGTTTTCCTGGATCCTGGATGTACACCGAACAATTTTCTCCCAGTTCTTATGATAAACCATTTTCCAGAGGTCTGTCCTTTCTGTGAGTCTTGAGAATGGTGCTTTCTTCCTCCTACTTGGCAACACTTTTTCTCATGAGACAAACATTTCACTCTGTCTTCTCCTCCTAGATGAGAGCTCATCCTAGGTGAGCTCCATTCAGATCTTGTGTTGGCTAATACCTACGCGGAGTACATGCTTTTCACTTGGCCCCACTCCAAGCGAGGTGGATTGAGTCCCTTCTCAGATCTACGTCTGATGGCTGTGTATGATGAGTAGATGCACAATTTTTAGCTAGTCCCCAATTTCTAGCAGGGTTTCATCTAATAAGCATACGCCGGAATGAAATAGAATCTTGCCCTGCCACACTGCATGAGTCCCAGATGCTCTGAACAGATGGAGTTCATAAAGCACGACAGTCCCCATACGCCGACAATGCTTCCCAACCGCTCCCACCGCAGCTCTTTACTTGTGGGAATCCAACCTCCCAGGATGAAACTCAGTCCTCCATTACTTCCTGCCCAGTTGTTTCCTGAAAGTGTTTTATTCTGCTGAGTACAGAAAAAGACGTACAGATGGGAAAGGACACTGGCTGCTTCAAAAGAAAAGCACCAACACAGGAGAGGGAAGACTGCCCATTTTTTCATTTGGTACAGAACTTCCGTTTCTGAATGACAGACACAAAGGTGGTTCATCCCATCTTTGTCCTCCTGGTTTGTACAGCACACAATAGATCACCAGGTGTGTTCTCAAAATCAGCTTCTCGGGCTTTGTAATTGTTGCAACCTGCATCCAGATTCTGGCACTGGGTTAACTAGCAGTCAACCAACATTAGGTAGTGGTTTATATAACATGGGCTTCTAGAGTCAGAAAGGCTTCCATTTGCAACCTGCTTTCCCCACTCACCAGCTGGGTGACCTTGGGAAAATTTCTTTATATCTCTAAGTCTGGTTTGCTCCTCCATAAAATGGGGATGATAATAGTATCCACTCTAGGGACGCCTGGGTGGCTCAGTCAGTTAAGCGTTCATATCTTGATTTCGGCTCAGGTCATGATCTCATGGTTCATGGGATTGAGCCTCTAGCAGGCTCATCGCACAGACGGAGCCTGCTTGGGATTCTCTCTCTCTCTCTCTCTCTCTCTCTCTCTCCTCCCAACTTGCGCTCTTTAAAAAAAAAAAAGTATCCACTCCGTCAGTATGTTTAAGGAGATAATTGTGTCAGGCCTCTGTCTTAGAGTAAATGCAGGTACTCTTAGTGGAGGAGTACTATTTCCAATACTAGAAGTAGTATCGGATACTACTGGAAGTTTTGATCTTTATCTCTCTCTACAGGTATTATCAACTAATTTTTATTATATTTGTTATATGATTAATTAATACTCATTTTATAAAATTTGGAAAATGCTGTCAAGCAAACAAAGAATAAATGTAAATCACCTAGAATTGTACCATCCAGAAACACCACTTGGATATTTTGTGCGTTTTTTGTTTGTTTTTTTCAGTTTTCTTCCCATGAGTGTTTGTAGAGTAAGGTAGATGGCAGGAGGGATGGTGCATATAAACAAAACCAAGCGAATCCTGTTTTCTAA